>NW_012267218.1:35884628-35893360 GCF_000151885.1 Dipodomys ordii
GGTTTTCTGGTGGTTTATTGGAGATAGGAGTCTCACGGTGTCTCCTGCCCGGGCTGGCTTTGAACCGCGATCCTCAGATCTCAGCCTCCTGAGTGGCTAGGATTACAGGCGTGAGCTACCAGCGCCCGGCTAATTTTTTAAACAAGACTTAAGGATGGAAGGCATTTAAACTTAGGCAGGAGGGGGTCGCTCTCTGCAAGCTACAACGCTGGCATCTGAAAGCTAGGGTTTACCCGTGCACACGTGCCCGCCAAGGATTTTGGTTCTGTTTATTGTTTTTATTTAGTCTCCATTCACTCAGACACTGACTCTGAAGCCATCCTAGCAGACGCTGAATCCCTGTTTCATCCATGGATAGCGATGTAGGCCAGTTACTTCGGCCTGTCTGTGCCCATCTTTCTCCTCAGAGGTAAAATGGATCTACTAATGCAACTTACCTCTTGGAGAAATGACATACAGCATGCAGTGTGTGTTTGCGCTGTGCGTTTACAACGTGGCTGGCACACTGGCTGTAAGAATTAATGTAAGTCCCCTCCCCCCTACTTTGTTTTTCCTGCAGAAGATCTTACAAATTTCCCCCTTGGAGTGTCACCTGTGTTACAGTTACCTTTGCTAGAGACACTGCTCACAGTGGGGTAGAGGTCTGGCTTGTCAACGGAACAGCTAAACACACACACATATATATATGCAGTGCATCCAAGCACCTCAGAAATTGAACCCAGCAAGCCAGGCACTGGTGGCTTACGCCTGTAATCCTAGCTACTCAGGAGGCTGAGATCTGAGGATCGCGGTTCAAAGCCAGCCCGGGCAGGAGAGACTGTGAGACTCCTATCTCCAATAAACCACCAGAAAACTGGAAGTGGTGCTGTAGCTCAAGTGGTAGAGCGCTTGCCTAGAGCTGAAGAGCTGAGGGACAGGGCCCAGGCCCAGAGTTCAAGCCCCACGACCGACAAAAAAAAAAAAGAAAGAAAAGAAATTGAACCCAGCAATCCACAATTTGTATCTGTATTTTATAATTGTACAATTTTGCCTAGCTGCTTACCCTTGCTAAGAATTGTTTTTTCCCTCTTCAGTGTAGTGTGATGCCCTTTTCCCTCTGAACTCATCAACTGCATGCTATTGCTTTGTTCTTTATCTGCTTTCCACACTTACGTCTGTGTATGTAGGTGTATATGTGAACCTCCTCTCTCCTGCCACATCACAAAAACTCCCTAAAGGCTGGGACTGTTTTACTACCCTCCACAGGTCACAGCTCTTAGCACTGGGCCTGGTTAGCATGCAACTGGTAATTGCTTACTGCTAGACTCTGGAGAAGGTAGGTTAGTTGGACATTGTTTTCTCATTAGCATACTTTTTAGCTCACTTTAAAACTTAATAGGACCCATTTAATCTCTACAACAAATAGCATTAAGTCCACATTTACCAAAAAGACAAAAACAAAAGCTCCCTTGCCACTCACTTCTCCTCTGCATTGCTTCCTCCCACCTCCTCCACCCCCCACAGACATGGAAGGAACTACAGCCTTAACAAGATCCTAAGATCTAGGTCTAAAAGTAGAGTTACATTCAGACGTTCCTAAGCATACAGAAACTATTGGATTAACTCACCCATTCTTTATGCCTATGGCATGTCAAACCCTAGCTGGTAATACAAGAACTAATTTTGTTCCTTAATTTTAAGGTACTGAAGAACAATGAATGACTTAGCCAGATGCCTGTGGCTCATGCCTGTATTCCTAGCTGCTCAGGAGGCTGAGATTTGAAGATTGCAGTTCCAAGCCCAGTGGAGCAGGAAAATCCCTAAGATATTTATCTTCAGTTAGCCAGAAGGAACAAACAAACAAACAAACAACAAAAACCCTGGAAGTGGAGCTGTAGCTAAGTGATAGCATGTTAACTTTAAGCAGAAAAAGCTGCGACAGCTCCCAAGCCCTTACTTCAAATCCAAGCACCAATACATACACACACACACACACACACAGAGCCAGTGGCTCACGCCTGTAATCCTGGTTACTCAAGAGGCTGAGATCTTAGGATCACTGTTCAAAGCCAGCCCGGGCAGGAAAGTCCATGAGACTCTTCTCTCCAATAAACTACCAGAAAACCAGAAGTGGAGCTGTGGCTCAAGAGGTAGAGTGCTATGCTAGCCTTGAGCTGAAGAGCTCAAGGACAGTGCCCAGGCCTAGAGTTCAAGCCCCACAACTACCAAAAAGAAAAAGAAAAAACTGCCTTCCAAATGCCTCTCACCCATGTCCTTTGTCATTGCTCCATTTTACTCATTTCTAAATACATGACTTGCTTTCTAGTTCTGAATTAGATTCCTTCTAGTTGGGTGGAGCCTATTATTGTGGCCTGTGTTATGTCACACATTGACAACAATATTTATACAGTTGGGGGGGGCTGAGTCGTTCTTACACACTACTAATAAATCTTGTTAGAGCAGACAGGCAAGTCACTGTGTCTCCAAATCTCCCCACGTTCCCACCCACCCCCACCCCCACCAAATGCCACTTTGAGGTGGCTCATTAGTCCAAAGCAAACCATTTGCCATAACAGCTTGTCCGTCTCCATGAAAAAGTGTTTCCAGCAAGTTTAAATATTAAAACTAATGTATTCAGATGGCACCACCAATAAAATGGTCACGAATAGGAATAAAGGTTAGTCTTTCCAAAGGATCCATTACACATTAATAAATAATGCTGTTCATTCACATGCCAATTAAAACAAACCTGAGCTGTCAAATGAAGTCAGAAACAAGGAGCCTAGTGCAGTAATTGTTTTTCCAGGAAAAGTCCCAATGTCATCAGATTAAGTGCAACTGGCTGGGTTGCCCCTATTCTCCTAACCTAGCAGCCAAATATTCTCCTCTCTGGTCTCATTCCCTCGATTCTCTTCCCTCTCTGGTTCTTTGTTTTAATTGCAAGTTTGTAAGAGGCGGTTCCCTTCTGGTGCTGACACTCACTTCCCCCTATGGATTTGATTTTTCTTTCTCTTTCTTTTTAAAGCAGGTTCTGGTGCATCCCCCCCTCCCCCCCCCCACACACACACTAGTGCTATATATTAACTCCTTTCAAGTCTGGTTCATTCCTAGTTCCTTGTTTGCTTCATCCTCACCCTCCACCCCTCCAGGTCTCTGTCTTCTTATGAACATTTAGAAAGTACGGCACTAAAGATGGAATGAATCTGCTGTGCAGAGCGTCTGGAGAGTAAACTAAAAATAAAGGTGCACGCGTGAGGGGGGAAGAGAGAGAGAGAGAGAGAGAGAGAGACTGAGCATGCTACAGTTATGTGATCTATGGGTAACCATACTTCCTGGGAAGAGCCTGAAGGGTGTCTTAGATCACACAGCCTAGAGCCTTGCACTTGGGCATAGCACTTCCTATGAGCATCCCCGCCAGAGTCTAAGTATTGCTCTACAAATTCCTAATCCAGTAGTGAACATTCTACTGCAGACAGAGTAAAGGAGCGCTGCACATTTTGCTATAGAGAAAAGCAACAAAATGATGCCATGCAGCGTTTATGGCCAAACAAACACAAATGATGCAATTGGGGGAAAGCTGTCTCCAAATGGGGGAGAGAGGGAGTAAAGGGAAATCCTTTGAGTTTGGTGATGACCACCATTTGAGGAGCTGGGATCAAAGCTGCAGCCAGACATCAAAGCCCATTTGAGCCTAATACCAAAAGAGCCATCATGAATTAAACTTCATATATAAACTAATTATAGCTTGACCCCCACAATTAGGCTTCAGTGAGCACACAGGGGAAAGAAAGCAGACTTTGAAACAAAAGATCAGGGGAAAACGGAAAGTTGGTAGCAAATCTGGGTAACATCATGGCCCTGAAGACTTTGAAAATCTTTGGAGGGCAGAGGGGAATAAAGAAATGGCAGAGGAAATAGCAAACTTTGACAATACTGGTCTTGTTTGAAAGGCTATGAAAGCATCTTCCACACTCTCTGACTGCATGATCAAATACATTTTAATTCCTTGATGAAAAGTTTATCTTTAAGTTGTGTTCTAGTATTATTAATGGGTACCATGTCATCAGGTTCTGCTGAAGGAGTGCTGAATGATTATATGGGTTTGCTTCTTCCAGAAGCTCAGGTGTCTTCATTCAGAGTGCTGAGTTCTAAGATACAGGGTGTGTCCCAGAGGGACTTTCATTCTCCCCAAATTCTAATCATCAACCTTGACACTCTCATCAGTTTTGGACATGAATCCCTTAAGTCTGTTAATACTGCTAGTCATCTTTAGAGAAGGCAGGTGCAGAATACCGGGCGTGCAAATCCTTAGAACTGTGTCTTTAGTACAAAGACTGTGAAATGATCAGATTCCTTCATTCTCAGGCAAAATTTTCAAAGTATTTCAGAGACAAGAGGCTCTTTTAAGCAGTCAGCAAATAGCCTTTACCCTTATGTTGCTTCACTGGGTCTGCTCCCCAATTATTAAAAGTGATCAGTGAGCCGGGCGCTGGTAGCTCACGCCTGTAATCCTAGCTACTCAGGAGGCTGAGATCTGAAGATCAAGGTTCAAAGCCAGCCCAGGTAGAAAAGTCTGTGCAAATCTTATTTCCAATAAACCACTAGAAAACCGTCCAGAAGTGGCGCTGTGGTTCAAGTGGTAGAGTGCTAGCCTTGAGCTGAAGAGCCCAGGGACAGCATCCAAGCCCAGAGTTCAAGCCCCATGACCAACAACAACAAACAAAAGTGATCAGTCTCACAAACTAGCAAGCCATGGCAAACATTGATACTTCATAGAATATTTCTTGGTAAATAAACATCAGTGATTTCTTTTCTTTCTCTCTTCCTTTTTTTTGTCAGTCGTGGGGACTCAACTCTGGCCCTGAGTGCTGTCCCTCAGCTCTTCAGCTCAAGGCTAGCACTCTACCACTTGAGCCACAGAACCACTTCCAGCTTTTTCTGCTTATGTGGTTCTGAGGAATCGACCCCAGAATGCCATGCATGCAAGGCAAGCACTCTACCACTGAGCCACCTTCCCAGCCCTATCAGTGATTTCTGAAAATGGCAAACTCTTAACTATACAGCCTTATTTACCAGGCACCAGTGGCTCACGCCTGTAATCCTAGCTACTCAGGAGGCTGAGATCTGAGAATCACGGTTCAAAGCCAGCCTATGCAGGAAAGTCTGTGAGACTCTTATCTCCAATAAACCACTCAGAAAACTGGAAGTGACGCTGTGAGCCACAGCTGTAGCGCTGTGGTTAAAGTGGTAAAGTGCTAGCCTTGAGCAGAAGAGCTGAGGGACAAGCTCCAAGGCTGACAAAAAAATAAAATATATAGCCTGACTTTTTTTCCTTGCGCCAGCACAAAAAACTCAATACATTTGTTTTACTTACCCATAACCAGTGCTCTACCACTTGAGCCATACCTTATTCTGGCACTTTGCTAGTTCTTTGGTAGTAAGAGTATCTTGCACTTACTGCCTGAGCTTGCATCAAACCTGGGTCATCATTTCTCACCCTCCTGAGTAGCTAAGGTTGCAAATGTGAGCTACAGCACCTATATCGATAGATTTTTTTTTCTACCAACTTAATGGTGAAGAAATCATATTTAAGAACCATTTTCAGTGAGATATTTATTGTACATATAATATATCCATTCAAGATTGTGAACCAGAAAAACACAATGTCTACCTTCACGAAGCTGATGGTCTAAGAGTTAAACTGACACTGATTAAATAACTATGCTTGTGTAAACATGCCTGTGTATTTCCAAATGTGAAGCAACTATAGCACAATTTGTGAAATAATTTTTTAAAAGTAGATATGTTTTTCAGGGAAATGCAAATCCGGAACATGATGAGATATCTCAGCTAAAATGGCTATTATAAAAAAGACAATAACAAATACCAGTCAGGATGTGAAAGAAAGGGAAATTCTCATATAGTGTTGATGGGAGTATAACTAGTAGAGTTATAGTGTATTGAAGTTCCTCAGAAAAGCAAAACTAAACTACCATATGAATCAGCCATTCCGTTACTTGGTGTATACTCAAAAGGAGAGAAATAAGAGTGTCCAAAAAGGTATTTTCAACCAGGTGCAAATGGTTCATGTCTATAATCCTAGTTATTCAGTAAACAGAGATCCAAAGGATCATGGTTCAAGACCAACTCATATAGAAAAGTCAATTAGATCCCATCTCCAAATTAAGCAGCAAAGAAGCTGGGCTGGCGCTGTGAATCAAGTGGTAGAATGCCAGCCAAACAACCAAGTAAAGCTTAAGGCCCTAAATTCAAACCCTAGTATTACCACATTCAGAGAGAGAGAGAGAGAGAGAGAAACAGCACTGTCATATTGCCACATTTATTGTAGCACTACTTATAACTGCCAAAATATAGGGTTAGCATAGGTGTCCTTTGTAGACAAATTAAGGAAATGTAGCATATAAACACAATGGAATATTATTAACTTTAAAATGTATGACAGTCTACCGTTTGTGGCAGCATAGATCAAAAGGGAGAAAATTGTGTTCATTGAAATAAGCCAAGTACATGCTGATCACATGGAAATAAAAGAGTAATAGCAGAGGCTAGGAAAGAAAGAAGGAAATAGACAAAGGGTGGAAACAAGTACAGGAGTATAGGTGGACAGGAGAAATACCTTCTGTTTTATAAAACAGTAGGATAACCATGCAGGTAACACTTAACTGTATATTTCAAAAGAGTAGTGCAGAGGATTTTGTTGTGTTCTTAACACAAACAAATAACAAATGCTTAAGGTAGTGAATACACCAGTTTCTGAGATCTGATCATTACACAGTGTATATATGTAATTAAATATCATTCTATGAAAAATTATCATCACTTTTTCATTACTGGGGTTTGAATTTAGGGCCTTATATTTGATGTTTGATAGTCTGGCAATCTACTACTTGAACCATACCTCTAGCCCTGTTTTTTGCTGGTTATTTTTGAGATAGAGTCTAGAAATGTTTTCTGCCAAGACTAACCTTAGACTTTAATCCGCCCACTCTCAGCCTCCAAGTAGCCAGGATTACAGGTGTGAACCACTAGTGCTTTCTGTCGATTAATTTTTTTTAATGTAAAGCAGATATGTTCTCTGATAATACAAAAACATATTCAAACAAAATCACAAAAAATACTGACCTTTACATGTTTCCCCAAGGAGAATCATTTTTCTTTTCTTTTTTAAAATTTTCTGTTACTGAAGATTAAACCAGCGATTCAAGCACATTTAGGCAAGCATTACCACAGACCTACATCTTCATCCTTGGAAGGGAATTCTTATATTTTATTCTTTGTCTTTAAAAAAAAAAATATTACTCTTGGGCTGGGAAGGTGGCTCAGTGGTAGAGTGCTTGCCTTGCATGCATGAGGCCCTGGGTTCGATTCCTCAGCACCACATAAGCAGAAAAAGCCAGAAGTGGTGATGTGGCTCAAGTGGTAGAGCACTAGCCTTGAGCTGAAGAGCTGAGGGAACAGCGCCCTGGCCCAGAGTTCAGGCCCCATGACTGACCAAAAAAAAAAAAATTAACTCTTTAAAACCACATTTGAAACCCGTTAAGGAAGGTATTTGCTTTAAAGCAAAACAATGAAGTATTTTCCGGCTAAAAATTATTAATTGAAATAATTGATTATTGAAAGCTAATTAGCATATGTAAATAAACTTTTTTTTGTTGTTTGTCCATCAGGGCACTATGCCTGAGCTTTTTTTTTTTTTTCCCCTCAAGACTAGTGCTCTACCACTTTGAGACACAGCTTCATACCCATTTTTGGTGGTTAATTGGAGATAAGCGTCTCATGGACTTTCCATCCTTCCGCTGGCTTCAAACTGGTATCCTCAGATCTCAGCCTCCTGAGTAACGTGGATTACCAGTATGAGCCACCAGCACCCTGCCTGTCCTGGGATTTGACTCAGGACCTGGGCACTGTCCTTCAGCTTTTTTTTTTTTTTTGGGTCCGGTCTTGGGGCCTGAACTCTGGGCCTGGGTGCTGTCCCTCAGCTCTTCAGCTCAAGGCTAGCGCTCTACTACTTGAGCCACAGCGCTACTTCCAGCTTTTTTTCTTTTTTTGCTTATGTGGTGCTGAGGAATTGAACCCAGGGCCTCAGGCATGCAAGGCAAGCGCTCTACTACTGAGCCACCTTCCCAGCCCTCCTTCAGCTTTTATACTCAAGGCTATCGCTCTATTAACCCACAGCTCCACTTTTGGCTTTTTGGGTAGTTAATTGGAGATCAGAGTCTGACAGGCTTTCCCATCCAGGCTGGCTTCAAACCAGGATCCTCAGATATCAGACTCCTAAGAATAGCTAAGATTACAGATGTGCGCCACTTGTGCCCTGCTTGTAAATAGCTGCTTAAATTATTAATTACTTTATTGGTTTGTGCATTTCCCTGTCCTTGGAATAATCCTAGACACGTAGAAAGAAAAGACATCCTTTAAACCCATAGCACTATGGCAATGTCTAATATGGTTTCCCGATTCTTTCTGAACTGGCATAGAAAAATGAGCAGTAAGGTGATGTTTTGGGCCCCAGTAGAGATTATTAGCATGGAAGCAGAAGCTTTCACTCTGGCTTTGGGATATAACTGATCCGGTCTTCCTTTAGTTTCCGTGAATGCAACTCTGGAAGGCCAGGCAGAAACCCAAGCAGAACTCCAAACAAGCTTCCGCATCCCACATCCAGTTGTCAGCCTATGTTTGCCACTGAGACTCACACAGCCACTTTAATTAGGATCCCCGGGGGGGGGGGGGGG
>NW_012267218.1:35894623-35905592 GCF_000151885.1 Dipodomys ordii
CTAGCCTTGAGCTGAAGAGCTGAGGGACAGTGCCCAGGCCCAGAGTTCAAGCCCCATGGCCGACCAAAAAAAAAAAGAAAGAAACCTTAGGAATAAGTAGATCTGCTTGGTGTATTGGGAAGAATGTAAGCTTTGGCTTGGGTTCAACTCCTTAAGCAAGATCTTCCAAGTTGGGAATGTACTGAATTCACAGCCAGCCAGTGTGAGGGCCACATAACAGATGTTGACTCCCTGTCACTTCGTTTTCATATTTAAAGGAGGTATTATTTAGGTTGGGAAGCTTATTCTGTGATGGCTTGTGCCTAGCTATTCAAGAAGTGGAAGTCATGGGGCTGGGAAGGTGGCTCAGTGGTAGAACACTTGCCTTGCATGCATGAGGCCCTGAGTTCGATTCCTCAGCACCACATAAGCAGAAAAAGCCAGAAGTGGCACTGTGGCTCAAGGGGTAGAGTCCTAGCCTTGAGCTGAAGAGCTAAGGGACAGCACCCAGGCCCAGAGTTTAGGCCCCATGACCGGCAAAAAAAAAAAAAAAAGAATGGAAGTCTGAGGACCTAGATTCAAAGGCAACCTAGGCAGAAGAATCCAATTAACCACCAAAAAACTACAAGTAGAATAGCTCAAGGAGTAGAGCATCAGTGAGACTGTGAGGCTCGGAGTTCAAGTCCCAGCACTGGCTCACACACATAAAAAAGCTTGTTTCCTCTCCCTCCTCCTCCTCCTCCTCCTCCTCTTCTTCTGCTTCTGCTTTTTTTTTTCATAGCTCTTATTATGGAAAATCTCCCAACACAAAAGTAGAGAAAATGCTATAAATGTGTCTGCATAGCCTAAGTTAACAACTGTAAACAAGATTATTATAAACAATCTCCATTTAGAAAAGAGGATCTTGACAATTTGGGGACCAGCAGATATAAAAGTCACAGACAAAAGGTCTTGTTTGCATCTCCACTATTAGTCTAGTGTAAGACATAATAAACCCTTACTAAATCCGAGGCATTATCATTATCATTTTTCTCCCTAGGATGTATCTTTTTTTTTTTTTTGGCAGTCCTGGGGCTTGAATTCAAGGGCTGAGCATTGTTCCTGAGCTTTTGAGCTCAAGGTTAATGCTATACCATTTGAGTCACAGCTCTACTTCTGGCTTTTTGATGGTTAGAGCTAAAAGTTTCATAGACTTACCTACCCTGGCTGGCTTCAAACTGAAATCTTCAGATCTCAGCCTCTTGAGTATCTAGGATTACAGGCATGACCACTGGCATTCCACACAAAACCTTATCATAGACCTTAGAGAATAGACTTTTTATCGAAAGAACACAAAGCACTTTCCCACAATCCTTACAATAGTATACAATGGTGTAGGGAGACAAAGGTACCTTGAAGTAAAAGCAGTGCTTTCACCACTGGGAACAAGATCTTCAGTTGCTAGTCCCTGATTGTCTCTGCTGTTGGTGCCAGTGACTTTTTTCTGCAACTCTAGTCTCTTCTGCTCAGCTTGATGTTTTGCAGAGAGCTATACCATCTTTGATATAGCTTTACCCTCTCTAAAGGGGGGTTGGCAAGACTTTGTGAAAACTTAATAAAGTCTGGAACAAAGTACTATAAGGACAAAAGCCAAGTATACCAAATTTGTTTGAAAAATAAATTAAAGCATCCCTCTGTATAGATTAGGTTTCTGTTATTTGTGTTTCACAAACTTTTTCATGAACAATCAATTTACCATGTTACATAGCTTAAAACTAACGGCTATTATACAGAGAAAAACTGATGCCAAAAATGGAACGTCAAAAATAGCATAAGTCGGGCTGGGAGGTGACTCAGTGGTAGAGCGCTTGCCTTGCATGCATGAGTCCCTGGGTTCAATTCCTCAGCACCATATAAGCAGAACAAGCTGGAAGTGGCGCTGTGGCTCAAGTGGTAGAGCGCTAGCCTTGAGCTGAAGAGCTGAGGGACAGCACCCAGGCCCAGAGTTCAAGTTCCAGGAGTGGTATTGGAGAAAAAAAAAAAAAAAGCTTCAAACCCAAGTCCTCTGTCTTCCTGATCACATACCCAGCAGATCCCAGCTGACTTGGTCTGATCTCACCTCTTTCCAGGGTTTTTCTAGGAAGCTGGGCTCTCACCTCTGGACAACCAGCTGCTGTGGCTACAGATGCTTAGGTCAGCACAAAGGAAGGGAAGGCAGTCCTGCACAAGACTGTGGTCCATTTATGCATCAGGGCAACCCAGGCGCCTGGGAAATTCCAATGGCTTAGAAAATGCAAGGCAAACATAAAATAAATAAAAACTACCCAGAACTCACGGACATGCCTTCCCCCTTCCCACATCAAGAATTTGGATTTGCTTTTTTATTTATTTTTTTCTTGTTTTAAGTCCAGCTGAGCCCCACTTAGAATTATAGCAAATACGATGGTCCTATCTAAAGCATTTGTATCTTCTGACATTATCCAAATCATTTCGACCTGCCTAATTCTTCCTCCTTCCTTTTTGGATGGCTCCCCCTCCTCAGAGATCCTAAATACGCACAGGAAATCCCATTGTAGAAAACTAAGAGCCAGGGCTGTTAATGTGGCTCAGTGGTAGAGTGCTTGCCTAGCATGCTTGAAGAGCTGGGTTCAATTCCTTACTACCATATAAAGCAGAAAAAAAAAGCCTGAAGTAGCGCTGTGACTCAAGTGGCAGAGCACTAGCTTTGAGCCAAAGAAGCTCAGAGAAAGTGTCTAAGCTCTGAGTTCAAGCCCAGTGACGTGGAGGGGGAGGGGGGAGAGCAGGCAGGCAAGCTAAGAGCCAAGAGTAGAGGTATGGCTCCAAGAGCAGCCTTGAGTAGAAAAATCTAAGGGACAGCACCCACGCTTACAGTTCAAACCTCAAAACTGGCACCCCCCACATACACACACACACACACTCTAAATAAATAAGCTAAAAACTAAACTAAAGGCCGTTTAGCACAGTGACTCAAGCAAGGACTTTGTTAGCTGTTAAACCTTTGATATTCACCAAAACCCATCCTGTCTTCCAAGAAATAATAAAATTAGCACTTTACCTTCCCTCCATGTTCAAAGAAAAAAAAAAAAACTCCAAAGCTTCTTGATTGTGTTTTAGTCTCCAATCACTTTTTGCCCTGTATTCTGACCAAAGCCTAGCAAAAGATTCATTATTCAATGAGGTCATGTTTCCTTTTGAGCTCTTAAAAATAACTTTATAAGCAAAGCTCTTAAAAATAACTAAACAAGGTCTGGGAATGTGTCTTAGTAGTAGAATGCTTGTCTAGCATGCACGAAGCCCTGGGTTTGATTCCTCAGTACCACATAAACAGAAAGAGCCAGAAGTGGTGCTATGGCTCAAGTGGTAGAGTGCTAGCCTTGAGCAGAAGTCCAGGCCCTGAGTTCAAGTGCCAGGACTGGCAAAAATAAAAATTAAAAAAAAAAAAAACTAAACACCTAGGCCCCAGTGTATCATCTTTGTCATACTAGCTACCCAAGGAGGCTGAGATATGATGACGGTAGTTCAAAGCCAGCCTAGGCAGGAAAGAGACTCTTACCTTCAATTAACCACCAAAAAGCTGCAAGTAAAAGAAGTGAGGCTCAAGGGGTAGAGCCAAGAGAAAGTTCAAGGAGGCCTTGAGTTCAAGTCCCAGTATACACACACACACAAATTAAGCAACAATCTTTGTTCTAAGAAAGGCAACAATATTAAATTGCTGAAAATTATCAGCCTCAACTTACCTGAATGTCATCTCAGTTGCAATTTATTGCACAAATGCGACACTTAGAAGTCTTCCCCCCTTTTTTCCCCAAATTGCTTCCAGAGGTGGCATGCAGAGGAATCTTTATTAAAATATCACACAATTTCTAATGTCCCATAATTTCCTCTTCTGTCACCTTGTTCAGGAGATAAATAACAAACCACTGATCATAGAAAATAAAAAGCACTAGGTATTTTCCAGCATCCATGTTACAACCACAAGCTCAGCCTGCTTCACTAGCCAACGGCTGTCTTGCTGGGCCTTACCTTGTCTTTTTCCACATTTCTTCACAGTACCTAATTTACATACTTGTCTTGTTCATCATGTATTGTCTCTCTCCCTTGCTAGAAGACAAACCCCATAAAGGCATGTCTGTTTTTGTTCACACGTATTCTTAAAGGATCTTGAACCATGCATACCTAGCACACTGTACTTGCTCAAATAGGTATTTGTTCAGTGAACGGATGAGTCAACTCTCATCAGAGTAAAATCTCTAGTCCTGATCTCAATATTTACACTAATGTCACAAGGGTTCTATATGGGCTGCTAAGGTGGCACTGATAATCCTACTCTTAGATCAGATACCTTTCACATTCTCCCCTCTTTTTCACTCTTCCCCTTCCCCCACCAAAGTGCCTATTTTTATTAACAATAGCACAGTCAGGTCTAGTTGTGGTTTTGTTTTGTTTTTTTCTGGAGGGAGGGCGGGGTTATTCTGGTAATGGAGTTTGAACTCAGAGCCTCACACTTGCTCAGCTTACTTACTCTAACATTTGAGACATTTTTTTTGGGGGGGGGGTCCGGTCGTGGGGCCTGAACTCTGGACCTGGGTGCTGTCCCTCAGCTCTTCAGCTCAAGGCTAGCGCTCTACCACTTGAGCCACAGCGCCACTTCCAGCTTTTTTCATTTTGCTTATGTGGTGCTAAGTAATCGAACCCAGGGCCTCAGGCATGCAAGGCAAGCGCTCTACCACTGAGCCATCTTCCCAGCCCCCATTTGAGACATTTTTAAGCCAACTTTTTTTTTTTCTGGGTAACTGGAGATAGAGTTTCTTGGACTTTTCTGCCCAGGCTAGCTAGCTTCAAACTCCAATCGTCCAGAAACAGCCTCAGGAATAGTTAGCATTGGCAGGTTTGAGCCATAGACTGGTTCCTGCTCAATCTATTAGTCTTTACACTAAAGGTCATATTCTACTCTTTTCCTCTGTCCTCTCTCAGGTCACCAATTTAACAAATTCCTAAAGGTGTTTACGCTTCAGCTATCTCCTCTTAACGTTCCTACCCCACGGTTCTCCAGACCAGCGACCACACAATTAGCACCTCAAATAGACTTCTAATTGGCCTGACAGCTCCAGTCTCACCCCCCCAACAGGTTCTTTTGCATGTCTTAAGAATTGTTTTGATCCGCAAACTGCCTTTCCCAGAGCAGTCTGTGATCTAGCCCACCTATCACACCCCACCTCCCCTGAGCAGTCAAATGGTCAGGAGTTAGAAGATCCTGGAAAGTGTTGCCTTGGCAAATAAGTCTCTGAGTGCTAGGGTGGGAAAAGGCACAGGGGGAGAGTCTGCTGCGGGACTAAGGAGTATGAACTCCTTTTTGTGAAGACCTGTTAAGGTGAGCAGTGAGCAGATGAAAATGGTGTTTCAGGAAACATAAGCTGGTGGCCTTTGAGTGGATGAAGACTGACAAGAGGCAGAATTCATCGCACGGTGTGTAAGACATTTGACTTTCAAAAGGGACCACAATTATATAGTCCTCATCATATCTAGGCAATGTTCAAGGGGACACAGCAGGGAATTTCTTGGGATTTAGGGAACAGATTAGGAGAAAGGTCTCCAATGATACATCATTCACATTTTCTGGTCTTGAGCTGGCTTGGCTGGCCACTTCTCCTGGCCCCAGGAAATCTCTTAGATATGAATTAAACACCGCTGGGCCAGGCTAGTCATCACCACGCTATTTCAAGGAGTTGCTTCTCCTGGACACCTAGACCACAGGAAAATAGAAAAGGAACAAAAAAAGAGGGAATGTTTCCTCCAAATCAAGAATCAACAAGCTGGCACCAATGGCTCATGCCTTTTCTCCTAGCTACTCAGAAGACTGAGATCTGAGGATTGTAGTTCCAAGTCAACCTAGACAGAAAAGTCTGTGAGACTCTTATCTTTAATTAATCATTAAAAACCTGGAAGTGGGCTGGGCACTGGTGGCTCATGCCTGTAATCCTAGCTACTCAGGAGGCTGAGTTTTGAGGATCTCTATTCATAGTCAGCCTGGGCAGGAAAGGCCATGAAACTCTTATCTCCAGTTAACTACCAGGGGAGAAAACAAACCTGGAAGCAATGCTGTGGCTCAAAATGGGTAGAGCACTAACCTTGAATGAAAAATGCTCAGGGATAGTGTCCAGGCCCTTAGCTCAAACCCCCCTGACAGACAAAAAACAAAAAAACTGGAAGTGGAGTCTTAGCTCAAGTGGTAAATAAGATCATACATTTGTGTCCCAGTACAACTTTACTGGGGAAAAAAAAAACCCAGGACAAACCCATCACAGGTCAGCATTAACAGTGTTCATTGATCTTTATATTAAGATACCAAGATATTCTAATGACCAGCTTTGCTTAAGAGAGGTAAGCATGGAAGACTAGGAAGTCAGAAAACTAATTTTTAGGGACTTAAGATGTATCTTAGTGTTTGCTTAATATGTGTGGGGCAACAAAACCAAAAAAATCAATCAACAAACAACTGTAAGCATTATGCCCACCTTTGGTCCCCAGCTCCACCCAGACCTGAGCCCCTCCCCGCCCTGGAGTTCCTGCCATACAGATGACCCCTCCCTCTCTCCGCCCAGACCTACCTGAATTCCCATCTACCTCACTTCCTATTCCCCAGACCTTGTGCTACCTGTAGCCGAGGCTGCCATGTGCTCTCTCTCTAGGGGAAATATGGCTCCTCTAATAAGCCTTGTAATACTCTTTCTCCTGTGCCTGGCTGCCTCCGCCTGGTCCCCTGGCATGGATATGACCGATCCTTTCATTGATCCTTTCAACAACAAAAATCTGAATTTCCACTTTACAAGCTGGGTTCCTAGCATACAAGCTTACAGCACATTAGGACATTAAACCATAGTCCCTTTTCGTGAAGCCGTGTTCTGTGTGGCTTCTCTGGGTTGCTGGAGATGACAGGCGCATGCCAGTACACCCAGTCACCGTGCTTCTCTTATACATAGGATAACCAGTGTACACCAGTGTGCTCAGCAGTTGAGAGGAAGTCCTTGAACTCTGATGCCAAGCTGGTCTTGAACCGTGATCCTTTGATCCCCGATATAATGCTTGAGACACCACCATCTGTTGTCTCGTGCTGCCTACAATGAGAAGGCACATGGCCTGGTTGCGGCAGGAGTCACATCACTTCCAGTCCAATTCTAGCTCCAGAGTTACCAGGTAAGGAGTGGAGGGAGTTCCTTCCGATTCCAGGTTTCAAAATCATGTCTCTGAAATTCACACATGAAAAGCATTTCAAAGTATCCCACAAAAGAACAGCGTCACAAGGCAGATGTTTTTGCAGGGATTTACTTTAATAGCAGGATAAAGTAGAGAGAAATGAAAAGGAGAAGAAACATTTCCTGCTTCCCACACAGGAAATGTGAGTAAAAGACTCCCAATGGCTGCAGCCGTCAGTGCTTTTAATTCTTCCTGAGCTGGGAGACTACACAGGGTCACGTGGACCCAGAACCTCCAATCATTAGATAATGGTCTTGGGGGGCGCTAAGATGGGTGCTGTTTATTATTCAAAACATGGAGATATGATCTAAGTCTATGCAAAATACGAGGGCAGTAAGGGATAGTTTCCCTTTTACCCATTAGTGGAAAGTGTTTGCAACTTTTTAACATCTCAAAGAAGACAGTAACAGCCCACAAGGTCTACATAAACAGTGCTGGGTAGGTTTTTGTTTTTCAGATTCCTTCTGGTTTTAAGTTTAGTCCTTTTAGTGCGTATTTATTTTAATTTCCCTGTCGTCTATCTATCCCGCATCCCCTCTGCTTTGTAATGTGGGGCACATTTCTTAGTCTTAGTGAACTTCAATCTTCTCAGCCATTTCTCCTAAGAATAGTAAGTATCTCCTACTACACCGAGTAATCAATGAAATCATGGTTATCACAGGCCTGGCATAAAGTAAGCACTCCATAACTGATAGACCTCATCCGCCTCATTATTATTGTTAGGATCTTAAGCATGCAGTTTCTCAAGGAGTGCCTCTTGAGACAGGGTGTGAAAGTATTCGTATCCTTATTTCACATGTTGGAAACAGAGAGGTCATCCTGTTTTCATACTCCAGGGCTTTCTAAACATTTTCCACACAACTACAGGAAAAACAGTCACCTTGTAAAACAGCCACTGCGCTTCCACATGATTACCTTTAAGAGGCTTGCACGTTCTGAAGATTATCATGCATAATGTATTATGCTTATGTCAGGATTAACATTTTCCCATTGATTGGCCTCTTGCCTCCATCAAGAGCTTTGTTAGACGACACTTTGTCTCTAGAGGAAGCTGCATTTGCTTTCTGGGGATTGTGAGCACAAAGAGGTTTCTTTGAGGGTGAGTGTCTTTAAATCAACTAATGTGATTTTTGGTTTCTAATTACAACCGAGTTAAAATTCTCTGATACATCCTAGACTTCCTGAGCTAGATCCAAGAGTGTCCTAATCACTCTGCCAATGATAGGGCAGAATCTAGGATTATAAAGCAAGTTAGACTCACGCTTTCTGAAAATTGTTCTTCTCCAGGGCACTGTGACCACAAGTTTAATATGTGTGTGTGTGTGCGTGTGTGTGTGTTAGTCCTGAGGCTTGAACTCAGGGCCTGGGCACTGTCCAGGTCCTGCTCAAGGCTAGTGCTCCACTTCTGGCTTTTTGGTGGTTAATTAGAGATGAGAATTCTCACTGATTTTCCCAGCCTTGGCTAACTTCAAACCTTGCTATTCAGATCTCAGGCTCCTAATTCACTAGGATTACAGGTGTAAACCAGTTTAATTTGAATGCCCAAGTAATCTTTGTGTGTGTGTGTGTGTGGTATATTTCCCATTTTGATGCATGTATCAAGACTACTATTGTTCCAGCCAACATCAAAGTGAGGATGATTTGTTTCAGTTTTCCTTTACTAAAAGCCTGGCAGAAATCTTTATGGCTGTTTATGAAATGACCCCCTGAGCCAGGGTTACACCGCCCCCTAGACAGTACAGTGACCTTACATGCTTTGAGAATGGTGGGCTGCATTCCAGGCAGACCTTAGGTCTCTAAATGACAATCATAGCTGCTGTATGTGTCCTGTTCTTTGTTAGAACTAATCAGCCACTGGGGCAAAGGCGGTAAACAGTAATTAATATGCAAATTTGCTATTGACTCACCTCTAAGTGTTAAGGCTCCTTTGTTTGCAAGTTGTGGACAAACTGGGATTTGTCTTAACTATAATTATCAGGATAAATATAAAATTATGACATTAATTGTTAGCTGGTTTAAAAAAATGGTGGTATGCCCTGCTGCGTCTGAGCTGCTGCAGCTCAGGAGGAAAGTGCCTTCAAAAATGAATTTTAAAATGCTGGAATACCTATTTTAATTAAAAGGCAAACACTGAAATGAGTTTTTCACTTGGAAAATCATAGTTACCGGGCAACAAATCACTGATGAATATATTAAAAATTAGTGTTGTTATAGCAGTTGACCTTATTCCATATGAGGTAAAAAAAAAGCAACTGTCTTCTAATAGTAATAATGAAGAGTAATATTTATGAAGTGTTCCTCACCAGTTATTGTGTTACGCACTTTCTTCTAAGCACCTGCCAGTGACTGCTGCTGGCCACCAGATTACACGAGGGATGTTAATATCCATGTTCCATGCAGATTTTTTTTTTGGTGTGGGGGCTGGCGGGAGGAGGGTGGTACTGGGGTTTGAATTCAAGGCTTTGCACGTGCTGTGCTAGCACTTGGCCATGCCCTCCAGTCCTGCTTTTTGCTGGTTATTTTGGAGATGAAGTCTCATGAACTGTTCTTCCTAGGCCATCCTCAAACAGCAATCATTACAGACAGGAATCACTAATACCCAGTGTGTGTGTGTGTGTGTGTGTTTTACTAGGGACTGAACTAATACCCAGTGTGTGTGTGTGTGTGTGTGTGTATGTGTGAGTGTGTGTGTTACTAGGGACTGATCTAAGGACCTAGCAATTGCTAGCTACTACTACTTGAGTCATGCTTCTAGCCCTTTTGCTTTCAGTTTGTTTTTCAGATCAGGTCTTATGCTTTTGCTAGGTAGATCTCACCCAGACCTTGATCCTCCTACCTCCAATCTCTCTTGTATCTGAGATTACAGATGTGCCCCACCACACTCAACCTTAGATAGGTTTTCTTTTCTTTCCTTTTTGTAAGGTCTGCTCCTGGATGGCGAGCAGACTCCACCCTCCTCACAGCAAAGTCTCCACCCAGTATCTGCGTTACCTAGGCAACTGGGACACCTGGAAGAGGTCACATCTGCATCTGCTGAGGTCACATCTGAATTTGATATGGCCACACCTTTCTCCGCCCATACCCTAGAGAAGGCCTAGCCCAGGCCCTGACGCTCTCTCTGCTCTTTTCTAGCTCTTTCTCAGCTCTTTCCTTCTCTTCTCTTTCTCAGCTCTCTTCTCTTTTCTAGCTCTCTCGTTCCCACCTTTCCCAGACGCTCTCTTTTCTAGCTCTTTTCTCTCTCCCAGCTCTCTTTCCCAGGCCTTTCCCCACCTCGTGGAGGGCCAAGATGGACTGGTGCCAGCCAGAACGATGAATAAACCTATTCCTTACCTGAATACCACATGTGTGCTGTTCTTACTCAGCTACCTCTTTTTAAACACCTAACATTTTCTCTTCTTTTCTCTCTCTCTTTCTTTTTCTTTCTTTCTTTCTCTCTCTCTTTCTTTCTTTCTTGTCCTAAGGCTTGAACTGAGTGCCTGGGCCCTGTCCTTCAGCTCTTCAGCTCAAGGCTAGCGTTCTACCACTTGAGCCACAGTGCTGCTTCCATCTTTTTCTGTTTATACAGTACTGGGGAATCGAACCCAGGGCTTCATGAATGCCAGGCAAGCACTCTACCACTAAGCCACATTTTTTTTTTGGGTCCAGTTGTGGGGCCTGAACTCTGGGCCTGGGCGCTGTCCCTCAGCTCTTCAGCTCAAGGTTAGTGCTCTACCACTTGAGCCACAGCACCACTTCT
>NW_012267218.1:35905642-35908182 GCF_000151885.1 Dipodomys ordii
CTGGGCCTGGGCGCTGTCCCTCAGCTCTTCAGCTCAAGGTTAGTGCTCTACCACTTGAGCCACAGCACCACTTCTGGCTTTTTTTTCTTTTTGCATATGTGGTGCTGAGGAATCGAACCCAGGGCCTCATGCATGCAAGGCAAGCGCTCTACCACTGAGCCACCTTCCCAGCCCCTAAGCCACATTTTCTTAAGATAGGTTTTTTGGCTCTGTTCGCTAATTATGATGTCTTCCAAACTTTTTTTTTTTGGGTCAGTGGTGGGCCACTTCCTGTTTTCTGACTGGTTTATTGGAGATAAGAGTCTCACGGTCTTTCCAGCCCAGGCTGGCTTTGAACTGTGATCCTCAGATCTCAGCCTCCTCAGTTGCTAGGATTACAGGTCTGAGCCACCAGCACCCAGCAGGTGCTCCAAACTCTTATCTGCAGGTCCCACTTCTCTTTTTGTTCTGTTTCTCCTTCTCTGACAAGTCTAATGTTTTCAACTCATCGTCAAGCAAGCTCTGGCTTGCCTCGTTAAATGTAGTCCATAGTGGAGTCTCACTTCTGTTACCAGCAGAGCATTCTTGGCTTGATACTGAAGGCTCTCTAGTCTGACTTATCTTTCAACTTTTAGTTCTAATTTTATTTTTTGATTATTTAATTCACCTCCCATTATTTAGTGTTAATGAGAAAAGGCACTAAGTTTGTATCTTAAAGTGAGATGGACAAAGGGAGAAAAGTGACATCATTTTTTATAGTCTCAATTACTCAGGAGACTGAAGCAGGGTGATCCTTTCAGCTCAGGAATCCATGGCCAGTCCAGGCAATGTAGTGAAATCCTATCTAAAAAGCAAGCAAACAAACAAAAATCCGTAGTCACTTGTTCTCAAGGAGGTTTGGGTGAGAATTTAAAGAAAACAAAGAGGGGCTGGGAATGTGTCTTAGTGGTACAGTGCTTGGCTCACATGCGTGAAGCCCTGGGTTTGAATCCTCAGTACCACATAAGTAGAAAAAACCAGAAGTAGCACTGTGGCTCAAGAGGTAGAGCACTCACCTTAGAGCTAAACAGCTCAGAGACAGTGCCCAGGCCCAGAGTTCAAGCCCTACAACTGACAAAATAAAATAAAACAAAGAGCAAGTTCTAATGACTTTTGGCTGGATGGAAAGCTATTGCCTTTCTTTTTTGGTGACACAGCCCAGTGCTTTAACTAGAGCATAAAGCCCCAAAGCTCTTGGCAATGCTTTTCTTCCATCCTGTCTGAGATTTCCCCAGAAGCTCTTTCTTTCTTTCCAAGTCTGGCCTGGAAAACCTCTCCTGCTTCTCCTCACCAGATGTGGGCCTCCAGATCCATCCTCATCCCAGCCTTCTTTTGGCCATGGCTATGTGGCATAACACTGAGCTGTAATGAGGTGTTTGCCTGATTGGTCCTCCAAGACACGACGGGGCTTGGAATCTCCTTTGCCCAGAACAGTGCTTGGCAGTCGAGCTGGCACTCAAGGATTGCTGCTCTTTGCAAGCACCAGTGTCAGACCTGCTCATACAAACAGAAAGAAAAAAAGGCTTCAGAGAAGAAATAAACAATTCAAAGAAAAGGCCCATGAAAAGAAGCCACAGGAATAGCGGGGAAATAGCTAGCCTTGGGCTGCACTAGAGCCAGTGTATGTCCAAGCCTTCGGGGACTGAGGGACTGCTGTAGGCTGGGAGGAGCCATTGCTATTGCTGCCCAGTCAAGGTTTAGAGCGATGACTTCATAAATTGCTCCCTGGACTTTCTGAAGCTGCACCCTGGGTGATGTCCTGGAATCCATCCATTTGGAGTTTTAAGGACCAAACCCAGTGCCTCCTGCCTGTGAAGCACCACTTTACTGTGAAACTATCATCTTTGGGCAGTTCTTTGTGGAAGAAGCAAAGGTAGGACTTTTAGTCTATTCTTTGAGGAAACAATGGAATAATGGTGCCACCTGGAAAGGGAGTGCTCCCGTGTTGTCATGGTAACCAGGGTATTTGAGACCTTGGCTTCAATGGATGTTCAACTGTATACACATCCTTGGCCCTAGAGATTTAAGGCTGTTTCTGAGTTTAGCTCCACAGCCCAATTAAGGCAGGAACAAGAAAAGGATGTGTGGGAGGAAGCAAAACATCCCCTTGTTACATTCTTTAGACATCCAGCTTCCCTCTAGAAGCCGCTGACCAGTCACAGAAGACTGCGCCAGCATCTCTTAATTCTCAAGGGAGGGATTGCATCTGCTCCAAAACAGACACATTCTGCTAGGGATGAAGCCTTCTTTGCTCAACACTGACCTACACATTCTGCTCTCCAGCTTTCCATGATTCTCCTCCAGCTCTTTACAAAGCCTTCATACAGAGAACAGAGCACTGAGGGGTGGGACTGAGGAGGGAATGAGGGTGTTGGGTACCAGCATCCATCCATCCAACCAGCCTTCTCTACAGCAACTGCAGTTTGAATTCTCTATCATTTCTTCTTTTTTTTTTTTTGGTCCGGTCGTGGGGCCTGAACTCTGGGCCTGGGCACTGTCCCTCACTCAGCTCTTCAGCTCAA
>NW_012267218.1:35908567-35916074 GCF_000151885.1 Dipodomys ordii
TCAGCTCAAGGCTAGCACTCTGCCACTTGAGCCACAGCGCCACTTCCGGCTTTTTTCTTTTTGCTTATGTGGTGCTGAGGAATTGAACCCAGGGCCTCGAGCATGCAAGGCAAGCGCTCTACCGCTGAGCCACCTTCCCAGCCCCTCTCTATCATTTCTTCTGCTTCCTCCCTTCCCCATCCTCTTCATCAGGAACAGGTGTGTACATTTTTTTTTTGTACTGGTCCTGGGGCTTGAACTCTGGGCCTGGATGATGTCCCTGAGCTTTTTGCTCAAAGCTAGCACTCTTAACATATGAGCCACAGCTCCACTTCCAGCTTTTTGGTGCTTAACTGGAGATAACAGTCTCATAGACTTCCCTGCCTAGGCTGGCTTTGAACAGTGATCCTTGGATCTCAACTGGATTCCCAACTTTAACCCACTTTTAAAACTTACATAGCTCTGCTCAAAGAGAAGACTTTTCTTTCTTTAAACCAGCAACTTGGCCTTTCCCTGAGTCCGCTCTTCCGAATACAACGCCACGTTCCTATCTGACACAAAATCTCGCCTTGCCAGCTCCATAGAAGTTGGTATCTTAGTAGCCCAGAGTTTATTCTAGGAATCCAATAAGACATGGTTTATCATGTAGGCCTGGCCCAAACAGTTTAGATCTAGGCTTCTCTTACATTTGAAGACTACCCCTCCCCCCCTCGCTTTTTTTTTTTTTTTTTGTCATGGGTCTTGAACTCTGGGCCTGGGCGCTGTCCCTCAGCTCTTCAGCTCAAGGCTAGAGCTCTACCACCTGAGCCACAGCACCACTTCCAGTTTTCTGAGTGGTTTATTAGAGATAAGAGTCTCATGGACTTTCCTGCCCCAACTGGCTTTGAACTGTGATCCTCAGATCTCAGCCTCCTGAGTAGCTAGGATTACAGGTGTGAGCCACCAGCGCCTGGTTCCATTCTTTAGCCTAGCATGGCACCACATGCTTTCTCTCCTTCCTGTTTGATATTTATAGGATTTTAAATTTTATAGGATTTCCCTCTTTTTTATTTTTGAGGCAGGATCATGCTGTATAGCCTAGGCTGACTTTGAACTTGAACTCATGAACCTCCTGTCTGGAGGTAAATCCAGTGCTGAATTTACAAGCATTCACTACCACAGCAGCTCAGCTTGGAGCTATTTTAAATATTTATTAACCAATAGGCTTCTCAATGACACTATATATTCTTATAAACTTTTTTTTTCTTTTCTTTCTTTCTTTTTTTTTTTTTTTTTTTTGGGGCCTGAACTCTGGGCCTGGGCGCTGTCCCTCAGCTCTTCAGCTCAAGGTTAGCATTCTACCACTTGAGCCACAGCACCACTTCTGGCTTTTTCTGCTTATGTGGTGCTGAGGAATCGAACCCAGGGCCTCATGCATGCAAGGCAAGCACTCTACCACTAAGCCACCTTCCCAACCCAAACTTTTTTTTCTTTGGTGCCCATATTGGGGCATGAATTCACTGTCTCACTGTCCTTTGGAAAACCAAAAGCTTTTAAGTTGTTGGTTGTGGGGCTTGAACTCAGGGCCTGGGCCATTGTTCATGAGCTTTTGTGCTCAAGACTAGCACTTAGCCAAGCGCTGGTGGCTCACACCTGTAATCCTAGCCACACAGGAGGCTGTGATCTGAGCATCATGGTTCAAAGCCAGCCCTGGCAGGAAAGTCTGTGAGACTCTTATCTCCAATAAACCACCAGAAAACTGGAAATGGCGCTGTGGCTCAAGCAGTAGAGCGCTTGCCTTGAGCTGAAGAGCACAGGGACAGCGCCCAGGCCCAGAGTGCAAGCCCCATGACCGACAAAAAAAAAAGAAAAAAAGAAAAAAAAGAAATGTAATCGCCAAGTTACTGATTACCTTTCCAGAGTGTCTGTGCATTAGTCAGCAACTCTGGCTTTTTTTGCGGTATCTTTGAAAGATAATACTACCAGGCTTGGTGGCACATGCATGTAATCCCATTATTGAGAAATCAGAGTTAGGAGATTATGAGTTTGAGGCCAGCTTGGGTTAGAGAATGGTACACTGTCAAAGATGGAAGGAAGGAAGGAAGGAAGAAGGGAGGGAGAGAGGGAGGGTAGAAGATATGGAAGGAGAAAGGAAAGAAAAGCAGGAAAGAAAGGGAAGAAGGTAAGGGAAGAAAAGAGGAAAGGAAGGGATGGGAGAGGAAAGAACGGGAGAGGAGGGAATGGGGAGAGGGAAACGGTGGGGAGGGAAGAAGGGAGGAGAGGGAAGGGGAAGGTTTAGGATTGTTGAAAGGTCCACAAGTAGTAATCAGGTAGAATATGTGAAGACCTTCTTTTCAATAAAGACAGCATTGTGTGAGTCCTAGGATCACTGTAGAACCTTATCTGATCATTGATTTTTACTTCAATTAGAAACAGAAAGGGAAAGAATTGGGCTCCACTGCTGTGTGGAGCGCCTGGTTTATAGGAAATATATGAATATATATGGAAGAATTTACTTAGAGCAGACTGCTATTTACTTGGTGTTTGTGTTCTTGAAAGGCTGTGAATCAATTTTGTCATCAGCGGAACCTCATTTTCATGCATCAGGGAGCATGGCATTTGGAAAAACTTTGCAATAAAGCAAATGAGCTGTTTGTGGTTTGTTTAATTAGGCAACCAAAGGCTTCTTTCTGCTCTATTGGTACGGATTCATATCACAGTTTCTGGGCTGGGAATGTGGCTTAGCAGTAAAGTACTTGCCTCACATGCACAAAGCCCTGGGTTGGATTCCTTAGCACCACATAAACAGAAAAAGCCAGAAGTGGCACTGAGGCTCAAATGGTAGAGTGCTAGCCTTGAGCAAAAGAAGCATTAGGGACAGTGCCCAGGACCAGAATTCAAGCCCCAGGACTGGCACAAAACAAAACATATCGTTTCTTAAAGTGGAGAATGATGCTCTATTGGTCTCCATGGAGTGTAAGTGTGGGTTTTCATAGAGACTTGCTCTGATGTGGGATAGTTGCTGGTGGCAAGACCTTGCTGGAAGGCAGCACGTGAGCACACATTGATCTAGAACATGGAAAGAGACAGCGGGAGGGCGACTGGAAAGCTATGTCCACTAACATGAAAAGAAATCCCAGTTTAGGAAATAGTGTCTTTTTTTTTTTTCTTTTCAGTCCTGGGACTTGAATCAGGGTCTGGTTTCTGTCCCTGACCTTTTATTTTTAAACTCAAGTCTAGCACTCCATCACTTAAGCCACAGCACTACTTCCAGCCTTCTTTTTTTTTTTTTTTTGGGTCCGGTCGTGGGGCCTGGGCGCTGTCCCTCAGCTCTTCAGCTCAAGGCTAACGCTCTACCACTTGAGCCACAGCGCCACTTCCAGCTTTTTGCTTATGTGGTGCTGAGGAATCGAACCCAGGGCCTCATGCATGCAAGGCAAATGCTCTACCACTGAGCCACCTTCCCAGCTCCTCCAGCCTCCTTTAGTAGTTAATTGGATTTAAGAGTCTTATGGACTTTCCATGAGACTGGCTGGCTTTGAACTGAGTAGCTAGGATTGCAGGAATGGGTCACTAATAGCGCTTACCTGAAATAAATGTGTGTGTGCACATGTGTGTGCACATGTGTGTGTAGAGATCAAACACAGAAAGTTACATATGCTAGACAAATGCTTTCTTTTCTTTCTTTCTTTTTCTTTCTTTCTTCCCTTCCTTCCTCCCTTCCTCCCTCTCCCCCTCCCTCCCCCCCTCCCTCCCCCTCCCTCCCTCCCTCCCTCTCCCCCTCTCTTTCTCTCTTTCTTTTCTTTCTTTCTTTCTTCTTTGGGGCTTGAACTCAGGGCCTGGCTCTGTCTCTGAGCCTCTCAGTACTCAAGGCTAGCATTCTACCACTTGAACCACAGAGCCACTTCCAGCTTTTCCTGTTTATGTGGTACTGACAAATTGAACCCAGGACTTCATGCATGCTAGGCAAGCACTCTACCACTAAGCCACCTTCCCAGCCCTACACAAACACTCTACTGCTGAGCTATATAGCTCAGCTATAGCTCAAACCTTTTGCAATCAGAATCCAAGGGATGAAGTCCTTAACTATCTCTTATTTCTTTTTTTCTTTTTCACTGTGAACCTTTGGCAAGACCTGTCCAAGTCTTCATTTAAAAAAAAAAATCTGGGGCTGAGAAGGTGGCTCAGTGGTAGAGTGCTTGTCTTGCATGCTTGAGGTCCTGGGTTCGATTCCTCAGCACCACATACACAAAAAAAGAAAAAAGCCGGAAGTGGTGCTGTGGCTCAAGTTGTAGAGCACTAGCCTTGAGCTGAAGAGCTGAGGGACAGTGCCTAGGCCCAGAGTTCGGGCCCCATGACCAGACCCCCCCCAAAAAAAAATCTTTTAAAGTAGTTATACAAAGGAGTTGCCGTTTAACAGAACAGTTTATGAATACAATGATCAATGGTACCCCATCCCTCCCAACCCCTTCCTTCTCTTACTTTTCTTTTTTTGTCGGTTGTGGGGCTCGAACTCTGGGCCTGGGCACTATCCCTCAGCTCTTCAGCTCAAGGCGAACGCTCTCCCACTTGAGCTACAGCGCCACTTCCGGTTTTCTGGTGGTTTATTGGAGATAAGAGTTTCATGGACTTTTCTGCAGGGCTGGCTTTGAACCGCAATCCTCAGATCTCAGCCTCCTGAGTAGCTAGGATTACAGGTGTGAGCCACCAGCGCCCAGTGTACTTTTCTTAATTTTGTAGGATATACATTGAATTCTTGACTGCATTTCCCTCTTCTCCCTCCTTCTTTTCTTCATTTGTCTACCCCTCTCCCCTTAACCCCACCCTAACTATCTCTTCTTTCTAAAATAAAATCCCAATTTCACTGTTGTTTCAAAGATTTAAATGCAAAAATGGAATAAAATATTCAGTACTGAACGAAGGAAGAGTGACATGATCAAGATCCATTGTACTTACAAGCAGACATGTTGAATTGAAACTCCTTTGTACAACTACTTAAAGGTAATTAAATAAATACTTGATGCTTATTAAGTGTTTGTTTAGTCTTTGTTAGCTATTACTACTTAGTACAAAAGAGCTGAAGAGACTCGAGTTTTGAAAAGACTGACTAAACTTGGAAGAAAAAAACTAGTGCAGAAGAAAATCAGCAGGCCATAGGAAGAATTCTCTAGCTACAGAACTTTTGGCCATTTTGACTGCTTCATACCATTTTTCATCTCTATCACATTTAGAATTGTAGATGGTCCTTGACTTACAATGGGTTGACTTAACTACGATGTGTAAGTGATGGAAACCATGCTTCTAGTTTTGAATTTTAACCATTAATATGTAGCTCTTCTCTCAGGATCTGGGCAGGAACCATAAATCACAGCTCTCAGTTAGCAGTGCAATTGCAAGAGAAACAACTAAAACTCTATAATATCCCATAGCTGCTAAGCTATGAGATGCAATAGATCAAATGTATGAATTGCATCTCCAGTTTAAAATCATTTTCAAATCAAGCACTGGTAGTTCATGCCTGGATCTTAGCAATTCAGGAGGCTAAGAAAATCAAAGTTCAAAGCCAGCCTGGGCAGAAAACTCCATGAGCCTCTTATCCCCAGTTAACCAGCAACAATAGTCTGGAAATGGAGGTGTGGTTCAAATGGTAGAGCACCAGCCTTGAGTGAAAAAAGCCAAGTGAGAGTACAAGGCCCTGGGTTCAATGTCCAGTACCACCACCACCACCACCACACACACACACACACACACACACACACACACAGTTCCAGGTGAGTTTATCAGGATAAAATCTCATTGTAAATCAAGGAGCATGTATGTAGTATTAAAAGTTTGTCTATACAGGTCAAAGGACTATGTACCAACTTTTTTGAGCCACAGTGCCACTTCTAGCTTTTTCTGTGTACGTGGTACTGAGGAATCAAACCCAGGGCTTCATGCATGCTAGGCAAGCACTCTACCATTAAGCTACCTTCCCAGCCTAATGTGTATCAACTTTTAACAGAGCAGACACACAGGATTTTTTGTCAGATCTGGGAATACAATGCATTCTTTCCCCAAGGATATTAAGTCAGCTATTTGGCAGCTGTAATCAACTCCTCACCTAACTATGTAGCCAGGATCCCTTCTCGTGCCTAGTTAACGCTTCTACCATCACACCGCAATCGTCCAGGCCTCTTAAAAGCCTGAAACTATAACAGCAGTGAGTGTGCATCCCTTTACAGCCTGACATGGCAAATCCTCTCTCTGAGCTGCCAAGCTTGGAGGCTCCCTTGCTCGCTTTGTTAGGAATTCTGGTCACAAAAACCTCCAATAAAATGCTGCAGGCGCATCAATAAAGGATATAATGAAATCAAATGAGTCTTGTTCCTTACATTTGCATGCAAAGCATATCAAAGGAGCCTCCGAAGTGTTCCTGAGACCCACACAATGGATTCTTTTATACAAGGGGAGAGAAGATATATGAAGCTGAATTAGGAAGCAATTCTAATTAAAAGCTCCAAAGACAATGCAGCCTTTGCTACACACTTAGCTATTAGAAGTATCTGGCTGCCGAGGTGGTTTTATGGTAATTGGACTAGAGCTGAGTGAGAAGGAACATGGCCCTAGCAGGCCCCCGTCCCAGGCTCCTGATCACCCTACCAGCTCCCTCCTGCCTGGCATCAGGGATAGTAACAGTACCTGCCTAGTCGGGTTGTGATGGGAATGCCAAGAAATAAACCTTGTCAATGAGTGGGCAGTGCCAGGCACATTCTAAGCACTCTAGCTAGCTGCTAGAGTTGTGACTTCTTCCCAACTTGGCCCCACTGCAAGGCTGGCACCTTGCGTGCCTGTGTGAGCCAGGTCCACTCAGATGACAAGTGAATGGCCCCTGCAAGTGTGTCCGGACATAGAAGCCAACTTGCCATGTCGTGAAGGCAGAAAGGCCTCTCTGTAAGTCAAGTCCAACTTTCCATTCCAGAGAAATGGAGCTCCTTTTGGAAATGTTGGCCCATGGGATGTGTGCCACTGAAGCGAGTTTCACCTGTTTGCGACATGCTTCGCCTACTTTGTGGTTTGAGAATCAGAGCTGTGCCTCAGAGAAAAGGAACTTCCTATGGCAGATGATCTTCAACTTTTCTCCATTTATGTAAAATTAGCTGGATCTTCCTGAAACAGAGCAGATACCGTGCTTCCCCAAAGCTCAGATCTACAGCTGCAATGTCAGGGTGCAACTGTTTGTGTGGGGAGTTACTTCTGAAGGTAGGAGGAGGGGCCGCATTTGCCCATTTCCCTCTGTCTGGGTGCCCAAGGGTCCCTGGCAAAGAAAAGCAGAACATCCTTGCTTTATTTTTATTTTTATTTTTTGTTGGTCGTGGGGCTCGAACTCTGGGCCTGGGCGCTGTCCCTCAGCTCTTCAGCTCAAGGCGAGCGCTCTACCACTTGAGCTACAGCGCCACTTCTGGTTTTCTGGTGATTTATTGGAGATAGGAGTCTCACGGTCTCTCCTGCCTGGGCTGGCTTTGAACCGCGATCCTCAGATCTCAGCCTCCTGAGTAGCTAGGATTAC
>NW_012267218.1:35916744-35954323 GCF_000151885.1 Dipodomys ordii
ATCCGGTCATGGGGCCTGAACTCTGGGCCTGGGCGCTGTCCCTCAGCTCTTCAGCTCAAGGCTAGCACTCTACCACTTGAGCCACAGTGCCACTTCCGGTTTTTTTCTTTTTGCTTATGTGGTGCTGAGGAATCGAACCCAGGGCCTCAGGCATACAAGGCAAGCGTTCTACCACTGAGCCACCTTCCCAGCCCCTGGGCTGAAGATTTCTACCCTAAACTCTTCAGCTGCTCACCAGACAATGCAACACATTCCTTTTTCTTTCTGCTTTTTTGAAACATTTTGAATGAAGATCTCACTCAAATTTGTGATCTTCCTGCCTCAACTTCTCAAGTGCTGAGATTACAGGCATGTGGCACCACGCCAGGCTTAAAACCATTTCCCCCCCTGAAAACAGGCTGACATAAACAAGAAATGTAATACAGTACAAACTTGAACTTGAACTGCTGTGCTTCTTTATGTGGGGAGAGGAAAAGAAACATGTAGAAACAAAGAAGAAAATCCAGGATAGGGAAAATGAATTCAGCATTCAGCCTAATCATGAGAACCTCCCACAGCCAGCTTCCTTAGCAAATTCAGCAAATAAGGCCAAGTCCTCTCCAGCATTACAACCAAGTCCAGATTGTCAACATTTCCTTAGACAGCAGACAGTTGCTTTGAGGAACATTAAACCCAAGAAACCATAACATGATGGTGGGGGGCATTTGTTGTTTGAGACCCTTAGTTTATTTACTTGTAATAAAAATTCCAAGGTAAGTGCCAAAATGAAGAATAACACAATAAACCAACCTTCCTTCCTTCCTTCTTTCTTCTTTTCTTTTCTCTTTCCTTTTTTTTTTTTTTTGTCGGTCATGGAGCCTGAACTCTGGGCCTAGGCTGTGTCCCTCAACTCTTCAGCTCAAGGCTAGCGCTCTACCACCTCAGCCATAGCTCTACTTCCTGCTTTTTCTGCTCATGTGGTGCTGAGGAATCAAACCCAGGGCCTCAGGCATGCAAGGCAAGCGCTCTACCACTGAGCCACCTTCCCAGCCCTTGTCTTTCTTTCGCTCTTTCTGCTTTCCTTCTTTCTCTCTTCCTTCCTTTTTCTTTCTTCTTTCTTCTTTCTGCTTCTCTTTCTTCTCCTTCCCTCCCTCCCTCCTTCCTTTCTTCCCTCCTTCCTTCCTTTCTTCCCTCCTTCCTTCTTTCTGAAAGTCCTATAGCTTGAACTCAAGGCCTGAGCACTGACCCTAAGTTTTTTGTTCAAGGCTAGCATTCTACCATTTGAGTCACAGTTCCACTTCCAGCTTTCTAGAAATAAGAGTCTCACAGATTTTCCTGTCCAGGCTGGCTTCAAACTGGGATCCTTAGATCTCATTCTCCTGAGTAGCTAGGATAAGTCTTTTTTTTTAATCTAAAAAAAATAAGTCCTTTGCCCAATTTTTCTTTGAAAGATCATCTAGCCTTTCTCTTCCACCCCTAAAATTACCAGATAGTAGGAGGGTAGTTCAGCGTAATTCCCTCCTATGTGGAGCCATGCACAACATCAGGTCTTAGTGCTGCTGGCTTAAGATGGGTTGTAAACAAGAAAACTGCACAACCACATTTTGACATGATGCTCAATGTGCTATGATTCAGAGGCATCAAACTTGACCTACCTGTTTTTCAGATTCTATGCACTGAGTGTTACTCACCTTTCCCCCACACTTACCAAGATCTTCAGAAATGTTTTGCTATCTTCTCCATGACAATAGACTATATATAGATATATACACATATATGTATATAGTGTGTGTGCGCGCATGTGCATGTGTGTGCATATGTGTGCGTGCGTGCGTGTGTGTGTGTGTGTCTCAGTCGTGGGGCTTGAACTCTGTGTCTGGGTGCTGTCCTTGAGCTCTTCAGTTCAAGGCTAGCACTCTACCACTGAGCCACAGTGCCATTTCTAGTTTTCTGGTGGTTAATTAATCTTTATGAGATGAGTCTCATGGACTTTTCTTGCCCAAGCTGACTTTGAACCACGATCCTCTGTAGCCTTTAGCTACAGAGCTAAAGGCTAGCTACAGAGCTAGCCTTGAGTCAAAGAACTCAGGGACAGAGCCCAGGCTCTGAGTTCAAGCCCCATAACAAGGAAAAAAAATTCTGTACAGTCAAGGAGGAAACTGAAGGTAGACCTGTCTTCTCAGCCAAATTAAACATCAATTCCAAATGGACCAAAGATATATATGTGTGTGTGTGCGCGTGCGTGTGTGTGCATGCATGTGCACACGTGGCTTTCCTAGAGCTTAAACTAATGGCCTGGGTGATATCCCTGAGCTCTTTTCCTCAAGGTTAGCACTCTAGCACTTTGAGCCACAGCGACACTTCCTGTTTTCTGGTGGTTCCTTGGAGATAAGAGTCTCACAAACTTTCCTGCCAAGGTTGGCTTTGAACTGGGATCCTCAGATCTCAGCCTCCTGAGTAGCTAGGATTACAGGTGTGAGCTGCCAGTCACTGGCCTTCATTCTGTAAAATTTCTTTTTTAGTTTGTCAGTCATGAGGCTTATAAGTTTTCTTTTGATTAAGAAAATAATTTTGCTGGGCACTAGTGGCTCATGCCTATAATCTTATCTACTCAGAAAGCTGAATCTGAGGATCATGGTTTAAAGTCAGCCTGGGTAGGAAAGTCCCTGAGACTCTTATCTCCAACGAACCACCAGAAAACCAGAAGTGGTGCTATGGCTCAAATTGATAGAACACTAGCTTTGAGTAAAGAGAACTCAGGGACAGCACCCAGGCCCCAAGTTTAAGCCCCATGCCAACAACAAAAAAAACGTGGTAGAGCCCTAGCCTTAAGCAAACAAGCTCAGGGGCAGCTCCCAGGCCCTGAGCTCAAACCCCAAGGCTCACCCCCATCCAATAACTGCTCTACCTATCTCATAGTTTCGTGGGCCAGATGTTCTACAGGGCTGTCATCTACTCCATGCTACTGACTGGCACATGGACTCACTGTGAGAGCCGAGATAGTTTTGCTCACCCAGGTGCACTGGTGGGAAGGACTCAGAGGCTGTCTCAGCTAGATGCGCTGCCTTAGCTCCTCTGTGTGCAGTATGTACCTCAGTGTGGAGGGCTCAAGAACCCAGGAACACAGAGCCCCTGTTCTGAGAGGCAGGGCTGGAAGACGTGACCAGCCTAGGCCTGAAACCTGGCCCAGTGTCATCTGTGCTATACTCTGCTGTTTAAAGCAGCCACTGAGCCGGTTTCTATACAAGTTGTATGTGTGTGTATCTATATATCTAGATAGCCATCTTTAATGTGCTTCTGAGAGAGAAGAGCAAGAACTGTTCTAATTTAAACATGGTAGTGAAGAAAGAACTCTCCATGAAGGTCACGTTTTTTTCTGAAAACTAAAAGCAGTGGGGAATAAACCACATAAACAGATCAAATGTGCATATAGTTTGGGGGACTCAGATTCAGAATAATCCCTTAGAATGCACCTCCCTGCGCACCCCCTCCTCCGCCCCCATAAGGATAATGTTAGGTTTTTAAAAAGAGGTAGCTGAGGGCTGGGAAGGTGGCTCAGTGGTAGAGCGCTTGCCTTGCATGCCTGAGGCCCTGGGTTCGATTCCTCAGTACCACATAAGCAAAAAGAAAAAAACCGGAAGTGGCACTGTGGCTCAAGTGGTAGAGCGCTAGCCTTGAGCTGAAGAGCTGAGGGACAGCGCCCAGGCCCAGAGTTCAGGCCCCACGACTAGACCCAAAAAAATAAAATAATAAAAATGAAAAGAGGTAGCCAAGTAAGAACCACACCCCGCACGTGGTATTCAGGTAAGGGGTAGGTTTATTCAGTAGACCTGCTGGGACCAGGCCAGGTTGGCACTCCACGCGACTGGCAAAGAGGGCGTCTGGCCCTGGGCTAGGCCGCATCTAGGGTAGGGACGGGAAAAGGTGTGGCCAGGTAAAGGGAGGTGGGACCAGGTAAGAGTTGGTGGGACCAGGTGGGAGAAAGGTGTGGCCACATCAGATCCAGATGTGCCCTCAGGGGATGCGGATGTGACCTCTTCCAGGTGTCCTAGTTGCCTAGGTAACACAGGTACTGAGTGGGGTCTGCTCGCCATCCAGGAGTAGACTTTACAGATATCATAATGGAAAAGTTTCAGAAGCAAAGATTAAGCCAATTTCATTCTCTAGATGAAGGAACTGAAGTTGAACAAGCTCAAGTGGCTGGCCCCAGAATAGCACTTGAGCTCAGGTCTTCTACACAAATCACGGACTGAAAACTTACTTCAGTGCTTTTTCTCTAGCTCTCTACTTTTTCTTATTAGAGAAAACTCTTGCCAGGTACCCTCAGCCTACACCTATAACTCTGGCCACTAGGAGGGCTGAGATCTGACAATTGAGATTTGGAGCCAGCCTAAGGTAAACCAATCCAACTGACTCTTCAAGCAAAAAGCCAGATGTAGAGGTGTGGCTCGCATGGCAGACAGCAAGCATCCTTGAGCAAAAAAGGCCAAGCAAGAGTGTCAGACCTTGAGTTCAAACCCCAGTACCCCACCCAAGCACAAACAAACAAAAATACCCAACAACAACTTCTTCCTGACATCAGACGTAACACATGATGCGTGCGTGATATATACGTATACATGGTGATACCTATACATCTATATATGAAGGATTGAGTCCTGCCTTATTCCCCCAGGTCTAGCAAAGCACCAGGTGTGTGCTCACCTGCTTGTCCGCCGGCAGGTCATTTCAACCTTGGCCCCCGGGAGACAATGCAATAGCCCCATACCCCAGGTGGAACATTCCACTCTGGGCCTGGCCAAGGTCACCACCCTTGGCCTCCAAGAGACCATAGCCCATTTTTTAATTTTCTGCTTCCTTGTTAAGATCTGTATAAACCCTCCAAAAATCCAATCCCTCACATCACCTCCAAACCTGCAGGAAGGTCCGTGTCCCTTGCTGGCAATAAACACTTTAAATAGTCCTTGCATCCAACCTATTTCTTTTCCATTCTCCTCCATTTTCCTAAATAAATATGTATATATATGTATCATATTCATATATCCTATATACTATATATATCACATATATATCCTAAAAGTATATATGATATATGGCTGTGGTGGCATACACAGTAATCAACAAGGAGGGTAAGGCAGGAAGATAATGAGTTCGAGACCAGAGCGGATGCAGAAGTGATTCCTGGAGAACCTCTCACAGTTGGAGGAAGGAGATGACCTCAGCAGATAAGGAAGTGACCTCAGAGCCTGGGATCCTTTGCTGATTCACAGAGTTAGGTGATTACTAGTTTCAGGCTAGTGAAGAGGAAGGGGGGGAGAGGCTGTTCTCCTGGGCAGAAATAATTATACGTAAATTCCTTGGGAAGAAAGACTTGACTTTTACTACTGGGTATAATTGTTTAATTCGTACACCACACAAGACCTGTGGCTAGGTTGGAGGGAGTGGAATAGGAGCCTGCCCTTGACCTGCTAGGCTGAATGCTGAGAGGTAGAGCTAAGTTGTCCCAGGGTAACAGGTACCCTTTCCCAAAGTCTACAAAGGAAAGGCTGCGAGTGGCATTGTGCTCCTTATAAGTTGAGCCTTGAGTGATTTAGTGGATTCAGGATGCACAGAAAGAGGTCCTGGGTTGGGAGAATAGGACATTCTGATTAAGAGTCCACCTTTATATTTCTCCAATTTTCCTTTACAGGCATGTTCTGATTGTCTATGGCAGTGTGACAAACCACTTCAAACTTGTATCTGCCGGTCTCACATCTGGATGGGGCATAGCTGGGATGAGTTTTCTCTGTCCCCTCTTGAGACCACAGCTGGAAAAAATTCAGGTGGAGGCTGGAGTCCCCTGGGGGCTGCTTCCCTCACCTGCCTGGTGTCTGGGCTGGACTGGCTCAAAGGTCACACTGCGTGATGTCTGTGGACCTAGCAGCTCCCCGGGGCTCCTCATGTGCCTGAGGCTTCCCAGCCCAGGGTTCCTGCAGACCCCGGGACACAGCATCTCAGGAAACAAGGTGTGGATGCAAGCCTTCCAGGAGAGGGAGGGCAAAGCTGCAGAGCTGGTTCAGGATTCACCTTGGAGACTACCCCATTTCAAAGGCTACACATGAGTCATGGTGGCCAACTGTTCTCCAGGGGACAGAAATGTGACTGTCTCTTAATGGAGGAGGGCCATCTTTGAAAAATGCAATCTGCCCCCAAGGCACATTCCTTCACTAACCCTGTGCCACAAGAGACAGGAGGCCGGGATAGAGGCCTTGGGTCCCCAGATCCCTCGGTGCTCTGGAACAGGAGCCATCCAGGCCCAGTGTGGATGTACTGCTTTGAAACGCCAGACTCCCAGTCTCCCAGATCTGCTGTCTCTTAAATCAGAGAGCGAGCAGTGAGTTCATCACAGGCAATATGGCGACTGCGACAATATCCCAGACTCTCTTTCTCTTATGCCTGGTGGTTGTGCTGCCAGGAGACTCTGCAGATGAGACGACATGCAGCTTTGCCTCCTTTTCAACTTGGCCACCAGTGACCTGCCAGAGTCAGCCCGGCTCAGGCCAGATCCAGATGTTCTCCACAGATGTGCAAACAAGGCAGTTCCCTTCGTGCATCTTTTTAAGTTGTCTGATGCTATAAGATTCCTTTTTTAGTCTTATGGGGGAGGGGGAAGAGCACTCCTGGCAACGCTATTAGAGCGTCTCCTCTATTTTAGCACACATGAAATAAGCAGCCATGATGTCAGCCCCCTTTTCTTTTTAACTAATTGGGTGGCCTTCCACAGCTGGGCTCTGGAAACCAAGGGAAGTCTCAAATTGAAGAAATAGATGTATATGTGTGTGTGTGTGTGTGTGTTTCCTTTTAAGTTTTGAAGTGCATTCTGTAATCATACTATATCTTTCTCCACTATTTGGCATATGTAAAAAAAAAAAGCAAGTAGAAGAAATCAGCATACATAATTTTAAGTACATCATATTTTAATCTCTTTATATTCCAATACCATCAGCTCAACACTCATTTCTTAGAAAATCCACCCCATCCCCCTCTCTCTGACCTGGTGTTTCTCCATTTGTGTTGTCTGTGAAATGACCTGTCACCATCTCAGACCCAGAGGAGGTGTGCGGGAGCTGCACAGCCTTGAAGGAAATGATGCTGATGTGAACAGGACTCCTTCCCTCTATGGCGGGGGGCCATGCGAGTGCATGTAAGCAAATTGCTTTCCTCTATGGCGGGGGCCATGCGAGCGCATGTAAGCAAATTGCTTTCCTCTATGGCGGGGGGCCATGCGAGTGCATGTAAGCAAATTGCTTTCCTCTATGGCAGGGGGCCATGCGAGTGCATGTAAGCAAATTGCTTTTCTTCTGCCACGCCGTATACCATTTCCTGTTTTAAGAATGTATTCAGTTGCATTGCCCACTAACATCTGTTAAAATGCAAAGGTGCTCAAACACATTTTCATTTCTCCTTTTCTCACCCCTTCCTACCAAATAGCAAGGTAATTCAACCTACAAAGGGAGGAGACTGAAGCCAGGAATGTTTAGAAGAACATATAAATGGACATGAGTGCTGTCATCCTGTATTTCTAAGGAACTGCAAATACAGCATATCACACTTTTCAGTACCCAGTCTGTGCCAAGCATTATGATAAAGGAATTTATAAAAAAAAATACCACAATGCTCTGCAGTGGGCCCACACAAGCCTGTGGCATGAAAACTGTGCATAGCACTAGGCAGAGTAGAAGGAGCTGGGTTCTGAAACTGTGATGCAAGAGCTGCTCCCATGGTAACAGAATGTCCCTGAGAACCAGTGCCCCCTGTGCCTCTCCTCCACACGGCCAGCCTGAGATGTTGAAGAAGACAGTGAGTCGGGTCTCTGGCTCTTCTGACTTGGACAGGGTTCTCCTGCATGGGTTATGGACCTTTTGCCTTTTACCTCCACTGAATTCATAAGACAGAGACACCTGGCAGCCCGATCCACTTGTGTCTGTAGCGACATGTGACGGTTAACTTTGTGTTAACTTGGCTGTGTCCGGATGCACAGATGGATGCTAATGAAGACATGGCAATGAAGGCATTTTAAAGATACTGAGAGCCAGGTTCAGGTAGTTGATGACTATAACCCTAGCTACTCAGGAGGCTGAGATCTGAGGACTGCAGTTCAAAGCCAGCCTGGGCAATAAACCACCAATAATCCACCAGAAAACTGGAAGTGGCGCTGTGGCTCAAGTGAGAGAGTGGTAGCATTGAGCTGAAGAGCTCAGGGACAGCGCCCAGGCCCAGAGTTCAAACCCCATGACTGACACACACACACACACAGAAAAAGATGAGATACTACAAAACAGATTCTAGAACAAGAATGGATTGGAAAATGATCAGGTGACTCCCAGAATAATCTGGAAAGGCTGAAGACTCTGGCTAGGAAAATGGCCAGAACTCCAAGTCAGCCAGTAGGAAGCACAGCTCAGCTCACAGCACCCCCGGAGCAGGGGGTGAAGACCTACTGCTGTCCCACAGCCTCAATCACAGCTGCCTCTTGACTCTGGACTCCACTACTGTGAGCAAACCCTAGCCAGCCTGCCATGGCTACCTCTCAAAGTCTTGAGAAAACACAAGCATGCTAAGGCTTCAATGTGTGTCTGTACCGCTTTTCAGACTCTGTAGTGGAATAGTGTCCCCACACAGTGGGTGGTTTCTGTGCTGGACAGCCACAAGAACAATGATCCTTCCTAATGTGCATCTATTTTGTTCTCTCAAAGTTTCTCCCATGGCTTGGCCCACTGACTACCCTCCCCCTGGGGGAGCCTTCTTGAAATTCTCCAGCCAATCTCTGGCCAGGAATCTTAAGCTAAATGTGAAAGCCCCCACCCCCATCCCCACTTCTCAGGTGACAGGCCCCTGAGCTCCTGGAAGCAGGCCACATATGACTCTACCATTCACCTGCACAATAGATTCCCAGAACCAGGCCATTTCAGGCCCTTCCCACAAACTCAAGGCCTATCCAGAAACTCCTAGCCACTCTCCAGCTACCTTCCACCCTACCCCAACCTAGGACTCTACTTAAGTGTCTTCACTCCTATCCCCATGATGCCTCCAGACTCTCCTCACATTCACCATGGTGTATCTGTTCAAGTTCCATTAATATTGACCTGGTCTACGGAGGTTGGCATCCTTGTCTGCATTCATTCTTCTCACTTGTCAAATCCGTCCTTTTCTCTAACACCTTCCACTAGGCTGCTTTGCACCAGGGCACTGGATGGAGAAACCCATATGGGAAAGTCACACCAAAACCAAGATGGCTTCCACTCCCACTTCTCTCCCACCTTTTCAAAATCTTTCCAATTTCTCTTCTGGGTGATTTTCCTACCCTCACACTGTTACCATTCCATTCCCTTTCATGGCCATATGCTAGCGTGCACACTTCGGGACCACATTTAACTTTGATGCGGTCAGGGAGGTTGGAAGGTATACCATCTAGACACCAGCCATACCATCTTCACCATGGGATCAGGACTTTGTCAGGCTCTATGTAAAGTTATGAACTGGATACCACTCCTGTTTTGTTCTTTTTTGGTTCCCCAGGCCCTTACCCACCTGTGATCTTGGACTTATTCAGGCTCTTTATAACATCCTGATGTTCCTCCTTGTCTGCATGCTGATCTCTTCTGAGCCTCTGGAGTTGGATCCCTGCTCCTGCTCACTACGCATATGTGGCAGCCTTTCCATAAGAGATATGGCCACATTCGAATATCAAGGCAGAACTGTGTGTATGGCTGCTGCAGATAAAACAAATCTCAGTTTGAGAATATATTCCCCACTACCGTGTGTGTGTGTGTGTGTGATACTAGGGGTTGAGCATTGTGCTTGCTAGTTAAGTGATTTACTACAAGCCCTTTTTGCCCCCCTCTCTCTTTTTTTCTCTCTCTCTCTGGAGCTAGCCTGGATAGTCATCCTATTTACCCTTTTCCTCCCATAGCTCAGGTGACAATCATGCATCATCCTGCCCAGCTATTCATTTATCTTTCTCCAGAATGGACTTCATCAAGTGCAGAAAGTCTGTAGATGAAGTCTGCAAAAGTGGAATTGAAAATGCTGTAATGTAAAAACTGAAGTGACAGCTAACTACTTTCGATAAATTACATTGGTTAGGAGTAAGTCACTATTGCCACCTTTTCCCAAGGGAAGGAGACTACACAAACACGTGAACAGGAGGCAGAGATGTGATGATTGAGATTACCTTAGATTTTATCTGACACATATATACACCCATGGAACCATAACCGCTGTAAAGATGAAAATTTCAGTCACTTCCCAACAGTTTGTTGTACTTTTCATCCTCCCAATTGCCGAGCTTGGCAATCATCACTCCCTCCTGTCCCCACACATCCACCAACTCACTCTCTATTACTGTAAGTTAATTGGCATTCTCTACAGTTTTCTATAAACAAAGTCATGCAATCTGTACTCCCCTGTCTGGCTTCTTTTACTCAGCATGATTATTTTGAAATTCAACCATATTATGGTGTGTATCAGTAGTTCATGGCTTTCCCTGGCTGAGTAGCGTTCCATTGTGTGGATCTATCATCATTGTTTATGTATTCTTCTGTGGATGGACATCGAGTTGTTTCCAGCTTGTGGGTATTATGAATAAGGCTGTTGTGAACATGGATGTGCAAGTTTCCATATGGACATATGTTCTCATTTCTCTTGAGTAAATGCCTAAGAGTAGAATGGCTGGTTCACTATAAATGTGTGTTTAATTTTTTTTTTTTAACTGCCAAAGTCACTGTATCACCTTACATTCCCACCAGGAGAATTCAATGTCTTTAGCAGCACTGGTATGTTCAGTGTTTATTATTTTAACTAATATATGGGTGTGAAATAGTATACTTTTGTTGTGTTAATTTGCTCTTTTTTTATGACTGGTAATGTTGAACATTTTTTTCATGTCTCTACTGACCAGTCATTGATCTTTTATCACAGACCATCTTTTTAATTCTCTCACCATTTTAGTTAGATCTTATATTACTGAGTTGTGAGAATTACTTACAGATTGGGAACAAGTATGTTGTTATGATAGTCACAATGGCTCTTTGCTGTGCTCTAGCTGCTTGTTAAAGCTAGACCATTCAAGGTGGCTTTTTCATTCACGTGTCTGGAACCCAACCTGGAAAGCTAGAAGAGCTAGGATGAGACAGGCGTCTCTTTCTTCGTGGCTTCTCCATGCTCACGGCATGGTGATCTCAGGGTACTTGATCTTGATTTCACAAATATTGGCTTGATTCACCTAGAGCAAAGTCTTCAAGAGACCAAAGCAGTCGCTATATGGCTTCTTATGACCTACATTTGAAAGTAGTTGAACAATCATTTCCATTGCATTCTGTTAAAACTCAAGGGGGAGGAAATTGGACATGATTTCTCAGTGGGAAGTATAAAAATGTGTGGCCAAGTAATCTCCCATAGCTGGTAGAATTAAAGATCTCTATATTAGTACAAACTACCCACTGTCAAGTTACTAACACCAATCAAGCTTTAGCACACCATTAAATGTCACTTACCTATGGAACTTAGTTTTCAAGTCTATGCAGATATTTTATCTTATATAACACTTACAGATTTGTTTTGTTTTGGTTTTGTGCTGGTCCTGGGACTTAAACTCAAGGCCTGGGTGCTGTCCTTTAGCTTCTTTTGTTCAAGGCTAGCACTCTACCACTTGAGCCACAGTTCTATTGGGTTTTTGGTAGTTAATAGGAGAGAAAAATCTCTTAGACTTTCCTTCCTGGGCTGGCTTCAAACTGCAATCCTCAGATCTCAGCCTCCTCAGTAACTAGGATTCCAGGCATGAGCCACCAGCACTCAATTAGAATTTTTTTTTTTTTGGTCCAGTCGTGGGGCCTGAACTCTGGGCCTGGGCACTGTATCTCAGCTCTTCAGCTCAAGGCTAGCACTCTACCACTTGAGCCACAGCGCCACTTCCGGCTTTTTTCCCCCCTGCTTATGTGGTGCTGAGGAATCGAACCCAGGGCCTCATGCATGCAAGGCAAATGCTCTACCACTGAGCCACCTTCCCAACCCAAGAATTTTTTATTTTTAAAGAGAGAGGCTCACTACAGAGTTCAGACTGACCTCAAACTCTTGATCTTCCTGCTTCAGCTTTCCAAGTGCTGGGATTATAGTCATGTACTATGTTGCCCAACTTCTTTTTTTAAAACTTAAAAAAATTTATTGTAAAGGTGATATATAGAGGGGCTACAGTTACATAAGTCAGGTATTGAGTACATTTCTTTTTTAACAGGGTCCCATCTTCTTTTGAAATTATCATTTTTATTTATTTGTTTGTGCTGGTCCACGGGTTTGAACTCTGAGCCTGAACACTGTCCCTGAGCATTTGTGCTCCAAGCTAGTGTTCTACCACTTGAGTCACAGCACCACTTCCAGCTTTTTTGGTAGTTAATTAGAGATAAGAGCCTTACATACCGGGCGCTGGTGGCTCATGCCTGTAATCCTAGCTACTCAGGAGGCTGAGATCTGAGGATCGCGGTTCAAAGCCAGCCCGGACAGGAGAGACCATGAGACTCCTATCTCCAATAAACCACCAGAAAACCGAAAGGGCGCTGTAGCTCAAGTGGTAGAGTGCTCGCCTTGAGCTGAAGAGCTGAGGGACAGCACCCAGGCCCAGAGTTCAAGCCCCATGACCGACAAAAAAAAAAAAAAGAGCCTTACAGACTTTCCTGCTGGGCTGGCTTCAAACTGCAATCCTCAAATCTCAGCCTCTTGAGTAAGCTAGGATTGCAAGTATGAACCACGGATACCTGGCTCTTAAAAAAATTTTTTTTTTGGCTTTCTTTTTGGTACTGGTGATTGAACCTAGGATGTTGTACTTGCTAGGCCAGCACTTTGCCACTGAGCTACATCCCAGCCCCCTCCCAATTTTTTTTAACATTATCTTTAAGGACATGTACAAAAGGGTTTCAATTTAACAGGTCAGATTATGAGTACAACACATTTGATCAATGTTATCCATCTCCTAATAGGAACATTTTATCTCAGCAACAGATACTACTATTCTTATCTTTAAGAAGTTACTCAGGGGGCTGGGAAGATGACTCAGTGGTAGAGTGCTTGCCTTGCATACATGAGGCCCTGGGTTCAATTCCTCAGTACCACATAAGCAGAAAAAACCAGAAGTGGCACTGTGGCTGAAGTGGTAGAGCAATGGCCTTGAGCTGAAGAGCTGAAGGAAGTGCCCAGGCCTAGAGTTCAGGCCCTACGATTGACCAAAAAAAAAAAGAAGAAGAAGAAGAAGAAGAAGAAGAAGAACTTGCTGAGTCCTCATGGAAAAAAAATCTGGAACTCAAGATCTTTGGCATCCGGAGTAGTGCTTTCTTTATCCTATCATGCTATTTCCAAGGAAGTATAAAAGTCTTTCTAGTTAAATGAGCCCCTTTCTTGCTAGAAACATGATGGCCTCTAATTGCTAATGAATTAGTTATTGACGAATTCTCAGGCAGGAAGAATTGTTTACTTAAGTAAATTAGATACCATTCAGCCAAATCTTATAAGAACCAGACTTATGTGGTTGGACAGAATGAAAATACGTAACTTCACTTTAAATTGCATCTCTGCTTAATGATATGATTATGCAGTTGAATAAAACTTTATTTATGGACATAGAAATGACAATCCACTCAGTGAGAAAAGGGTTTCAGAGAAGTATGTGAACACACACACATATACACAAACACACACACATTCTTCATAGTACATCTGTTAACTGTAGGCACAAAGGGTCAACTAGAAGGTTCTGTAACTGTTGACAGTGTTATTATGTCTTAAATATTCTGCATGTATGTATTGAAATAATCCTTAAAAAGATTAAAAGGGTATTCAGTTTTTTTTGACAAATACACAATAATGCCCAGTCTTCTGACATCATCTCTTCTGTAGTCCTGAGTAATAATAACAAATGAACATATAATACTTCAGATACAAGCCAGGCACTAGTGGCTCATGCCTGTAATCCTAGCTATTCAGGAGACTGAGATCTGAAGATCACAGTTTAAAGCCAATCCAGGCAGGAAAGTGTGTGAGACTCTTATCTCAAATAAACTAATCAGAAAAATCTGGAAGTGGCACTGTGGCTCCTAGACCGCTTAGCCTTGAGCACAAAGAAGCTCAGGGACAGTGCCGAGGCCCTAGGTTCAAGTCCCAGGACTGGCAAAAACAAAGGAGCTTCAGATATAGGATCATAGTAAGGACAGGAATTCTGTACTTATTCATTCACTTCCAGAAAAGAAGTTACCACAAAAGTGTCTTTTCAATACTCAGTATGGGAAAAATGTGTTTTTAAAACAAAACAATACAAAAACATTCTTTGAGCCAAATATAATTGGCTTCCAGAAACTCACTGGTTTAGAACTCAAAAAAACATAGGTAATTGTTTCCAAACCAAAAAGTAACTGCTTTTCACAGATCTCAAGGGGTCAGTAAACAATCCAGAGAAAAGTGAACCAACTTGGATAAATACACACATGAACACATATAAATATCACTTCAAAGAAGACCCTTCTGGGTTGCCATTAAGTTATTTAGAAACACCAAACCAAAATGTGCTTTAGTATGTTATAAAATCAAAGGCGACTCTGGGGAGAACTGGGTGAAAAAATGCATTCCTACATGTCTTCACTTTGAGAATAAAGCAGGGTCAAAGAGCAAAGGGTAGGGTCTGCACAGGAATGCCATGTGTGAGACAGGTGCTCCAGACCGGCGCTCTTGAATATCCTGGATCAGGTCAGAAGAGGTGTTACCCAGGTTAGAGTATGAATGGCAGGGACTGAGCGCTAGAGTCACTGGGGGGAAGGTGCCAAAGACAAACCCGGTCAGAAGGACAGAAGATAAATGCACAATAGTTGTTACTATTGAATGATAGGCTACTTACAGCACAGTTCCTGCTGAAGGACAGCCCATAGTCTCCTTGCAAACTTGGCCTCTTCTCTTTGGTTTCCCACGTTTTTATTTAAATCTAGAGTATCCACCAAAGTCTCAGGCTGAGGCTTTGGTACTATGGAGAGGCAGTAGAAACATTTGGAGGAGGAGCCTAATGGAAAGAGGTTATGTCATTGGGGCGTACATTTGATGGAGATACTGGAATTCTAACTCCTTCCGGTGTGTCTCTGCTTCTGGGCCCCCATGAGGTACACAGTCTTCCTACATGACATGCTTCAGGCATAATATTTGCCTTGTCCTACAGACCTGGATAGAAACCTCTGAAATCATGAACTGAAATCTTTCCTGCTTTTCGTTTTCTAAGGTATTGCATCATAATGATGACAACTGATGAACACTCCTGTGAAGAAAGTGAGACCATAGCAAGTTTGGGGAGGATTCTTCCTAGACAGGATGCTTTGAACCTCACAGTAGCCAGCATGTCTTGTCACTACTTTGAGGTGTAACAGCCAGGATCTCCACAAATGACAAGACCTGTTCCAAGAGTCACTGCTCTCAAGTCTGAGCAATGACTTCCTCTGAGGTATTGGTTTTTTCTGTCCATATCTGATTTACCAGTGAGGGCTCCTTTTTACCCACTCACAGTGGGCACCAGGACTCCAAGTATCGACATTCAGTCTCACCAAAAACCTTCCTGCCCAGAAATGGCCTACCATCAGAGATGCTAGACATACATCAGAAAGCACATCCTGCTGGTGGCTGAACACAATTCTTGTCTTTCAGTTCCTCACTGTTCCAACGACTATTCAATCGATCCCCACAAAAATGGCAGAGGAAAGGTCCCTTTAACTTTCTCTGTACCTCGATTCCTGCTGCAACAAGAACTACGTTCAGACCATTCATCAGGATGAACTGGTTAACATTTGCAGAGCAGGCAGAAGAGGAAAGAGACATTTAACAGTACAGGCGCTCAGTGGGGTCTGCTCATCCACTGGGCACTTAGCAATTACAGACTGTTTGCAAAGCAGTCTCTGTCCATTCCTAGTGCAAATAACCGCTGTCTTACAAAGGATCTGCATCCCAAACCACCTTGTCCCTTACAATCTTCTTTTCAAGATGTGCCATTATGTTGCATTGGTCTTTTAAAAGATAAAAGAGACTCATAATTTGAAATAATTGAATTACAGAACTACTTTTCATATGTGTTTTGTAAGACTTTTAGGAAAAAAAAGTGTTTTTGATTGTAGAAGAAACACATTAGTACAGTCATAAAGAAAAGTTCAGGTGATCCTTTTAAAGTACAAGTCTTGCTGATTCTCTTCCCACCTTGTTCCCCTCCTTGAGGGTGAAGAGGTATAATTTTGTGATGCACTCTCTTTCCTCTGTCTCTGTCTCTGTCTCTCCTTCTTCTCCTCCTCCTCAGTTCTACATTTATTTGTTGTTGTAGCTATTATTATCGTTATTATTCTTTTTCTTTTTGTTTGTTGTACGACCTGAACTCAGGGCCTGGGTGCTGTCCCTGAGCCTCTTTGTGCTAAGGCTAAGGCTCTACCACTTGAGCCACAGCACCACTTCTGTTTTTTGAGTGGTTAATTGGAGATAAGAGTTAGTCTCATGGGGATTTTCTGCCTAGGTTGGCTTCAAACTGTGATCCTCAGATCGCAGCCTCCTGAGTAGCTAGGATTCCAGGCGTGAGCCTGGCTTATTCTCATGGTTTTTAAAGACAGGGTCACTCATGACTTCAAATTCATAATCCTGTCTCAGCTTCTCAAGTGTTGAGATTACAGATGTGTACCACCATGCCTGGCTATGATTACTATTTTGAAGAACTTCTTTTGGTTTCCAGTAAAACCATTGCAATCTAAAGCCTTTGTTTCCTTAGAACTCATTAGATACTCAGAGAGTCCTCCAGAACGTTTGTCACAGGAATTGTTCCTCATTTCCTGTCACCTTTCCCTTTAGAAACAGAAGGTACCTACCGTGTACCAGAGGAACATGATCCAGATGCAGTAGCTTTACTCTGCAAGCCTTCTTCCAGTGCCTGAGTAGTTTTAGCAAGCTCCGTGACTAAGGGTGAGGAGAGCCGGCATTTCACAGTGGTGTACTTCAAGCTCCAGAACATATAAAATGTTACACTCAGCTAAGCAGAGAGGGGCCTGTTCTAGGATACCCCCTGCTCCACCTCCAGTTTCCATTCCCCCTGGGCTTTGATTCAGTAAACAAGCCTGTCTCCAATCCTGTGGCAAAGGTTGCTGTCCTCTCGATCTCTTCTCTGAACAGAGGAAAAATGAACAATTAACTACTATTCTGTGACAATCTTTATTTTGTACCTGGTTTGGGGAGACTGAAAAAAAAAAAACAACCTTTCCAGACTGTCTCTTTTGCTAATTTCCTTTCATCCTTCCCCCTCCCCCACAACTGAAACACTGGGATTCCCCCTAGGGATTTTATAGAAACCAGCCCATCTGGAATGTTCTGCTGACAGAAATTCAGTAATTGATGCCAGCCGGAGAAAGCACAACCTCTCCAAAGCTTCAGCTCCAGAGCTGCCTTCCCTTCTTTGGCTTGTGGAGGTCAGGCAGCAAGGACTTTCCCCTTTGGGCCGTGTAGCACCAGTACTAGCAAAATACTCTGAATCCAGTGCTCGATAAATGAAAAACTGAATTCATTGTAGTAGAGTCACTTGGTCTGTCTGACTCTCATTTGAAAATATCAGTGATCATATTTACCTCATCCTGTGTGATTGTGGAGGAGAGTTATTTGATCATATTGTCTGGATTCTCCTAAGGAGAAAAGAAAATGTTTTAGGTACTCTTCCCTGAAAAATATATGCAGTACCATTTCTTGAATTATCAGAGAGGCTTTGTAGCTTATTACATGAGTGTTATGTGGCTTTACTGTCTGAATTTCAGATCCTTCATCAGTAAAATTAGGAATATAACATCTATTTGGGGGGATTGCTATGAATACTAAATGAGAAGATGTATAAAGCTCATGCCATAAGCATATGCAGAAAGAATTCCATAGAGGCTCCTTATCGTTATTATAGTCTGTACATTGCAGGCATATAATTAGAACTAAACAATTAGTAAATGAGCAAATGACTGAACATAACTCTGTGGGTTAGGAAAGTGCTTGGCCATATGACTGAAATCCATCTACAGAGACACACCAACACATAACCAGAAGTAGATACGGACAACACAAAGGGGACACACCTGCTCAGGGAACCCAGGCCCCTTCCAATCATGTGGTACTCATTCTCAGATTTACAACACGCTCTATTTAGGAGGAAGTAAGTGGGAAGGACTTCCTTGTAGAATGGCAACAGGCCCGATTGCATGCTATGATTCACTTACCAACACAGCATCCGATAGCACTGCTGCTCACTTGGGACAATGGTTTTTTTTGTTTTTGCTTTTGTTTTATTTTGTTTCATTTGATTTTGTGAGACAGGATCTCATTAAGTAGCCCAGATTGGCCTAGAACTTACTTTGTAATCCAGATTGGCCCCACACCTTGGATCCTCCTGCCTCAGCTTCCCAAATGCTGGGATTACAGGTATATAATAATCACACCCAATGTTAGAATAACACCTTTTGTGGATAGATTGTTCTATTTCCCATTAAAAACCCACCTAGGACTCAATACCTTCACACCAATTTTTTTTCTTTTGGTCAGTCGTGGGGCTTGAACTCTGGGCCTGGGCGCTGTCCCTCAGCTCTTCAGCTCAAGGCGAGCGCTCTACCACTTGAGCTACAGCGCCACTTCCGGTTTTCTGGTGGTTTATTGGAGATAGGAGTCTCACGGTCTCTCCTGCCCGGGCTGGCTTTGAACCTCGATCCTCAGATCTCAGCCTCCTGAGTAGCTAGGATTACAGGCGTGAGCCACCAGCGCCCGGCCTTCACACCAATTTTTAAAAAATAATTATGAAAATGTTTGGGAACATGAAATATTTGTAATATTTATACATTAAAATTATTTATAATAATGGGTTTAGGTCTATTGGAAGACTGATCTAGGTATATGGAAAGTACAATATAATAAGTAAATAAAAGGAAATCACAGACAACATTTCTGGATGGTGTCATCTTAAAAAAATGATAAGCAAGGCGTTGGTGGCTCATGCCTTTAATCCTAGCTACTTAGGAGGTTGAGATCTGAGGATCCCAGTTCAAAGCCAGCCCAAACAGGAAAGTCTGTGAGACTCTTACCTCCACATAATTATAAGAAGCCAGAAGTGATAGAGTGGCAGCCTTGGGGATAAAGCTAAAGGGCAGCACACAGGCCCTGAGTTCAAACTCCAGTATTGACACACACACACACACACACACACACACACACACACACACACACACACACACATAGCAAAACTGATTCAGATGAGATAATGGAGAGTTTCACTTTTAAGTCTATAGACTTACATTGTTTTGAACTTTACAGCATATATATATATATATATATGTACACATTCATATATTGTTTATCTAATGCCTGAATTCATACCTATATGATAATATAATTATATAAAATTATGTATATACGCAATAAAGCTTGGAGAGAACTCTAGAAAAACAAAGCTATCTCATGTTAAAATTCTAGAAAAGTTATTTTTGTGGGGTAAGTTATAGGTACGATGAATATGATTTCCCCAGTAAATTTTACATGGGGCATGGACAGATTTTTTTTTTTGGGGTCCGGTCATGGGGCCTGAACTCTGGGCCTGGGCACTGTCTCTCAGCTCTTCAGCTCAAGGCTAGCGCTCTACCACTTGAGCCACAGCGCCATTTCTGGCTTTTTTCTTTTTGCTTATGTGGTGCTGAGGAATCGAACCCAGGGCTTCAGGCATGCAAGGCAAGAGCTCTACCACTGAGCCACCTTCCCAGCCCGACAGATTTAAAAAAAAAATCCAAATAAAACAAGTTTAAAAAGATATCTGAGCTGGATGCTGGTGGCTCATACCTATAATCTTAGATACTCAGGAGGCTGAGATATGAGGATGGTGGTTTAAACTCAGCCAGAGCAGGAAAGTCTATGAGACTTTTATCTCTAATTAAGCACCAAAAAGCCAGAAGTAGAGCTGTGGCTCAAGTGGTAGAGTACTAGTCTTGAGCAAAATCCTCAAGGGCAGAGATCAAGCTCTAAGTTCAAGCCCTAGGGCCAGCACATGTACACATACAGAAAGGTATCTGAATATTTGCTGTGGTATAGCTGTGCTCCCCAAAGTGCTACAATCTTTTTTTTTTTCCCTTGGTCATGGGGCTTGAACCTGGGCCTGGGCGCTGTCCTTGCGCTCTGTAGTTCAAGGCGAGCGTTCTACCACTTGAGCCACAGCGCCACTTCCGGATTTCTAGTGGTTTATTGGAGATAAGAGTCTCACGGACTTTCCTGCCCAGGCTGGCTTTGAACCTCCATCCTCAGATCTCAGCCTCCTCAGTAGCTAGGATTACAGGAGTGAGCCACCGGTGCCCGGCTTACAATCTTATTTCCTAATATAAGTGTTGAGAAGTGAGCTCTTTAAGAGATGATTATTTTGATTGCTAGGCCATTATGGATAGACTAATGTTCTCTGGCTGGCAGTGGGCTTATCATAAGGGTGGAACTTACAAAGGATCAGTTTGGGCTCTTTTCTGTGCATATTTTCTTTCCCTCTCTCCCCCCTCCTCTTTCTTCTGCTTTCTCTCACTTCTCTTTTTTTGTCTCTTCTTCCCTTCTCCTCTCCTTTCTTCCTCCCCTTCTCTTTTCCATCCTTCCTTCCTTCCATCCTTCCTTCCTTCTCTCTCTCTCCCTCTCCCTCTTAAAATTTTCCCACACTGTGGTATTTTGTTAACAGCAAAACAGATGGGATAACAACAGTAGCCATGGGTTTTGCTACGAGATCATTCTAGTAGAATGTCAGTTGGGACCAAAGTCTGGCAGAGATTATCTCAGATACCTGAAACCAAGTTATTTTAGCTCAACTTGGTGGAAAAGACTGTCTTTCCAACTTCATGTTTTTCTTTTACCTCCAGCACTGACAGCCAAAAGCACAGGGTCAAGAACTAGGATGAAATATGGTCAAAATACTTGATGTACATGTGTGAAAATGGAACAGTGAAGCTTGTTGCGACTGGTTTGGGAAGGGGGCTGGGGAGTTAGGGAGAGTGATGGAGGGAGGGAATCTAATAGAGGTTTCAGTATATGCATATCTGTATAGACATCTAAAAATGAAACCCACAAGTATAACTGATTGATATTTATAAATATGTAGGGGGAAAAGACCAAAGAACTAGGAAAATCAGCTATTCCTTTCTCCCTGAGAATCCTTCCCTCCCACACGGTGTACTGTTCTGGAATTTTATGCAAAACTGGCCTTTAATGGCAGGCAAGGGGGTGGATTGAAGAGGACAGAGCCTGCTGAGCCAAGTACTTAGCACTGCCCTGCAACTCTGCTTTATTATTTCCAAATGAGAGGACATTATCTGGGTCATCAACCCGGACTCTGTAGAAACTCAGTCACTCAAAGCAGCTCAAAATAAAATAATGATGGGAAGATTCCCAAGTTGGGCATAGAAATATTGGTCAAGCTATCCCTGCAGATTGCATAGCTACCTCTCCCTCCGCCTGTACAGTGCTATATGATAGCCCCAAGTCCCAATTAGCTACCACTTGTTCGTTACATACCAGGCACTAAACTCACTGTCCACTTCAAATGACAAATATTACACACACACTCTCCACTTTACTGAAAATCTAAATGACTTGTCAAAACCAGATAGCCCATCAAGTGAGAAAGCTGCACTTATATTTGACTCTAAAATCTATTGTCTTAACCTATGTTCAACAGTATTCACAGGCATTTGCACTTGAGCAGTGTTTAAGGTCTTTGGGAACAAAAGGAAACACACAAATTGGGGAGTATTTCATTGATACAGTGGGGGTTGAGAAGGCAGAAGTTCTCTAAACACTCGTTGTTGTGAACAGATTCTTCAGAAGAGTAGGCAGGCTTAAGCCAACCCAAGTGTGTACAAGGCCTTCAGGCTGCTGATGTGTTTTCCCCCCACGTAATGTAACACCTGAGCCACAGTAGCCGGTAACGTTTGGCTATAACATACTGCCTAAGGGAACATGTCCTGATGATTTACTGGGGTACACCTCATTGGCATTAGGTGGCAGCACTCATCGGAGAGATGGCTTTTGGTTTCTGAAAACCATTAGGCAAATCCCAAGCTTTTCACTTCATGTGTTCACCTTGGACCACAGTCTAGAAGGAATAAAAAGATCCTATTGCCTTTGCTTTAAAGCTGCATTTCTGTTGGGAAAACCAGTGTGTGTGTGTGTGTGTGTGTGTGTGTGTGTGAGAGAGAGAGAGAGAGAGAGAGAGCGTGAATGTGTGTGTGTGTGAGGTGTGTGTGTGAGAGAGAGAATGTGTATGTGTTTGTGTGTGAGAGAGAGAGAAAGAGAGAGTGTGTGTGATTATACACAAGTTCCTTGCACATTTTAGCATGTCTGTCAGACTGGATGGCTGTGAAGTCTCTAAGGAAGAAAGGCCACTTCCTGGAACACACTGGCGGGAGGGGGCTTCTTCTCATCCTCCTCTAACTGCCAACCACAAGAACAGAACTGTAAACAGAGACCATTCACTTTTCAAAATCAGTTTGCTATCACTTGTTGGAATGATAGTTGGAGAATACAAAGCTGTTGGTAATGAAACTCTGATGAAGAGTGTTGTAGAATGAGAATCTGCAACCGCCAGATTAAGAAACAGAATCTATGGATATGGGCTGTTTCTCTTCTGTCAATTCTATCTCCTTATTAAGAACAAAACAAAACAACAGCAGCAACCACTACATCCCACAAGCTGGAGGGTGGCTTAGCAGACCTGTAAATATTGACAAGAAGGAGAGAAGGCCCCTTAATAAAGACTATTTCTGTATCCCATTTTCTCAAATGTATCAATCAGTCTTGGTACATTGTACATATGCTTACATTTGTTTGCAACATTTGAAGCATGATCTGACCAGCAAAATCTGTCCAATCTAAAGTGTTATTCACTAGAGCTCAGCTATCCCTTTTGGATTTGCTTAGAGAATGGAGGGCTGGCTATGAAATAAAAGTGATCATCTGCTTATAGACCTGGGTAATATTTTAAATGGCAGACAAGGGGTCCCTGCTTTTCTCCATCTAGGTGGATGAATGGACATTGATTGAACAAAAGCACAAGTAAAGGCCAGGTGCCAGCAGCTCAGATCTATAATCCTAGCTACTCTGGAGGCTAAGATCTGAGGATTGAAGCCAACTAGCAGGAAAGTCTGTGAGACTTTTATCTCCAATTAACCACCAAAAATCTGGAAGTGGAGCTTTGGCTCAAGTGCACTAAGCCTTACACAAAATAAGCTAAGAGATAATGCCCAGGCCCTGAGTTCAAGCCCCAGGCCTGACACAAAAATAAATAAATAAATAAAATACAAGTAAAATATTAGTTCTCAAATATCCTGCAGTGGGCTGGGATGTAGCTCAGTGGCAAACACTTGCCTAACAAGTATAACGTTCTAAGTTTGATCCCACATACCAAAAAAGAGAAGACAACAACAACAAAGTAAAAAAAAAAAAAAAACCCACAACCAAAACCACCAAAAAGCAATCAAATATCCTGCACCTTTTGAATTAGTCACCATTCCCTTAAGAAGTTTATCTAGATCACACTGGAAAATGACTCTTTTTAAGAGTTTTGCAGTTTCTTTTTTTTTTTGGTCAGTCATGGGGTTTGAACTCTGGGCTTGGGCGCTGTCCCTCAGCTCTTCAGCTCAAGGCGAGTGCTCTACCACTTGAGCTACAGCACCACTTCCTGTTTTCTAGTGGTTTATTGGAGATAAGAATCTCACGGACTTTCTTGCCGGGCTGGCTTTGAACCTCGATCCTCAGATCTCAGCCTCCTGTGTAGCTAGGATTACAAGCTTGAGCCACCAGCACCCGGCTGCAATTTTTTTAGTCTCCCTGTCCCTCCTGTATAGGCAACTTTATTTGTGATTTATTTTTCCAGTTTATATTCTTCCACCTCACCACAGAGAGCACCTCTCACCAGCAGAGCTACGAGTCTGTACTGGTCAGCCAGTCCATCTAAGCAAATCTACTTTAGGAATGGGCGACTGAGTATTTTAGAACCTAACACAGCATCAAACAAAACAAAAACCAAGAAACTACAAGTGATCCTACAAAGTGTTGGAGAATGTTTAAAATGAGACTCTATTAAAGTAGCAGTGTGCTTGTCATCAAAAGCTCTACATATAATGGCTTTTCTACTGCATAAGAAATGGTCATATTATGCCTGGCGCTGGTGGCTCACGCCTGTAATCCTAGCTACTCAGGAGGCTGAGATCTGAGGATCTCGGTTCAAAGCCAGCCCGGGCAGGAGAGACCGTGAGACTCCTATCTCCAATAAACCACCAGAAAACGGGAAGTGGCGCTGTAGCTCAAGTGGTAGAGCGCTCACCTTGAGCTGAAGAGCTGAGGGACAGCGCCCAGGCCCAGAGTTCAAGTTCCACGACTGACCAAAAAAAAAAAGAAAAAAAGAAATGGTCATATTAAAATTCATATTAAAACACAAAATTAAGGAAATCAAAGGATGTGGTAGGCTTAGGAGATACAGGATGGATGAAAGAGTTGACATTAAACAAGATGCATTGTGTTCCTGATAACTCCTTTGTACAATATTTAAATAAGAATATATTTTTAAAAGTGTTCATATTTACTTTCATTTCTGGAGATCTAGCCTCTAGTAGGAGAACCATTAGGAAATATTTCTGTATCCTGTACAATGTAACACTTAGCACACTGGGAATCATGAAGATGCCTCATTTTCTCTTTGATTTCAGGTAGACCAGATTCTCTCTACATTTAGCTACTCTAGAAATCATTTCTTTGGTTGTTTGCTGCCCAATTGTACTTCAAGAACAGAAAGTGTTTATGTCAGGTATGGAAGGAGGGAGTTAAGAGATCTTCTTTTGCAAACGAAAATCTCACTTTTCCCAGGAATACTGAGCAGAGCTGCCTCATGGGGCTAATCATTTCTTGATTCCTGGATGAAACCTCAAGTCTCTACTTTCTTTTTAGTGCTAGCAACATAATCACATTGTGTTATCCTTAGGTCTGACATCAGCAGGATCATAATAAACAACGTGAGACGGCCCCACAGCTATCTGCTTGCTCTTAGTTAGCACATGTCCTCTGATGCATCACAGTCACAAACATCACAAAATACGTTTTCCAGATTTGTGCAGAAGGGAGAATCCTAAGCTACATTTAAAGTCGAATCTTCTCCTCCCTTACACATCAGGGAAGTGGGAAAAATTCCTCTGTGCTTGTCGGCTTCTCTTTTTTCTACCCTCTCCAGTTCACTAGAAGGTTGTAATGTCTAGCACCTCACTTTGGAATGGCTGTATACTTAGCGCCAATTGCCTGGGCCTTTAACCGGAGACAAGAGTTCATTTTGTCTATCTGCGGCAACCCGTTGCACTTATTCCACAACCAAACCCGTGTCCTCCCCGCCTCCCATCTCTGCTCTCTTCCCCTCTTTCCTTCTTTTTGTGCCAGATCTGCTTCCTTCCTCTCCCCTCCCTTCCCTTCCCTTTTGTGCCAGAACTGAGGCTTTCATTCAGGGCCTCATACCCTCACTTCAGCTATTGTCTCTTATAGTCCCTCACTATGCCAGGTTTTTGTTTTCTTGGTTTTTAATAGCTAATTGAAGATAACCCTTTCAGACTTTTCTGCCCAGTCTGGCTTTGAACTGCAGTCCTCAGCTCTGAGACCACAATGACAGGCATGAGTCACCAGCACCCAGCAAAACCCATTTTCTATGGGAGCAAGGTTCACTTTTGGGCTTTCTCAGAGTCCAAAAGATAACCCCTGGCTTGCCTTGAGAGGGTCACAAGTCATTCACACCAGCACCGAGCTATTCACAGGGCTCCTCCCTGAGATAGTCAGTTTAAGGACTTTCATTTTGATAGAGCTACTCTACATCAATTAAAAGTCCTCCCTGATACCCTGGGCCAATTTTGGCCATGGAGAGGCAGCTATTACAGTTTAACTTGCATGTAAAGAAGATCTTGAGGTCAGGTGAGCTTTCATGGTACCTCTTTTGTTAGTCAGAGCTTCATGTGATGCCAAGAAAACATTAGCCCAATACCATGTTTATACCAAAGAATGAATGGGGCAAAATTGTTCCTTTCCCTCTATTTCTAAATGACCCTTTTCTAAATAGGTTAAAACTAACTTCTTATAAAACCTTCATGATAAAATGTGCTTGAGAGAGAGAGTCTCAGGTTCTTGGCATGGAGTACTGCCAGCCCTTCACAGTTAGTTTGTTTTTTCCCCCCTCTGAGCTAGCTGTTCTTTCCCTTTTCAGCAGGAATGCTTTCTGGGTTTTATAGCCAAATAGGATGAGAGAAGCAAAACAGCAAGAAGGATTCATGTAGTCATGTTATATTACATTTTTCTAACATACAGGTCCATTCGTTTCCTTTCTTACTTACAGAATACCATTGTGTATACGTTAGAATTTCAGTCTCCTAAAGTAGACCTGCTTACAAGAACTAGGAGATTAAAGAACTGAAGTCTCTATAGAAAGAGAACTAACATGTCAGCTGTGTTTATTTGTTGGGTTACATGATTTATGCTTCCTCGTGTGAGGATGGAACAGAGAAAAGGGGACACGTGACATTGTTTAGATAATCCCCAAAGAAAGCCGGAGCTCCTTTCAGGAAAAGGGTTGCCTTTCATTTAAAATATAAATGGTACTGACAGCTTATGGAGGAGAGAAAGATTTCTTATGTCCTAACAAATAAATTCAAGACACACCTAATTTAGTCTCCAGAGAAGGAGGATAGTTAGCATTCTAAAGGGAAAGATAAAATAAGAACAAAAAACTGACCAGGGAATTGAAGGGCCCTGTCATGAAATGTTACATTCAAGTAGATATAAAAACGAGTAATGCACTTTTGGGTTAAAGTATGTATTTAAGATTCTTCTATTACTCCAAACACATTTTTGTTGTTGTTGGTGGTGGTTATGGGGCTTGAACTCTGGGCCTGGGCGCTGTCCCTCAGCTCTTCAGCTCAAGGCTAGTGCTCTACCACTTGAGCTACAGTGCCACTTCCAGTTTGCTGGTGGTTTTTATTGGAGATAAGAGTTTCACGGACTTTCTTGCCCGGCTGGCTTCGAACCATGATCCTCAGATCTCCCGAGTAGCTAGGATTACAGGCGTGAGCCACTGGCACCTAGCCTCCAAACACATTTTAACTCCACTCTGCTTCTCTCTCTTTTAATTAATTGTCCATCTTAGGTGGATGATTAAAGAAAACAATAATATGAAACAAAATCATTAGAAATTTCTAACATAAAAAATTAGTTAATAAGGCTTGCAAATAGCTATTCTTTCTTACATCATTTTTTTCTTTTTCTTCTTTTTTAAAACTTAGTTGCTGTTCTTAAAAATTGTTCTTAAAAGCACAAATTTGGGCTGGGAAAGTGGCTTAGTGGTAGAGTGCTTGCCTCGCATGCATGAGGGCCTGTGTTCGATTCCTCAGCACTACAAGTGGCTCAAGTGGTAGAGCACTAGCCTTGAGCTGAAGAGCTCAGGAACAGCGCCCAGGCCAGAGTTCAGGCCCCACAACTGACCAAAAAAAATAATAATAATAAGTGCAAATTCTATATAAGCTCCTCTGATAAAATCCATGATTTCACAAGGTTTCGAATTGGTGCATATAATTATCATTAATAATTATAAAAAAATCTTTGTGCTAAAGTCTTGGACTCTAGTGTTGTGCTTCTTTCTTTTTTCCTGAAAATTATCATGGCTACTTCTAAAAGAGAAAATCCAGATGTGAACATGCAGTAAGAAAAAGAAGAACCGCCAGGCGCTGGTGGCTCACGCCTGTAATCCTAGCTACTCAGGAGGTTGAGATCTGAGGATCTCGGTTCAAAGCCAGCCCGGGCAGGAGAGACCGTGAGACTCCTATCTCCAATAAACCACCAGAAAAAACCGGAAGTGGCGCTGTAGCTCAAGTGGTAGAGCGCTCGCCTTGAGCTGAAGAGCTGAGGGACAGCGCCCAGGCCCAGAGTTCAAGCCCCATGGCCGACAAAAAAAAAAAGAAAAAGAAAAACCAAGAAAGAAAGAGAAAAAGGAGGAAAGAAAGTGAAAAAAGAGAACCAAATAAAAACAAAACTGCACTTTTCTGATTGTTTCAGAAAAGAAAAAAATACAAAACATACACATGAACAAACATACCCATGTTCTCCTTGTTGATTAGTGTTACCGCAATGAACACAATGAAGGCAAAGATATACTGGTATACATTTCAAAATTCTTTTAGGGGACAACCTGTCATCCTTAGCATTTGCAGAGTGTGGACCACATCCTGTCACCCCTATCCCCCCACCCCCCGACGGAAGCCCTATGTGAAGAGTCTTTCTGCAGAAACCAAAAGCCTTCAATACAGTCTGTCACAGAATGAGGCAATCTATCCATTGTGAAGCACATGGCCCTTTCTTTCTTGGGAAGTTTAAAGCCGCTGTAACTTGGCGCATGTTCATCTTACAAGCAAGAACTTTGTTTACAACATTTAGTGGCAAAAGAGTCTTAGTTGATGCCAAGAATCAGATTACTGCCTCTTAAAAAATTATCCTCCCAGAGGAGAAAGATTCTTTATTAAAGGGGGAGGATTTCAAAGTCACCTTAGAACTGTACCTCTGGGTGTTATTTTTCAGGCATCATAAAGCATTTGAATTCAGCTGCTTTTTTGATCCAAGTAAAACACTTCTAAAGATAAGTGAGGTTTGTTTCCTGAGTTAAGGATATCTTTAAGTGACAGATGCAAGACAATAAAAGGCCTTTTTCAGGAGCATATAAACTGGAACAATGACAAACAAATTTCAAGACTGTTGAGAGATTGAGAAACCTAACAGGACATCTCGCATTTAACACATTCTCCATGGGCTTCAGACTTCCTGGCTGTTCTTGACCTATTTCCTATGAAGCAAAGCATCGTATATCAGTGTCAAAACATACTGGCTGATACTTACCACAGCCCTATGACAAGTCTTCAACAACTCAGTGTAGGGGAGAACCACCCTATCAAAGAGGAAGTAATTTTAAATTGTGTGAATGACCTCACTGTGGCCAGTTATATGTATGTTTTCATTCACTCATTCATTCATTCACTCATTCAAGAATACTTTGGTTTCTTGTTCTCCAATAAAGGTTTGGCTAACTCTCTCATCCGCTGAGCTCTTGGACTAGCTGCAGATCTGGTAAGGAGTAAAGACTGAATATCTTAGTTTTTCATTGTCCTCACCTGATTTTGAGCTATGTGTGGGTTCATGGTGAAAGAAGGGTTACATGTAGTGGGAGACCGTGTTTTTCTTCTACATTCTTGAGCTACCCCTGCAACTCAACATTGTACTCTCTTCCTTTCTTCTTGCTGAGATCCTGGCATTTCGAGATTGGTTTCACTGGTAAAAAGATGGGTGGTTGATAGAAGAGAGCAAGGAGAAGAAATTTTAAGAAAGAAAGCATGAGCTGGGCATTGCTGGCTCACACCTGTAATCCTAGCTACTCAGGAGGCTGCGATCTAAGGATCACAGTTCAAAGCCAGCCCAGGCTAGAAAGTCCATGAGACTCTTATCTCCAATTAACCACTCAGAAATCTGATGTGGGTCTGTGGTTGAATGCTAGCCTTGAGCTGAAGAGCTGAGGGACAGCACCTAGGCCCAGAGTTCAAGTCCCACAACTGACAAAAAAAAAAAAAAAAGAATGAAAGCATGAAGTCAGGCACTAGTGCCTCATACCTATAATCCTAGTTACTTAGGAGGCAGAAATGTGAGAATCATGGTTGGAAACCAGCCTGGGCAGAAAAACCTGTGACACTCTTATCTCTAATAAACAACAACAACAACAAAAAACAGAAATGGAGCTGTGGCACTAGTGGGAAAGTGTTATCCTTGTGCGAAAATAAGCACAAACCCTGAGTTTAAGCCCTGTACTGGCACATACACATGCAAAAGAATGAAAGCACAGCTATGGCTACCTTACCATTTTACTGCTGCTTCTATTCCAACTGCCAATAATAGTAAAATATGGAGTCACCAATAGTTATGATGGTTCTACCTAGGATTTTTCAAATTTATGATAGTATAAAGGTGTAGCCATAAAATCATTCCATTTTTCACTTTTCATATAGTATTCAATAAATTCTATGAGATATTCAACACTTTATTTTTTCTTTCTTTTTTGCTGGTCCTGAGGCTTGAATTCTGGGCCTGCGTACTTTCCTTGAGCCTCTTGGTGCTCAATACTAGCTCTCTACCACTTGAACCACAGCCACTACTTCTGACTTTTTCTGACTGGTTTATTGGAGATTAGTCTTGCGGACTTTCCTGCCAGGGCTGGCTTTGAATGATGATCCTCAGATCTCAGCCTCCTGAGTATTATAAGCATGAGCCACTGGTGCCCAGCAATATAGAATATTTTTAATTCATTATGGGTTTACAGGATATAATTCCATTGTAAACTAAGGAGAAGCTGTACCTTAGGCAAAACTATCCATCCAGTAAGAATTAAACACTCCAGCCAAACTAGAATTTCAATCATTAGAAGGCAGTGGAGAATACCCACTAAAAATATTCATACTTTTAGCCAAGCGCTGGTGGCTCATGCCCATAATCCTAGCTACTCAGGAGACTGAGATCTGAGGATCACAGTTCAAAGCCAGCCTGGGCAGGAAAGTCCATGAGACTCTTATCTCCAATAAACCACCAGAAAACCGGAAGTGGCACTGTGGCTCAAATGGTAGAGCACTCGCCTTGAGCTGAAGAGCTGAGGGACAGCACCCAGGCCCAAAGTTCAAGCCCCGCGACTGACAAACAACAACAACAACAACAACAACAAAATCATACTTGGAAAGGAAGAACATTTGGTGAGCTGCACATCCATCTGGAGCACTTCCTAATGCCTGTGTGCATGGAGGGTATGGTTGGGCAAAACAGATGTGCTGGAAGTTAAATGTAAGTGATCAGACCAAAAGACAATACTTTCAGGAGAGAAGCAAAAAGGTGTAATATCTATGTGCCTCTTCATATTTATATAAAATAACATATATACTGAAACAAACTGTAAGATATAGAAACAAGAGATCTCTCTTTTTACATTAAAGATTTTTTTGATGATTCTGTCTTCTCTTCTTTATGTATGGTATATTCAAGTGTATATCTTAAGGAGGGTGGCAGGGAGGGTACAGAAGTAGAGAGAAAAATGGTAAAAAAAATGTGCAGCAGTGGAGCTCATTGGACTAGGAGACAGTAAAAGAAAAGACACTGTATGAAATGAAATGTACTTATTACCTGACTCATGTAATTGTAATCTTTCTGTACATCACCTTTATAATAACAAGAAAGTAAATTAATTTGAAAAGAAAGTACATGATCAGGGTTCTTGGAAAGGATAAATATTGAGCAGAAACTCTGGAAAGTTAAGGGGATAAATAGGGCTGGGAGGGATGAGGGAGAACAATGAAAGGGGCGCTATTGATCAAGAGGCATTGTACTCACACGGACATGTTCAACTGTAACTCCTTCATACTTAAAGATAAGAAAAATAGAATGTAAAAACTTTTGTCAGGTGGGCTGGTAAGGTGGCTCAGTGGTAGAGTGCTTGCCTTGCATGCCTGAGACCCTGGGTTCGATTCCTCAGTACCACATAAGCAAAAAATTAAAAGCCGGAAGTGGTGTTGTGGCTCAAGTGGTAGAGCACTAGCCTTGAGCTGAAGAGCTGAGGGACAGCGTCCAGGCCCAGAGTTCAGGCCCCACGACCGGACCCCCCCCAAAAAAAAAAAAAAACTTTTGTCAGGGACATCTCATAAATTAAGGAGCCATATATGAAAACCCTAATATCCATCTGCAAGCTCTCTCAAACCTTTAGTTGACTTGTGAACTGCAAATATATCGGGCAAAGATGACAGGAACTTAGTAGAAAGCAAGAGCCAGAAGCCTGAAGGAGATGAGTAGAGATGTCAAGAGTTGCCTGACACTGGATAGCTAATTCAAGAGGGGCTTGGTAAACATTTGAGTACTCCACTGAAATGTACTAAGGGCCACAGCTTAAGAGTAAGGACCACATCTAAAGCTTAAGGAGTATGCTTATTAATGTTAAGATTCAGATTGATACTTATAAAACTCTACCAAAATTCTACTCAAATCTGAAGCAATCTCAGGAAGCTGTCCCATTTTTGTTGTTGAGAACAAGGGTTGCTTCTACTTGCACCGTTCCCTCCAATGTTCATACTGATACTAAATAAATCTAAGGCAAGAAGCTACAGTGCCATTAAAAAAACAACAAAACAACTCCAAGCTATGAATAGAATTGTGATTCCTAAATTCCTTGTTTTTTACCCAAATGCCACCTTTCGCTTCCATTCCTTCTGTGAGTAGTTTATAGTAGTAGCTTTTTCTCGTAGCCAGTACAATTAAGGAGAATTGGTGCTTACTTGCCACATGTGCAAAAAACCATGGGATTTGGAAAACTTACAGAATCTTCCTTTACTTCTCCATGTCCAAATAAATGATCTGAGGAGTCCTATTTTCCCATTAGGATCCACTATTATGCAACAAGTAATTTATTGCTGCATTGACCTGTGCTAAGATCTCAAATATCTCTAAAAATTTGCCAAGAAAGGGGGACGTACAAAAAAGGTTACTATAAAAATTCAGTTCTGAGCGTTTCCTGTCACCCACCTTCCAGTGCTGATGCATGTTCCCTGTGAGCGAGAACCTGGATGATGGGGGGGGGTAAGGGAGTTGGGCTGCATCAGAAGTTAGGGACTGAGCTCTGTCTCAGAGTGGGGGTGTTGGAAGCACTCTGCAAACCCCCAAGGTTGTTTGGTGTCTCTTCTCACCATGGAGAGCCCCTCCCTGTCCTCGCCGCCTGCCTGAGACTCTCACACCAGCTCTGGAGCAAGCCGAGCTGAAGTTATTTCTGGCCTGTGAAAGGCACACAGTCTCAGAGGGCAGGCCGAAAAACTACATGTGCTTGCTCGACCCAGTGCAAACGCGGCCACAGAGCTGGAATGGGCTTCGTCAAACCACTCAGAAGCTGTGGGCCGGAATATCCAGAAAAACGCAGATGCCAGCCTATGGAAGCTTCTCTAGGCCTCCAATGGATGAAGGACAGCGTGTTCTCCAAAGGACTACGGGAAAACGTGCCACTCCTTGTGAAAGCAGATTTAACATACAGGAGGCCTTGAATTCAGTCCTCAGCAAAACATATACCACAGACACACTCTCTCTCTCACACACACACACACACACACAGACACAGACACACACACAGACACACACACACGCAGGGAAGAACTTCACAGGCATAATGTGAAGCAAAAAGCTAGGCCCGGGGTGAAGCGAGGGTAAGAGGGAACGGCAGTGGGTGTGCGTTTGCATGTATGGAAATGTCACAGTGAAATCCCACTTGTACAACTATTGTATGCTAATATGTTTTAAAAGTATATTAGCTTCTGTGAGTTATATGGAGGGGGTTTCATTGTTAATTTTAAAATTCTAAATAAAAAATAAAAATGAGTAAATAAAAATGTTTGTTCTATGTAAGTGAAATTGTGTAGCCACCCAATTACACAGTAATTACAAAATTTAAACCTACCTAAGCTTGCTTACAACTTGTTGGTAGGTAGTACATTTTCTTCCAGAATAAAAATAATTCCATTGTGTTTAAGGAACTGCAAGGAACTAAAAGATTCTCAACATTTCTGAAGATTCCCCAGGCTCTACCATACTCTTTGCCTACCTCTGAGATCAGCAGCAGCCTGGCTTTCCAGTCATGAGGCTGCAGGTAGTTGCCTCCTGTTTGCTTCTGCATTAAATCTTTGCATTCCACTTGCAACACCAGAAACTTCTAGGCAGTACCTAGTTTTTCTCTATCAGCTACTTGACTTGCTTATGAAATGCTTTGCAACTTAATGCCATTTAGATTTTGCCCTACCATTTCCTCCTCTTCTTCTTCCTCCTCCTCCTCCTCTTCATCTTCTTCTTCTTCTTCGTCAGTTGTGGGGCCTGAACTCTGGGGACCTGGGCACTGTCCCTCAGCTCTTCAGCTCAAGGCTAGTGCTCTACCATTTGAGCCACAGTACCACTCCTGGCTTTCTAGTGGTTTATTGGAGATAAGAGTCTTTCCTGCCTGGCCTGGCTTTGAACCTCGATCCTCAGATCTCAGCCTTCTGATGAGCTAGGATTACAGTTATGAGTTACTGGTGCCAGCCTCATTTTCTTCCTTCTTCCACATAAAGAAAATCCATGACCACTTAGTGGTACTTTCAGGATTAAGTATGTCCAGATCAGCTAGGCACTAGAGGCTCCATGCCTGTAATCCTAGCTACTCAGGTGGCTGAGATCTGGGATCTCCTGGGCAGGAGTCTGTGAGAGTCTTATCTCCAATTAATCACCAGAAAACTGGAAGTGGTGCTGTGGCTCAAGTGGTAGAGTACTAGGCTTGAGCAAAACAGTCCAGGGACAGCATGTAGGCCCTGAGTTCAAGCCACAGGACTAGTACAAAGAAGAAAAAGAAGAAGAGAATGTCTGTATCCTATGAAATGAAATCTGTATCTATCGTATGGATACCCAAGAGAAATCATTATATGTGCCCACCAAAATAAATAGCAGTTTAACTAATAACAAACAGTGGAAAATACCCAGGTATCCACCAGCAGTAGAAAGAATAAACTAATTGTTACAATTGCACAATAAAAAATAATGAATTACTGATATATGGAAAACATGTATGAGTCTCAGTCGAATCATTGTAACAAAACCAAGAAGAGTAGACAATGATTCTGCCTACATGGAAGTCAAGAATTAAACTAATTGATGGCAGGAGAAATCAGAACGGTGATTACTTCCCGTGTAGAGAACACAGGAAACAAGACATTTGCCTCTATGTAAGAGGCAGTTTCACAAGAATGAATTACATATACGTGAAAATTCACTAAGCTCCTCACATGGTTAGTAACTTTCTGTATAAATTATACATTTCAGTAAAAAGTAAATACTAAATACATAAACCTGCCCAGATCAAATCTTAGTCAATTGTGATTTGGGACTGTTTGTACCAGATGGCTCTTATCTTAAAAATGACGATGGCATTTCCTATGGAGACTCTGCTGTCACCACTGAATGCTGTCACCACTAAGCTGCTGTATGGATGGCTGTTCGGTCTACACAAGTGCAAGAGCTCACTGCTCTGACTTGATCTGGTAAAAGAAGAAATGGTAAACATTACACCAATCATAGATGTGTGTGTGCAATCATTCATCACTTTGAGATGCTATGGAAACAAAGGTACCTTGATCAAAAAGGTGAAGGCAGACAATGGCTAGTGGCTTACACCTGTAATCCTAGCTGTTCAGGAGTTGGAGATCACAGCTTGAGGCCTGCCTAAGCAAAAACTTTGTGACGTCCCATGTTAACCAACAGCTAGATGTACTGACCTGTCATCCTAAGTATGTGGGAGGCTGAGAATGGGAGGATTGTGGTTTCAGGCCAGACAGGGAAAAAAAGTTTTCAAGACCCATCTCAATAGAAAAAGCTGGGCTTTAGGTCATTTATAGAATGCTCTATATGGATTAGGAATAACTCCATCAACAACTGTATTTGTCACATGCAGACCTAGCTAAATACTGTTCAGAAGCTAATTAAGTACATTGTTTTGTGTTCTACCTATACAGGCCAACCTTGCAAAGGAGACACCAGCCACACCTTTCTATGACTTCAGTGGAAAGTCTCCTTGAAATCAGTTTACGGCAAAAATGATCATGAAGCCGGGTGCTAGTGGCTCACGCCTGTAATCCTAGCTACTCAGAAGGCTAAGATCTGAGGATCGCAGTTCAAAGCCAGCCCAGGCAGGAAGGTCCATGAGACTCTTATCTCTAATTAATCACCAGAAAACAGGAAATGGCACTGTGGCTCAAGTGGTAGAGTGCTTACTTTGAGCTGAAGAGCTGAGGAACAGTGGCTAGGCCCAGAGTTCAAGTCCCAAGACCAACAAAAAATAAAAGAAAAAGAAAAAACCCCCACAAATTCCTCCATCTCATACACACCTTTGCTTGCATGCATGTGACTTTACAAGTCTTCCCATCAGGAGACGGGAGTCTAATTCTCAGCTCTCTTGAGTGTCAGTTTTGGACATGTGACATGTGTTAACAACATGACACTAGCAGAGGCTTGACAACTGCTTATATATTAGAGCTTGCCTTCTTTTATTGCTCAGATCAACACCACATGAATGGGCCTCTTGGATAATGACACACAGGGACCACTTATCTCCACTCTCTTGCCATCAGCCAGTAGAGCTGGACATAGAAGTGATACCATTAGCTACTAACTACACATTCCTGTGGGAGGCCAGACAACAAGATGTGGTGCAAAGCAAAGCTCACCCAGCGGAGTCCATCCTACATTGCTTATATGTAAGCAATTACTTACATTGAGTGAGTAAATGGTCACTTAAGTGGTAAGCTACATCTTTATGGAAAATGCTACATAATCCAGATACAAGAATGCTTTAAAATGTTACTGGAAGAAGCCATTTCAGATTCTCTTGACAATAGGTATAATGAACCCACGAGTTTATGTGTCATAAGAAAAATGAATTTCCGACTGAGGCCAATGGATTCCACTCTCATGAGTCATCACAAGTGGAGGCTAAGAAAGTCTCCAGATGCTAATGGCTTTGAGGCACAAATAACTGACCTGAGACCTTCAGAACAAACAACCTCAGAAGTCAGAATTCTACTCGACACTGATTGAAAGCAGAACATTTTGTTATGCCCAGAGAGCCTTGCTTCCTTGTAAGATTGATAAGGCACAACTATGGGTCTGCTTTCCTTCTCAAGGTCTACTTTATTTGTCTCTTATTAGTATTTTTAAGCAAGTATAGTTCCTATGCCTTGGCAAGAATAAATGAAACTATAGCCCCAGCTGATAAACAGACTTTGCTAAACCTTGTACCCAGTGAATTCCAGGTATCACACAAATCATAGCAGTAGGATGCAGGGTAGCTCAGTGATAGGGCACTTACTTAGCATGGATAAGGTCCTGGGTTCAAATCCTACAAAAACAACCACCAAACAAAATCATGAGAATATCTCTGCTTAATACTAGCAAACAACAGTGTCAAGTAAATGATTAAAAAATTTTTTAGAACAACAAAAATATCTCCAGGCTGATAGTCTGGTTATTATAATTATACATAATTACACATAGTTAATATTATACCAAGAGAAAAAATTCTACCTAATCAATGTTTAAAAATTATTCTGAAGCTGAGCGCCGGTGGCTCATGCCTATCCTAGCTACTCAAGAGGCTGAGATCTGAGGATCACGGTTCAAAGCTAGCCAGAGCAGGAAAGTCTGTGAGACTCTTATCTTCAATAAACCACTAGAAAACTGGAAGTGGCGCTGTGGCTCAAGTGGTAGAGCACTTGCCTAGAGCTGAAGAGCGCAGGAACAGCGCTCACGCCCAGAGTTCAAGCCCCATGACCGACCAAAAAAAAATTATTCTGAGCTTTTATGGTACTTTCACTACACATCTAACTACTGGGTAATATGCTTTTTTTTTTTTTTTGGGTCCGGTTGTGGGGCCTGA
>NW_012267218.1:35957358-35983335 GCF_000151885.1 Dipodomys ordii
AAGAAAAAAGCCGGAAGTGGCGCTGTGACTCAAGAGCACTAGCCTTGAGCTGAAGAGCTGAGGGACAGTGCCCAGGCCCAGAGTTCAGGCCCCACAACCGGACCCAAAAAAAAAAAAAAAGAAAAGAAAAGCTTGAGGGACTAGGATATAAGCAGAAATACCTGTGGAGGGTTGATATTGTTGAGTTTCCTTAGGTTTTTTTTTTTTTTTTTTTTAATATTTGGTAAGAAAAAGTCTGTAGGCCATGGACTGTTCAGGAAGCTTAAGAAATTACAAACTGGGAAGTGGTGCTGTGGCTCAAGTTGTAGAGTGCTTACCTTGAGCTGAAAAGCTGAGGGACAGTGCCCAGGCCCAGAGTTCAAGCTCCACGACAGACAAAAAAAAAATACAAACTGTTCTTCAGTAATTCTCATCCTTGAGGACACACTAAAGTTGCCTGAAAAGTTTCTTATTTCTCATACCACTGCCTGGATCCCACCCAAGATCAATTAAATTAGAATCCCTGGTATGTAGCCCATGTATTAATATTTTTTTAGTTCCCAGAGGTTCTATGGGAACTTTAAAAACATTTATCTAAGTTATTTAGTGAGTTGAGAGCCACTAAATAACCTACAAAAATGCCCCCCAAAATCAAGAATGACTAATTATACTATGTGCTTGAAAGTCAATGGTGACAGGAAATATTATTATTTCTGGGAGAAAAATTATTTTATTAATGCATGCTGCTTTCTCTGGTGCATAGCCTGCAACGTATGATGCTAAAAACCTATATCAAGATAATAATAATGCCATTTACTCAGCACTTACTTGGTGCCAAGCACGGAGCTTGGCAAAACTCCATCTCAGCCTACTCTATTAATTGCCTTCGGCAAACACATGATCACTAACCTTTTTATTCTGAAGAACAGTAATTGAAGACATCTGACAAGGACAGACTTACTTGCCCATCATAGCACAAGTAGATATTGAAACCAACATTAGCATCTTCATGTGTCTGACTACAAAGCCATGTTCTTTTACTTTTTTTTAGTCATATGTATTTATGTTTGAAAATGTAATAAAGTCACATGCTTCACAGATTCTAGAGTATAAATTTATGAGTAACTATCACTTAGCCATCTGTTCCCATGTAAGTAGTTTCTTAGTTATCTTTCTAAAGTTATTCAAGCGAATACCTGAAAATAACATGTATAGGTACCATGTATCTGGGGCTCACTCCACTTCATTCTAATAGCAGCATACGTCACATATTACTTTTCACATGGCTTTTTTTTTTGAACCCCAAGTTAACAGTACAACATATGCTTTTCAACATATATTATTTTTTGGAGGTATAAGGATTTTAAATCAGGGCCTTCAACTTGAGCCACGTGTGTGTGTGTGCGCGCGTGCGAAAGAGAGAGAGATAGAGAGAGAGAGAACGAGAGAGAGAGAGAGCGAAAACTGGGCCTGGAGGCTGTCCCTTAGCTTTTTCACTCAAGGCTAGTGCTTTACCACTTAAGCCATTTGTAGCTTTTTGGAGGTAATTAGAAATAAGTGTCTTACAGATTTTCCTGCCACAGCTGGCTCCTAAACATGACCCTTAGATCTCAATCTCCTGAACAGCTAGGATTACAGGCATGAGCCAGCCACCTAGTTTGTTTTTAGATAGGGTCCTATACTTCTGCCTAGGCCAGACTCAGACTCAGATCCTTTTACTTCCATCTCCTGGGACGACAAGCATGTGCCACCATGCCTGCCTGTATATACAGTCTTAAATCAATTTTTATACTACACATTATTCTTCTGTACCACGTACAATTAGTGCTTTTTTTAAAAAAAGAATTCCTTAGAGATATTAGATTAATTCTAATTATTTGTTGTTATAAAAATATTAGCGATCTAATTTCTGGAGTATATAAGACAGATAATTGCACTGGCAAAATACATTCCTAGATATCAAAAGTCATGCCCTTTCCACTGCTCCATGCACACTACCTCAGGCTTCTAAGAATCAACTCACAGCCAGAATCCTGATGATTTATATTTATTTTATTCAAAAACATTACAGTTATGCTTTTCATTTTGATGAAAAAATCAGAAATGGCTTCCCTGAATGTGTTCAAAGACCACAAAATAGTCTGAGAAATGGATTTAAGTGAAAGGCATCCATGATCACAGTTCTGGCTCTCACTTCCACTCAGAAGGTGTCTGACTCGGAGGACTCCGTGTCCCTGCACAGAGACTGAGAGTCATTCTCCATATTCACAGAGGGCAGCGTCACGGACATCTTGGCAGGTGCTCTTTGTGAAGTGAAGAGTGGTACTACCTCGCCACCTGCACAGAGGAGAAACTCAATCAGTGGACCAGCATGCTCCCTACCTTAACGCTATACAAGGACTCATCTCCAAGCAAGAATGTGCAGGAGGGAATGTCTTTCTTCAAGTTGTTTGGAATTTGTCAGACAGATAAATCACCCCTTTCCCTCTTCCCACCTTCACTCCTAATGGGTGATAGACATCATTTAAAAAATATACAGTGCTAATAGTTGTGGTACAAATGACCAATGTTAGATAAGATCAGGTAGGGCTAAGAACATAATCTCTGAAATCCAGAGTTCATCTTTTACTGGCTGGCTGGCTCTGAGAAAGTTATTTTACTATTCAAATCTCACCTTTCATGCATGAGGCCCTGGACTTGGTCTCCAGTACAATGATAGAAAAATAAAAAATATTTAAGTAACCAAGAATTTATTTCCTTTCTGTGTTAAGTGGGATAACAGTATCTTGCTTTTCAGAGAATAAGAAATAATATTGATTTTTTTAAAAAGCTAACACGAAATTAGCATTTGGTACATGCTCAAAAACTAGCCATGCACCGGGCACTGGTGGCTCACGCCTGTAATCCTAGCTACTCAGGAAGCTGAGATCTAAGGATTGTGGTTCAAAGCCAGCCCATGAAACTTTTATCTCTAATTAACCACCAGAAAACCAGAAGTGGCACTGTGGCTCAAGTGACACAGCACTCTCCTTGTGCTGAAGAGCTGAAGAACAGTACCCAGGCCCAGAGTTCAAGCCCCATGACAGACAAAACAAAAGCAAAAAACAAAAAAACAAAACTAGTGAGCTGGGTGCTGATGGCTCCCGCCTGTAATCTATCTACTCAGGAGGCTGAGATCTGAGGATCTCGGTTCAAAGCCAGCCTGGGCAAGGAAAAGTCCGTGAGACTCATCTCCAATAAACCACTAGAAAACCGGAAGTGGCGCCGCCGTGGCTCAAGCAGTAGAGCACTCACCTTGAGCTGAAGAGCTGAGGGACAACGCCCAAGCCCAGAGTTCAAGCCCCACCCCCCACCCACCCCCCAAAAAACAAAAAAAACTAGCTATGCTTGTCATAAAAGGCTGCTACTATCACTAGTTACCATTAAGCAAAGTAAGAATTTGCTGTTATAGGAAAAACTTTTTATTTTATTTTTTATTTTTTAAGGAAATAATATATGAGCCCTGTTAAAAAAAGCATTTGAAGGCTGGCATGGTGGGATATGCCTGTAATTCCAGCACTCAGAAGTCTGAGACAGGAGGATTTCAGTTTGAGGACATTCTGGGCTACAAAGAGAGACTTTGCTACACCAAAACAAAAAAGTGGGGTATAGCTCAGTGGCAGGTAGAGCAACTAGTATACAAAGGCTCTGGGGATGTGTGAGTGAAGGAAGCATTGGAAGTCAAAGGCTGCCAAAGAAATTGGCCTTTCCTCTTAACTAGAAAGAGTATGTCATTAGTAATTCTCACTTCTCAGCACATAAGAATGATAGACACTCTAGTAATTTACAGCAGTTATATAAGGAAGGTTATGTTAAAGGAGAAAAATATTGAAAAGCATCGAAATGGTCATTTAAATACTGACATATGACTTAGAAAGCATTTTCTGAAACATAGGTTTTTCTTTGGTATCTTTACATTTAATTAAATACTGGAAAAAAATTCCATCCCAAGGAATGAAAATAATATACTAGCTATTTCAGAGAGGAGGGTAGGCAGAGAAGTGACAGTTTGAATGAAGAATGTATATATATTTAAAAACCCTGTCTATCCCTGACGTCACTCCTCTAAGCTTACAGAACATTACCTAAGAATACAAAGAATGTCAACTTTGGATTATTTAAAAGTATAAAAATTCTCATTTTAAGTTTCCTGTATTGACCACAGACAATAAGAAACAGCTAAAAAACAACTGAACTTTATCAATCTTAAAACTATTTCTGCATTACAGTAATCTTTCTAAAATTCCTTTATGTTTTTCATGTCATTTCCACAATAATAAAAGGGAACTTGGTCCACAATAATAAAAGGGAACTTTCCATTAAGTTTTTATAGGGGCCACAGTAAAATCAGATTGTTTTGAAGATTTCAATGATGACTCAATCACAGCTGTCTAAAATGATCAAGATACTTATAAACAGAAAATTCCTTTCATATTAGGAAGTCTGACAAAGATTATTTTAAACATTATACCATTCCTTTGTTATTTGTATCAATTTTGTTTTTCAAAAGAAAAAGACAGAAAAAAGATAAGATTTCACATTACTTAATAATATCAGAAACTACAAACACTAATAGTGGAAGTAAAGGTATGGCTCAAGTGATAGAATGCAGGCTTTCAGTGGAAAAAATGCTAAAAACTACACCAAAAGTTTTTATAGACATAAATATTATTGGAAGTCTTATATTTTACAGATCCATGATATGGGGGTACAAAAATAATCAAAGGAAGCATCCATCATCAGAACTTACTTTGATAATAAAAAGCACACAATTATGACTAAATCCTACACCAAATTAATATTCCATTCATTCAATTCTTTTTTCTATTTTTTAGTTGGTTATGGGGTTGGATTCAGGGCTTGGGCATTGTCCCTTAGCTCTTTTGTTCAAGGCTAGCACCCTACCACTTTAAGCCAGAGCGCCACTTGCAGTTTTCTGGTTAATTGAGGATAAGAGTCTCACAGAGACTTTTCAGCTCAGGCTCACTTTGAACTATGATCCTCAGATCTCAGTCTCCTGAGTGTTATGTCTGCATAGGAGAACAGCCCCTCCATCCCCCTTCATCTTTTGGCTTTACACTTCCTTTGTTTTTTATTTGCAATTAAAATAACCTTTAGAAAACCTCTTAAGCACCACTTTAATGCAATGTAATAATCCTTTGTAACATCCACCCATTTTTTAACTTTGTCTGCTGGCCACAAGCAGCACTGCTTCTGGTTACAATTAAAGTCAAAAAGCAAATAATTTCAGGAAATATCAATGCCACTGGGAATGTGGCTTAGTGATAGAGTGCTTGCCTAGCATGCATGAAGCCCTGGGTTCAATTCCCCAGTACCACATAAGCAGAAAATGCTGGAAATGGAACTGTGGCTCAAGTGGTAGAGTGTTAACCTCGAGCAAAAGCAGCTCAGGGACAGTGCCCAGGCTCTGAGTTCAAGCCCCAGAACTGGCAAAAACAAAACAAAAAAACAGAAGTGCTTTAGTTTGATAAAAAAGACTACTTTTTTCCCCCGCAGTTTACGTGCTCTCTCACTGTGAGAGGGGAGAGGGGGGGAAGGGAGGAGAGAGAGAGAGAGAGAGAGAGAGAGTTTTAGCTAAGAGAATTCAAGCCCAGGAGAGCTAGCCTTCAAGAGGGAACCCTTAGAGGAGGATCCCTGGGACCCAGCCTGCACCACAATCTCCAGAGCACAAGCCAAAGAGTAGGGGCATTGAGGCTTTATGTAGTCTGATAAGGATGTAGAAGGGGGTCACAGCAAGGACATAGAGTCAAATTCTCAATTCAGGCATCCCCCCCAATGAGAATAGACTGGCCAAAAAGGTGTAGGGGGGTCCCTCTGATGTGGTACATCAAAAAAAAAAAAGAGGAACGGAGGGCCTGTAGACAGAAGTTACTCACAAGACAAGAAGACATACAGAGGAGACAGTGTGGTGGATGCATAGCCAGCAATATTAAAGGAGACAAGTCTGAGGTGGGGTTCCTTAAGCTTTTGGCAGTTTGGGTCTGAGGAGGGGCGGCCAGAAGGCAAATTGACCCTCAGGGAGAGAGAAGAGGAAGGGATATAGCAACTCCTGACACTATCCCCTCCTGGGTTTTGGCATCAGATGTTAGCTTTGCCAAAAGGAGCCTGCCCATGTGGTGTAGGCAGAAAAGAATTTATTGGGGGGAGGGCAAACTGTCAGCTCACACAAGATGGAGGCATGCAGAGCTGGAAGAGAAAAGAGAATAAGAGAGAGAGAGGAGTGGGACCTTGTGGTTGAGAGGGATTATATAGGGAAAGGTGGGGAGATGTGACCACAGTGGATGTGGAAGTGATTTCAGAGCCTGAGAACCTCTCAATGCCCAAAGGAGGCGTGGCCAGGGCAGTTCAGGAAGTGATCTTGGCAGATGAGGAAGTGACCTCGGAGTCTGGGGTCCTTTGCTGACTCACAGTCAGGTGGATTGACAGTCCGGTGATATTGTGTGTGTGTGTGTGTGTGTGTGTGTGTGTGTGTGTTACAGGTGTGAGCTACTGGCACCAGTTCCTTTCTTTCAATTATAATGTTATTTTTTTCCCCTAACATCCCAAAGAAAAATGTTGCTCCTTAAGGTACTTATCTGCCAAAATGTCAAATTCTTTTGACTTCTAATTTCATAAAAGAACTTTATTGCCTCCTCAATTACCCTTAAATAAAAGCCATAGCTGTAAGCAGGAGAAAAGGAGGGAGTGGTTAACAGTGTTTAGAAAGAAATGTACTCATAACCTATGTAATTGTATCTCCCCTGCCCATCACCTTTTACAATAAATTCAATCAATTAATAAAGCCATAGCTTTATATAAGAACTTTATATGTACTTTTATTTTCTATTATATGCCTAAATTTGTTTTTTTTAATTTTTAAGAAATCACAAGTCACAAGGAAGATATCCAATTCAGTCATTGAAAAGTTATTTCTTTCAATTATTGCCTTGTATGTGTATAACAATTCAAAGTTTTGTAAAGATTTTTCCCTCATCGTCTTATTTGACTCTCGCAATAATTCTGGGAAACAGACAAAGTAATCAAAATAAAAGTGGGCTTGAAAAAGGTATATGCTGGGGTTAGGAGGCAGGCACTAGGCCTGAGTTCAGTCCTCAGTACAACAATAAAAATCAAATAAAGACTATCAGGTGCTGATTCATTAAGCACTGTACGTATGGAAGCCACAGGTTTGGAGCTCAGATGTTGCCAAGAAATAGTCTTCACTCTCAGGACTCATCATCTCAAGTACAGGGATGCTTAGTTTAAATTAGGTGCAAGTAGCAGTTGAGCAGGAACTTTAAAGATGTTGAGAAGGTAATAAGGAAAAAGAAAATAAGATGAAATCAGAGCTCTCAGTGAAGTACGGAGGTCAGGTCTGGCCAGTGCCATATTGGCCGCATGGTGGATGGTAGGGTCTGGCATCTTGTCTTTATGCTGGAGGAAGGACCCCCGCCCCCCCATATCACCTGCCTCCTAGGTGACGGGCATGCCCGGACCCCTGGAGGCAAGGGCAGGCACTTGGCTGATAGGTTACTGAATCTGTCAGTCTAGTGCCTGGGACTGGGAATTTGCTGAGGATCTGCCACCTGTGCCTACCTATTTAGGTCCAGACCAGCCTAGCACCAGGACTTCATGCCACGTGTGTCTCCCTGATGGTGTCCTGTGTCCTGTCTCCTGGCTGGTCTCCAGTCATCATGGAGTCCCAGTTCAGCTCTCCACTGGAGCTGAATTGGCTTATTGGTATTTTTTATTTCTTTCCTCTTTAGCATGTTTCCTAGCTGTGTTATGTGTATTTTCATGCTGCAGGCCTTTGTAACAACTGGCGGCTTGCAGCCCGTTAACTGTATAATAAAGACTCCAATATTCTATATTTTAAAATGTGGCTTCTGGGATGATTTACCTTATAACATCAGAACTAAGCTGATGCCTGTAATCCTAGCTGTTAGGAACTCTTAAGGATCTCAGAAGACAGCCTAGGCAGCAAAGTCTGTGAGACTCATCTCCAATTAATCACCATAAAATAAAGCTGGAAGTGGAGCTGTGACTCAAGAGATCAAGAGCTGCCTTGAGCAAAAATGCTCAGGGACAGTGCTCATTCCTTGAGTTCAAGCCCCATGACCAGTGCGCATGTGCATATACACACACAGCTTTCAGAACTCCGATAGCAAAGATAAACCGGAAAAAGGTAAGATATAGTTCAGTGGTAGAGCACTTGCCTAGCATGCACAAGACCCTGGGTTTTATCCTCGGCATCACAAGTGGAAACAAAACAACAAAAGCCTCAAAATACAGACTGAAGGAATGATGACAGATGAGGCTCTAAAGATGATCAGGCACAAATCTCATGCATAATGGGGAATCACAAAAGATTTCAAACAGAAGAATAATCTGAGCAAATGTAAAGCTGGTGACACACACCTATAATCCTAGCTACTCAGGAGGCTGAAATATGAGGGTCATGGCTGAAGCCAGCCTAGACAGACAAATTGGTGAGATTCGTATCTCCAATCAACTAGCAAAAAGGTGCAAGCGGAGGTGGGACTCTTAACAGTTCTATAGAAAATAAAGAGGGAGGATAAGGATCGGTGGCAATAGTCTATGGAAGACTTGGTAGACTCTACCAGCAGAAATACAGTCTAATTATTTGGGAAGTGTACAGAGGTGGGGAGACACTGGGACAACTGATTTCTTTGATGAGTACGAATGTTATTTGACAAGATGTACCAATGGACTTTCCAGCAGGCAACTGAATTCAAAGATTTCAGACGTTAGGGCAATTTTAGAGACAGAATGTGCAGATATCTACGTGGAAAAAATAATTAGAGTAATGGGAACTGCAGTCACTAGGGAAAAAAAATAGAATGAGAAGAACACAATGAGTGAAAAATGAGAATAGAAACGTGGCAAAGAAAATTGAATAAAGAACATAAAGGAACAAAGTAGAGTGGCAGAAAGATGAATGGGAAGAAACTTAGAAAAGTAGAGTCACGCAAGAAATTGGTAGATCTGATTCTGTAACTCACCATCTTTGCCCTATACTAAATTCTTTAATTACCTGCAATACAAATTCTGGTTGTAAAAGGCAATTGAAGGAAGCTCCGTTTAAGCAGTGGTACATAGTGACAGGACAACTAAGGAGAAAAGCAATGACGTTTCGAGCACAAGTCACTAGGACAGATGAGGGCTAGGGAACAAATGAGGTCTGCAGTCCACTCTGGTACATTCCACCCTGTCAGTGTAAGGCTTCTGCAGGGTGGAGGAAAATGTGAGAAGGCTAAGAGCATGGGTCCTGGAACGTAGCAGACTGGATGAATCACTTCATATTCTAGGCATTACTTTGGACTCTGGAGACTGCAGCATGGAAGAAAACAAAGACTTCCATCTCGCTGACTTCACATGTTAGTTGGGTGTAGGACAAGGATAACGAACAAGAAAGTTGACATATGTTAGGATGTGACAGGTGCTTTAGAAAAGCAGTTTCTCACCCATAAAATAACATCAGAGGTTATTATAAGAATTAAATAGTGCTTTACCTAGGGCTGGATGTAACTGGCCAGGAGCTATCGTAGAGAGGCAAGGACACTTCAGGTGGACAATTAAAAGACACTCAGCTTTGGGGAAGGGAGCAGGAATAGTTCACTGACATATACTAAGAAAAAATTTAAAAAAGAGCCCTTTGGAAGGATTCCAAATAGTTTTGCTATTATTTTGAGCTGCAGTTAACTGTATTTTATTTTACTATTGTTATTATAAAGGTGATGTACAAAAGGGTTACAGTTACATAAGTCGTTAGGTAAAGAGTACATTTCTTTTAGGAAAACTGTCACCCTTTCCCTTGCCTTATTTTAATCAACAAGTTATATCACTAAATTTACGTAGGTAACTTTTAAAAGTGTTCATTAAACAAGCACAAATTTAGAACTTTAAAAAAATGCATCTTTTAGACAGGGAACCTTAAAAAAGCAAAAATATCACTTTGATTATTGTTAACAGGCAAAAAGGGTAACATTCATATTGAGTTATGCTTGTCAGAGTTTAGGACTTTTTTTCTTTTTAAGAAAAAGACATAATATTTTTAATAAACCACCGTTAAAGCAAATATAAATCTTCTACTTACATAAAATGTAGTTTGATGCTCTTAAAATTTGACTTGTAAAAGTTTCACAGTCAAGTTATTACTCTATGATGTAATTGTTTCAACAGCTGTTTTCTGACCTAAAAATTGTTCCTCCATTCCCTGGGTTTACCCAGGGAAGCATTAAGCTGGAGATGCCACAGTCAAACCACATGACTGACACTTCCTAAGACATGGTGTGTAACACACTTTTAGACATTAGACAACTTTTGCTTTAAAAATATTGAAAATTATGGCTGGAAAGGTGGCTCAGTGTTAGAGCGCTTGCCTTGCATGCCAGAGGCCCTGGGTTCGATTCCTTAGCACCACATAAGCAAAAAGAAAAAAGCCAGAAGTGGCACTGTGGCTCAAGTGGTAGACCGCTAGCCTTGAGCTGAAGAGCTGAGGGACAGCGCCCAGGCCCAGAGTTCAGGCCCCACAACTGGACCCCCACCAAAAAAAAAAAAAAAATTGAAAATTGGGCTGGGAAGGTGGCTCAGTGGGAGAGTGCTTGCCTTGCATGCATGAGGCCCAGGGTTTGATTCCTCAGCACCACATAAACAAAAAAAGCCGGAAGTGGTGCTGTGGCTCAAGTGGTAGAGCACTAGCCTTGAGCTGAAGAGCTGAGGGACAGCGCCCAGGCCATGTTCAGGCTTCACAACCAACAAACTAAATAAATAAATAAATAAAATCGTAAGAACTGATATGTTTTCTGTTCTTTGCTCTCATGGGTTTATAAAAAGCTAAAATAATTTGTTCTAAGTAACAGAGGTAATTATATGAGATTTTTAACATCTACTAAAGGTATTGTTTACATGTATTTTTAAACTATAAGAATTCTAAAAGCTTTCCAGATTTAGACAATACAATTCAACAGGTTTTAGACTGACTCTACTCCTTAAATAATTTTGTCTCCATTATTATATCTCTGTTATTTGCAACTGAGAGGGACCCAAACAAGGTATTGTTTTAAAGCTACAGGTCACAAGCAAAAGTAAATGGTTCCTCTGTAGCTCCATCTCAAACTCCTCATTCCAACCAAGGGACTCTAGGTGGCACAAGTAATATACAGGAATGTATGGTGGTGTTACAAAATGACTTGCTGGTAGAATGAATTTTTTGCCAGTCCTCTGGGCCTGGGTGCTGTCCCTGAGCTCCTTTTGCTCAAGGCAAGTGCTCCATCACTTGAGTCACAGTTCCACTTCCAGCCTTTTCTGTGATTAATTAGAGATAAGAATATCAAGGAACTTTCGTGTCTAGGCTGGCTTCATACCACAATCCTCAGATTTCAGTTTCCAGACTTGCTAGGAATACAGGTATAAGCCACCATTGCCTAGCAATGGTGGAATGAATTTTGATTGTACCTGGTTTGGGTTTTTCCATGTGTAGTTTCTTTTCTTTCTTTTCTTCCCCCCCCCTGCCTCCCCCCCAGGTAAAGGTGATAGAGCATGTGGCATAAACATGCCATGGGAAGAAGGCAGTTTAGCCCATGTCTGCCATCTTGGTTGTCTTCATATGTGTAGTTTCTTATAAACTGTATATTTAAAATACAATTAAGCCAGGCATCAATAGGCTCACACCTGTAGTCCTTGCTACTCAGGAAGCTGAGATCTGAGGCTCACCATTTGAAGCCAGCCAGGGCAGGAAAGTCTGTGAGAATCTTATTTCTACTAAATTACTGCCCCCCCAAAAAGAAAAGCCACAAGCAGAACTGTAGCTCAAGTGGTAGAGTGTTAGCCTTGAGCAAAAAGCTCTGGGGGAGCACCCAGGTCCCAAGGTCAAGCAACACACACATCACACACACACACATACACACATGCATGCATACACATACATGCACTACAATTAAGAAAGTAGACACATGTAATAATCATTAAACCAAGTATGTGATGGATCTTAACACAGGGTCGATGGACAGCTGACTGAAAAAAAATCTATGTATACGCTGAAATTTTATAGGAATTATTTTCATGTAGGCAGTTTGGGAAGGAGATAGGTGGTCACAGCTTTCAGTGTCTTAAAGGGGTCTGACTCCCCAGCTTATAAGAATCATTGGCTACTGGGGCTGGGAAGGTGGCTCAGTGGTAGAGTGCTCGCCTAGTGTGCATGAGGCCCTCAGTACCACATACACAGAAAAAGCCAGAAATGGCACTGCAGCTCAAGTGGCAGAGTGCTCACCTTGAGCTGAAGAGTTGAGGGTCAGCACCCAGGCCCAGAGTTCAAGACCCACAACCGACAAAAAAAAAAAAAAAAGAATCATTGGCTAACATCCAAGCCCAATGGGCAAGCAAATCATGTTCTGCATTGTTTTCCCAGCAGTTCCTTTTTCATTAACTGTAGATGCTTTATTTTCTAAAGGCAACTTGATTGCAGCACTTACCAAATTGCACAGTAATTATTTCTTTATGCATGTGTCATTTCTTTTGGACAGTATAGTTCTTTGGTCTGGACAGGGATTGATAGCCTTTGTCTTGGAACACCTACTGGGCACAGGCAGTACACTCCCTAGTAGTCTATTGCTTGTTAAATAAATACCCCATTTAACCAGCAACTATCTGATTTGCTGCTTTAGTCTACAGAGCTGTGGTATGATACTGGACCCATTCTGGGCATTGAAATGAGTGTGGAGTCAAATAAACTGCTTCTTTCTAGAAAGTCTATGGTTCTTCTTGCTAACAGCTTGGTTGCAGTCACACTGACTTGTCTTTAAAGTTAGCTATTAGTTCCAGCAGTGCAGTTGCTTCCCAGCTGTGTGTGGAAGTTAGTGTTTCAGCTGTGTTTTATTGGGTTCTTGAGGCATTTTTTCCTGTCCACCTTCATCTTATCCGCTCTTGCTTCAATTCCTTATGTAAGCAAGCTGCTAAACAACCCTGCTGGATTCAGTTCTCCTCACATACTTAAGGCAGCCTGCAGATTTCGCAACATCCTATCAACAATTGAGAACAAATACTACAGGTCCCAATGAAGAAGGTGCCTGGTCACTGTGAGGTTAAGTATGGTGGGTAATGTTTTATTGACTCTGCTTTCCATCATCTCAGTTAAATATTTTTTTCTTTCATGTTTAAAAGGGTGTTTTAAAATGTTATAACAGTCTTATCCTAAAACATGTTTTAGATGCATAAATCCTATTGCACTTTTTTTTGAGGTTGCTATTGCTTCTGTTTTTCAGATGAGTTGACAAATGCTTATTTTAAAATTTACAATTTAAGATAAAAATAAAAGTAGTTCCTATAGGAGGAATAAATGTACCAGCACCTGTAAAAACAACTCCAATTCTTTTTCCTTAAAAAAGAGCAATAGTTAATGTGGAAGATTTGTTTCTTCTTATGCCAGGTTCCAGCTGCTTCACTTTGTTTAAAACTGACTTCAAAGTTTAAACACTATCCTGTCCCAACAAATAGCTTCTCTTAGATAGAATTATCTTCAGTACTGTCCTCAGTGCTCTGAATACGACACCTGCAGCCTTCTAATTCAACATTTTATAAACTGCCCAAAGGAAAAGATTTTTTTTTTCTGCTGTCCCTAACTTATGCCTTTTGGAGAGCTGAGTTTTTTTTTTTTGTTTTTTTTGGTCCGGTTGTGGGGCCTGAACTCTGGGCCTGAGCACTGTCCCTCAGCCCTTCAGCTCAAGGCTAGTGCTCTACCACTTGAGCCACAGCGCCACTTCCAGCTTTTTTCTTTTTGCTTATGTGGTGCTGAGGAATTGAACCCAGGGCCTCTGGCATGCAAGGCAAGCGCTCTACCACTGAGCCAACTTCCCAGCCCGAGAGCTGAGTTTTTAGTCCATGAAGGAGGTCCCAAACCTCGGTGAACTTATATACATTTCAGAAAATTTAAAAGTTCTTCTAAAAAAATGAAAATCAGTATTTTCATTGTGCAGATGAAAAGAAAAAAAAAGAAATCACAAGGAAAAGAAAAGGTTTGAACAGCTTCAAGTTCAAAAATTCTTAAGGTTAAAAAAAAAGCTTACCTTTAAATACAGATGCACGGTACAAACTAGGCTCAATTTGTGTCCGATCTGTATCACCTGGCAAAGTTACATAAATTTTTTTTTTTCAGAGAAAATCAGTTAAGCATACAACCATGATGCATTCTATTTACTAAAAATAAAATAAAACAAAACAAAACAAAGGCACTCTGTCACCTCTCATAAAAGAAGGAAGTTAAACAGTTAAATGTGAGTGACTCAACAGAAAAGTAACCACCTAAGGGATAGTTATTCATGAGCTGAAGATGAGAATTTGGGAAAGAGGAAGCAAAGGAGATAAGTAAACTTGTAATTAAATAAAAATGTAAACTATATAAAATTTTTAAAAATTGAAGAAAAACTCATGATCTGCTTCATCCAATGTTAAATTTCTTTTTAATGGATTCTCTTAAAGATTTAATCATTTCCAAAAGTAGTTTACAACTTCCTTCTCTTTAGATCAGCCTGGGACAAACTGTTCAAAATAATCTATACAAAACAACCAATAAAGTTATCAGGGAGAAAAGAAAAGCAACAAATTATTTTAAGCCAAAGCAAAAATTTAATATTAAAATGAGCAACAAGGAAAACAACAATGAACAACAAATCTCTTTTCTTGGCTAAAGAATTAGAAAGCAGAAAAAAAGTTCAACGAAGAGAAATACTAGCATGTACACAGGTTGAGCATCCCTAATCAAAAAATCTGAAAACAAAAAATGCTCCAATGAGCCAGGCGCTGGTGGCTCCTGCCTGTAATCCTAGCTACTCAGGAGGCTGAGATCTGAGGCTCGCTCACAGCCAGCTAGGGCAGAAAAGTCCCTTTGAGACTTAATCTCCAATTAACCACTCAAAAACCAGAAATGGAGTGATGTACCAAAGTGGTAGAAGGTAGCCTTAAGCAAAGGAGCTGAGGGACAGCACCCAGACCCTGAGTTCAAGCTCTATGACCATCACCACCAACAAAAATGCTCCAGAGGATGAACCTGGAATAAATTATGTTAAGTAAGGTAAGCCAAGCTCATAGATAAAAGGTTCATATTTTCTCTCATATGTGGAAGCTAGATCTAAAATACTCAGAGACAAGACTCTAGGCATTCACTCTTCGGGGAGGAACACAAACACATTATGCCTATCTATCTATGTGCTCTGATCATATAAAATAATATTTATTGAATGAACTCTAGGGAATGGAAAAGATTTTTCTTTGTTGTTGTCTTTGTTTTCTTTTATGTCTTGTTTGTTTTTGGGTGGGTAAAGGGAACGCTCAGATGTGGAGGGACAAAGGGTGAACAAATGCAGCAGTGGTACTCACTAGACATTATGTTGAAAATGAACTATACAACTTGTAGATGGAGACGGGAGGGAAAAATCAGGAGAGAGTGAGGGAAGAGGTGACATTGCCCCAAAAGAAATATACACATTAACTGACTTATGTAACTGAAACTGGTTTGTATGTCACCTATATAATAATAACAACATTTTTTACAAAAGCTCCAAAATCTGAAACTTTTTGAAGGCCAACATAATTCCACAGGTGTAAAATTCCATAACCTCACGTGAAGACAGTCAAAACTCAGGCACATTAAAAATATTTTATAAAAAGATTTTCAGGCCATGTGCTCGGGTATACATGAAACATAAATGAATTTTATGTTTAGACTTGGATCCTATTCTCCAAAGAATTTACATACAAATATTCCAAAAATTAAAAAAATTTAAAACTGCAACATTTCTGGTCCCACACAAAAAGGATGTGGTTAAGAGAAGATACAACAGGGCCTGGGCCTATATTGATGTCATACTGTTAATTTGTGCTTAGAAACAGAGCCAATCAACAAACTCTGTGTATGTTACTTCAAACAAGTATTTTTCCCCTCTTTTTTTCTGGTGCTGGGTTTGAATCCAGATACCACACTTGCTCTGCTTGCTTGGCTCATGCTCTACTGTTTGAACCATACCTCCAGCTCTGCCTTCTGCTGATTATTTGGAGATGAAATCTCATGACTTGTCAGCCTGGACTGGCTTTAAACTGCAATACTAGGCATCTCAACCTTCTGAGTAGCTAGGATTACAGGAATAAACCACCAACATCCAGCTTCAAATTCTTAGGACACAGCCATAAGGAAAAAATTTATAATGTAGTACAATCAGTATCCTTTTTCTAATTTTTTCTAAGATTAAAAAAAAAAATCAGCCCGGTATGGTGGCTTACACCTGTAATCCTAGTTACTCAGGAAGCTGATCATGGTTCAGAGCCAGCCTGGGAAGGAAAGTCCTCCATGAAGATCCTTATCTCTAATTAACCACCAGAAAACCAGAAGTAGAGCTGTGGCTCAAAGTGGTAGGGTGCTAACCTTAAGCAAAAGAGCTCAGGGATAATGCCCCGGCCCTGAGTTCAAGCCCATGGTCAACAAAAAGAGAGAAAGAAAGAAAGAAAGAGTTGTTGCTCAAGGTTTCACGTCACATGAATTTCAGACAGATTTTATAAGAAGGTAAAATATTTCAATGAACAAGATTATCTGCATTTCTTATTTCATTACACTGAGCAATATAGTCTCATTGTGGTAAGCATTCATGTTAAACTATTATACTAAGATAATATACTATATACTATGATATATAATACAATTAAAATAAAATAAACAATAGCTAATATAATATACTAAACCTAAATTAAAAACATTAAAATATGAAATGCACAGTATAGATCAATGAACAAAAACAAAGTTCTAGAGGAAAATGTAGTTTTGTAAGCTTAAGAATATGGTAAATACAAGATAATTGTATATTTGAAATCTAGAACTAGATCATTGAACATGCAACTGTGATAATACTTTTTACACATTTTTTAAATGCATGAACAATGTTTATAGTGATGCTAAGTATTAGATGCTATCTCTCTTACTTCCTTAGGCTCCCAAGAGTTAGAGAAAGAAAGAGAAGTTACTTCTTGGACCCTCCAGTTTATCAGCTGCCTTTCAGAGTCTATGCAGGACAAAGCACAGACAGTAAAAACATGAAAACAAATGTGTCGGCACTGTGGCACACAGAGATCCTTACATTGAATATCCATTTGTTTGCATCAAATAAAATAAAATGGCAGTCTTTTCTGAGTCTCAGATTCTCCCAATATAAATGCAACCCTGGCCTGAATAATCGGGCTTATTAAGGATCTTAAAGAGTATGTCACACATATAAGTGATGTACATAAACAGTAATTTCAGTATACCCTTGGTATATGTGGGTATGTTTCCAAGGAGACCAAAGTTGGGGAAATGCTCAGGATGCAAGGTTCTGTGCCAAGGATACTTGACTGACTTTTCCCATACCAGCACCTAACACTAAAAGCAAGCTGACAAAGCTCAAATTTTCATTTATCACTTCAATTAAGAATATTAACTTTTGCCTTACTTTTTGGGCATCATTTGCTTTTGGAGGCAGATTTTCACAAAGATAAAAGCAGATCCCACAATGATTTAAACACAAACTGAGATGAGAAAATGCCTATTCAATTTATACATGCCTACTATCATTTTTCTAGAAATTCTGAGTAGGTAGTACTCACTGGAACTTAGATCACAAAATACCCATGAATGTAATTTACTTTTTTATCTTGACCACAGAAAACAGACTTGTTAACTTTTATTTAAATGTCTTAAGACAACACAAAATAAAGAACGAGTGATGTTGGAGTCAGGAAGACCAGGGAATCAGGGGTACTGAGACCTGTCACCTGTTCACATTCTGCCTCTTCTACAGTCACCTGATTTCAACACTTTAGACTTTCGTTTGAAGAATCAGAGTAACTGCTCCCCAATGGCGCCAATTAAAAGCCAGCTATGGGGCTAGATGCAATGATTCATGTCTATAATTCCAGCTACTCCAAAGGTGGAGACCAGGAATTGTGGTTTGAGGCCAGCATGGGCAAAAATTAATGAGATTCCTTCCCTCTAGTATCCAGAGATGGTGGTTCATGCCTCATTCTAGCTATAAATAGGTGAGGGCAAAACACATGACTCTCCCACACACGGACCTGTCCCCTGACTTTAGAGGTCCTTCAGACTAGCCCACCGCGAAGGCTCTCTAGACTGGCTGCTTCCCCACCAATACCCTAGAATCAGCAGGAAGTAGGAAAAGCAGCTGGTCCTTTGTTGTTGTTCCTTTTCTCTAACAGCAGTTAGGGTTGCCTCTTCAGAGGAGGTAAAAATGACAGAAGTTAGTAGAAAAGCAGCCAATCTGGGATAAGCAGGCCTATACAGCTTGCTGATAACAGGATATACTGACACACCAGGACTGATGGGACCAAGGATATGGGGGCAGGGAGCTACAGAAAAATGAGGACACAAGGACAGACAGTAAATCTTTGGCATCACAACCTTACAGAACACAGAAAGGAGGTCTACCAATCGGAAAGCCTTTTATTTTTATTTATTTATTTTTTTGTCGGTCGTGGGGCTTGAACTCTAGGCCTGGGCGCTGTCCCTCAGCTCTTCAGCTCAAGGCGAGCGCTCTACCACTTGAGCTACAGAGCCACTTCCAGTTTTCTGGTGGTTTATTGGAGATAGGAGTCTCACGGTCTCTCTTGCCCGGGCTGGCTTTGAACCGCGATCCTCAGATCTCAGCCTCCTGAGTAGCTAGGATTACAGGCGTGAGCCACCAGCGCCCGGCTTTTCGGAAAGCCTTTTAATTCTCACTGTTTAACCCAAGACCAAGCTCTCCAAGGAAAACAGGATGGCAGAAGACAACCCAAGATGGCAGACATGAGCTACATTGCCATCTTCCCATGGCTTCTCTATGCCAAATACTTTCTTTCTCTGTCAGATTTCATTTTTAATAAATGTTTCCATCACTTCTCCTGAAACAACAACAAAAATCTGAAAACAACTAAAACAAGAAGGACTGGAGATATGGATAAAGTGGTAGGGCTCCTGCCTAGGAAGCATGACACCATGAGTTCAAAGCCCAGTACTATTAAAAATAATAATAATAATAATGGATTGGGAATGTAGCTCAGTGATCTAGCTTTTGCTTAGCAGGCATCTAAGGGAAGGGAAGGGAAGGGAAGAGAAGGGAAGGGAAGGAAAGGGAAAGGAGGGGAAGGGGAGGGGAGGGGAGGGGAAGGGAGAGAGACAGAGACAAAGGAAAGAAAAGAAAGAGAAAGAGAGAGAAAGAAAGAGAGAGAAAGAAAGAGTGGAGGAGAAAGGAGGAGGAGAGAGGGAGGGGGAGAGAGGGAGGGGGAGAAAAGGAGAGAGGGACAAAGGGAGAAAGGAAGGAAAGAAAGAAGTAAGCAAGAAAGCTGTGCTTTATAACGTCTGTACTCTTGCATTTAGAATCTGTGTAATTTAAGTTAGGCATTGGTGGCTTATTCATCAATGGTCCAGTGAATTTTGCTAAATGGTTTAAACTGTTTTTTAAAGTAGCTGTATACTAGTGATTCATGACTGTAATCCTAGCTACTCAAGAGGCTGCGATCTGAGGATTGTGGGTCAAAGCCAGCCAAGGGCAGATAAATTAACTACCAAATTAACTACTGACTGACTGCCAAAAAAGCCAGAAGTAGAGAGCTCAAGAGACACAATACCCGCCTTGGGTGGAAAAAGTCAGGCAAGAGCACAAGACCCTGAGATCCAGCCTCAGTATCAGTAGGCATGTATGCACATGAACATGAGTGAACACTCATGCACACACAGGGACATGCGCGCGTGCACACACGCATACACACAAAATTATAATTTGGGCTTAAAAGATCTGCTAGCTTTTTTTTTTTTTTGGTCGTGGGGCTTGAACTCTGGGCCTGGGCGCTGTCCCTGTGCTCTTCAGCTCAAGGCGAGTGCTCTACTGCTGAAGCCACAACATCATTTCCGGTTTTCTAGTGGTTTATTGGAGATAAGAGTCTCATGGATATTTCTGCCCCGGCTGGCTTTGAACCGCAGATCTCAGCCTCCTGAGTAGATAGTATTACAGACGTGAGCCACCGGCGACCGGCTTCTGCTAGCTCTTTAATGATCTTTAATAAGAATAATTGGCATAACAATACCTAAACCTATAAATCTTTAAATTATTGTGTTAAATTCTTTATGGATTGATTATGTAAGAAAACTATGTAGTACTATCAGACTGCAAATTGCAAAACATGAATATAAAGCTCTTAAAAACAAATTTTGTGTGTGTGCCAGTAGTGAGGCTTGAACTCAAAGCTGAAGTGTTGGTCCCTCAGAATTTTTACTCAAGGCTGGCCTACTTGAGCCACAGTTCCACTTCGGGCTTTTGTTTGGTGGTTGTTAGTTGTAGATAAAAATCTCATGCATGGGCTGGGAAAGTGGCTCAGTGGTAGAGCGCTTGCCTTGCATGCCTGAGGCCCTGGGTTTGATTCCTCAGCACCACATAAGCAAAAAGAAAAAAGCCGGAAGTGGCGCTGTGGCTCAAGTGGTAGAGCGCTAGCCTTGAGCTGAAGAGCTGAGGGACAGCACCCAGGCCCAGAGTTCAGGCCCCACGACCGGACCCCCCTGAAAAAAAAAGAAAAAAAAAGTCTCATGCACTTTGCTGCCCAGGCTGGCTTGGAACTGTGATCCTCAGATCTCAGTTTCCAGAGTAGATATGATTACAGGTGTGAGTCATTATTGTGGGCCAGCTGAAAAAAATGAGTATTTTTAACACACAAAAGGAAACATGTATTTCTAAATCCAACATGGAGTTATCTAAAATTACTAACACTCAGGGTAGCTCCACTTTTATACTACTTTGAGTTTACTGAAAAACAAATTCTAAGGGGTTTGAACTCAGGGCTGTTCCTGAGCTTTCTTTCTTTCTTTTTTTGCTCAACGTTAGCAGTCTATCACTTGAACCACCACTTCACTTCTGGGTTTTTTGGTGGTTACTTGGAGAGAAAGAGCCTCACAGGAAGGCTGGGCTGACTTCAAACCTCTATTCTCCTATCTCAGTGAGCCACCAATGCCTGGCTGGGGTTAGTACTTTTAAACCAGTAACCTTGCAAGTTAAGTTAGTTGCTGGCTGCATATCTATTAGGTATGTCAACTCTCTTAAATAATAACATATTTTTAAATGGTATCCTGACTGCATTAAAAACTTATATCCAGCAGTAGAGAAGTTGATTATTAATTCAGCAAATAGATTACCTACCTATTCTGAATGCAGACCATGATTTATTTGAATAATTATAACTTGTTAAAAAGCACTCAAATACTTGAATGTGTTGCTGTGTAGTGTTATGATAGAGTGCCTGCCTTTTAGAGGCAAGAATGTCTAGAGGGACATTCCAGCATGAAAATATGGTGGAGAATGAGATTGTACGTTTTAGCAGACTTTATCTGTTTATCTGTTATGCACTTCCTGTTGGTTCCGCAGCCTGTGAAACAGCTACTAAAACAAATTCCTCTAAGATGATTCTTTATAAAAGCATGCCACCATGGTTTCTAAACTAATAGAATGTTGAAAATCATCATTGGCCTGCTTGTGAAAGAAGCCAGACATACTGCATGATTTCATTCACCTCAAGTACAGAAACAAGAAACTATTAGAGCCACGCTTTCATCCTTGTAGGGAGGAAAGCTGTGACTAAAAAAGAACACCAGAGGCTTTGAGGAATGCTTACACACACACACACATACACACACACACACGCGCGCGCGCGCACACAGACACACACACAGGCGCGCACACACACACGCACGCACACACATTTACAGTGCTGGCAGTAGAACCCAGGGCCTTGTGTATACTACCATATACTCTCCCCTGTGAGCTATGCTGCCAGCCTATAATCTTGTTTCTTGAGCTGAGCACTGATTGTGCAAATGTGTCCAGTTTGTGACAATTCTTTCAGTTGTATATTTATGCTATATGTACCCTTTCTGTGTGTATATATGTATATATATATACACACATACATACATATCAGAAAGTTAAAATTTAAAAAAAACCCTCAATATGTTAACAATTAAAAAGGTAGTTGTATTACTATTATTATTATTTGGGGGGGGGAGAATCGAGATTTGAATTCAGGGCCTTTCACTTGCTAGTAAGCACTACCACTTTATTTATGCCTCCAGCCTTTTTTGCTTTAGGTTTTCAGACAGGGTCTTGTAGTTTATACTGTACTGGTTCAGGGGCTAGCCTCTGAGGGCTAGCCTCAGACCACAATCCTCCTACTTATACCTCCCCTCTACACTCATATCATAATCCTTATATGCATACCTCCTGCACATCTGGGATTGCATCTGTGGACCACCATACCAAATTAGTTTACAGAGATAGAAGTCTCATTAACTTCTAGTCCAGACTGACCTTGTTTTGTGATTCTCTTGATTTTAGCCTCTTAAATAGCTGGGATTACAGATATGAACCACTATATTCCCTTTACACTGTTTTCCAGTGGTGAAATTATCAAATGATTAGGTAGCCTTTAACATCAAGTAGTTAAGCACCTGCTCCACAACCCTATACCTCTGACCTTGAAGGTGAATTCTCTTAAAATCTGACATAAATTTATAGTGAGCTAAATCTATTCTGAAACAGAAGGTGAGTTTTTGTTAATGTTGTTCTAGTTTCTCACACAGATTACCATCTAGGATTACTACTATTTATTGGTCAATGACAGCTAGCCATTCAATTTAATTGAAAGCAAATTGCAATTTTTTTTTTTGGCTGGGGTTTGAACTGAGCCTGTGCTTGCTATCTCCCAGCCATACTTCATCCATTTTGTAATTGTTATTTTTGAGATAGGCTCTGGTGTCATGCCCTAGTACATATCTAGGTCATATCTGCCCATTTTAGTCTTCCCCAAGATAGCTAAGATGACAGGCATGAGCCACTACACACAGCTCTCCACTGAGAAGGGGTCTCAGAACTACTTCTGCCCTAGGTGACCTCAGACCCTGATCCTCCCACTCTCAGCCTCCTAAGTCATTAGCACTGCCTATAATCCAACTTTAAATAGTCTTGAAAACATTTCTGAAATCTAAATACATTTACATTTTCTAAACGCACATTTAATTTCTTTTTTTTGGTACATAAGAGGTTTATAAAGCAATGCCACTGTAACTACATTTGAACGTATTTAAAACTCTTACTAAATGATAACTCTTAACTGATGATGATATATCAGAGAAAGCCACTATTAAAATCTTTCCATATGAAGGCACCAACCCGTGGAAATATCTCTGTGCTGCATTCAGCACATAAATGTGGTACTTGCCCCTTAATGAAGAATGATTATACAGTAAAGGAAAACTTGTCCCAGAAAACCACCCACTGGTGCTCAATGACAACACATTGTCCTTGGACCTTACTGTGCTATTTTTCTCCAGACATGCCGAATATCTTGCAAATCAGAGTACAAAAAATAAAACTGAGATTTGAATACCTCTCCCTCCACCCCCAATCTTTCTATAAAGTATATTGGAGATCTGGGTTTGGTAGCACATGCCTATAATCCCAGCATTCAGGAAGCTAAGGTAGAAGAATGAGTTTGAGGTCAGCCAGGGCTACACTGAGAGACCTTATCCAAACAAAGTAAATGTCATGTGATAGCTACAAGGCTGAGGGCAAGGCAACCCACTAATATTTATTAAGCAGGTTGAGGATGAATGCTTTTATGATGCACCTCATTTTTCTGACATGGAGATCCTTCCTAAATATGAAAACCTTAATTATGACCTCTACTTATCAGTAAAAAGTAGTGAATTATCTGTGATCTTCGAAATAGGGTTTGCCGTATCTAGCCACTCCTAACAGAATTTGGAAACAAAAAATTAGATCTGACATACTAATTAGTTCACTTTCCCAAGGTCAGACCTAGTAACTTCTAAAAGAGTGAAAGAATGAAAAATGAGCTTTCAAATACAGGAAGCCCCTGGAAAATCAGAACAACAACATTCCATGTAGTAAAACAAGAGCTTTAAAGGTTTTCTAAGTTCCAGGGGGAGGGGGAGGAGAGGGCTTCTGCTCACTGCACACACACGCCATCAGTGGGAATGAGGGCCAGTCCAAGTTCTCTGCTACCTCGTTCCCACTACCCGGGGTAATAGTTCCAAGCTGTGAGGCCCAGCTGTGTAGGCCCTGCCAGCCAGGCCATCACAGCAGGGCTTTGATAGCATGGGGCCTGAAGTGTCAGGATATAGAGAAGGCAGCCGTCGTTGGCTGTGAAAACAGTCTGATACAAACCAGATGGGAACTTACTAGATGGGCAACACAAAGGAAAACAATTGGCTCATTCAACAAAGTCAGGCTCTGGCCCCAGAGAATTCACAGAAGACAATAACAGTCACCCCGGAGTAGATGCAAACAAGAAACAGCCATGTGGTTACAGTTTAAAGAATTGTTTTTCCTCAGACTAAACAAAGTTTTGATTTCTAATTCTTGTATCCATTCATTGTAGTTTGAGGTAAGCCTTCTTTCTGCCAAAGACAAATCCTTCATTTCCCCAATATACACTTTGGTGACATTGAGAGAAATATATGGGGACACAGAAACTAATTTTGTGTTGCTTCCTGTAAAATGGTATGAACCCAGGCTGAACTATTTCAGGAAACTGGTATATTTAGGACATGACTGATCACATTGACATAGTAATTGGAAATATCTCACATAATATTTCCAGGGCTTCCTAAGCCATGGTTTGTGTTAATGGAGGTAAGATGACAGGAAAGGTAATGATCACAAGGTCTCAGAACTATATTTCTACCTAAACAATGGCTCTGACATCATCAGGTTACAGTATTATTGCAATTATACGTAAAAGAGAAGAGCTCCCTATTCTCCACCTACCTACTCAGGACCGACAATTAGGCTTTAAGATACTTTTTGGCAATAACATTTCATTTCAGGACTTTTATTAAATATGTATTATATTCTACATACTCAGTATGCATGATTTACAGATGTACATATAATTTTTTCTATTTTTAAGAGTCATTTGTTTTTTTTTTCACAAATTCTTCTACTGGAAACCACAGCTCAACTTAAACTTGTGCCTGTAACACTCACTCTGTAAAGGCTGGGGCTGTACCACAGTGGTAAAGCCTGTAGTTTAGTATGTATAAGGCCTTGGGGTCAATCCTCACACCAGTAAAAACCATGAATAAATCTGGAATCACCATTCTTAGGTGATGGCTAAGGGGCCATCAAGGGAAACTGCTTATACAGCATTTGTCATGTACATATTTGGAAAAATCTTATAACTCTGATCTGTTTGTTTTAGGCTTTTATAAGAAGAAAAATTAACACTGAGTGAATCTCATAATGGTGAGGACTGCTGATGTATGTGAGGTGGATCAGGATTTCCACTCGCACTGGCTGCACAGGCTGCATGACTACACTGAGGCCACACAGTGAAAGCACCTCCCCTGCTCTACCAGCCCTTTCAGCCCAGGTCAAGGCAATGGGAAACCAGAGAAGCAGAGGGTGGGGGGAATCAAAAGTAGAGGTGTGTGTGTGGCATTTCCCACCAGGGCTATTTTCCCCTGCACTCTGCTGTGTACACTCTACTAACATATCATTTTTTAAAAGTAAAAATTAGTTTGTGCAATGGTACTAACTGGGCATTTTGGCTATATCTAATTATCAAATCCAAGAAATTGATGCTTATATCACCATAAGCTGAATTCCAATGTGAAAAGTAGGAAAGGGAAAACTAAGAAAATGTGTTGTCTTATATAAAAGAACCAAGGGTAAATACTGCATTCATCAATGATTCAATCAATTTTGTTAAATGTGTTAAAACATTTTTTTAAGCTGGGCACTGGTGGCCCACGCCTGTAATCCTAGCTACTCAGGAGGCTGAGATCTGAGGATCACAGTTCAAAGCCAGCCTGGGCAGGAAAGTCCATGAGACTCTTATCTCCAACAAACCACTAGAAAA
>NW_012267218.1:35985645-36014283 GCF_000151885.1 Dipodomys ordii
AAAAAAAAAAAAAAGAAAGAGATCTTAATTTCTACTGCCAAATTTCAGAACTTTTGATGATTTAACATGTAAGCACTGTGGCTTACACTTGTAATCCTAGCTACTTGGGAGGCTGAGATATGGGAGATTGAAGTTGGACGATAACTCCAGCAGAAAAATCCAAGAGACTCATGTGTTAGAGCACTAGAACTGAGTAAGCAAGCAAACAAGTTGAGCAAGTGCAAGGCCCCGAGTTCAAATTCTGAAACTACCAAAACAAAACCAAAAAGTAAATGACTAGCAAGAAACACAAAGCTAATAGCCTTGTAGAAAGACAGAGCAAACATCAAAATGACTGCCCAATGTTGAAAACTTAATAGTAAAGACATTTCACATAGCAGCAGGTAATGTGAGACTTTTTTGTTTTTAAGTAACACTTGTTGGTAAACACCATCATATGGCAGTAAATAGTTTTAACAAAACATGTTGACAGTTGTAATTCCTGCCTTAGCATATTCTGATTTATAGACATAGACAGCTATGATATAAATATAAATCTATGTATAGATAAAAGACCTGGACATTCAATTATACCATAGCCAAGAGGCAACATTACTAAGCCGGGTGCTGGTGGCTCACACCGTTATCTTAGCTATTTTAGGAGGCTGAGACCTGAGGATCTTTGTTCAAACCCAGCCTGGAAAAGAAAGTCCAGGTCTTTTATTTCTAATTAACTCTTATTTCTAATTAACCACCAGAAAAACAGAGTGTGGCTCAAAGTGGTAGAGTACTAGCCTTCAGAAGAAGAGCTCAGGCACAGTGTCTAGGTGCTGGGTTCAAGCCCTACAACCAACAAAAAAAAAAAAAAAGAAAAGAAAGAAAAACACGAGCTCAATTGTCAATAGTGTTTATTAGTGAAAAGAATAGATTTATAATCAAATACAAAGTTCTTTATTCAAATGGACTAAATGACAGAAAAGGCAACTAACTAAAAGGCTTTAGAGAAAATAGATATACATAAAAAAATCTTATGAGGGGCTGGGAAGATAGCTCAGTGGTAGAGCGCTTGCCTTGCATGCCTGAGGCCCTGGGTTTGATTCCTCAGCACCACATAAGCAAAAAGAAAAAAGCTGGAAGTAGCACTGTGGCTCAAGTGGTAGAGTGCTAGCCTTGAGCTGAGGAGCTGAGGGACAGCGCCCACGCCCAGAGTTCAGGCCCCACGACCGGACCAAAAAAAAAAAAAAATTCTTATGAGCATTTGTTCAATATATAGGACACGTATCAAATTGTATGTGATAAATACAACAAAAATTTAACAAATGTAATTCTTTTAAAATAATGTTTAATAAACATTAAAGAAATAAAATATTTTTTGTTTGTTATGAAAACAAGTCTTACCTGGTTGTTGTGAAAGTGAAACATCAGATTTACTTTTGACATGTATTACACGACATTGTACTGGCTTGTGTTCATCTTGTTTAACACCTTGGTCTTTCTTAGTCTGTTGGTACTGTTAAGACATGAAGCATTAAGTTAAAAAAATTTGAGTAAAGTATTAGAAATGTAATAACACATTTTATATATAAGTAAATATATGTATATATAAGTATGTATACTTACATATAAAGTATATATGCTTTACATATTTATATATATGCTTAATATAAAAATGTAATAATATCTTTTTTCTTTCTAATTGCCTTTGTTTGTCATTTGATTACTTATTAGCACTTCTGTCAATAAGTAGGTGATGAGGTACATACTTGTTTTAAAAAGGAAAACAGCTGAAGAGCTGAGGGACAGTGCCCAGGCCCAGAGTTCAAGCGGCTCAAGTGGTAGAGTGCTTGCTTGAGCTGAAGAGCTGAGGGACAGTGCCCAGGCCCAGAGTTCAAGCCCAGGACTGGCAAAAAAAAAAAAGAAAAAAAAAGTCTCACAGATTTTCAGGCTGGGAAGGTGGCTCAGTGGTAGAGTGCTTGCCTTGCATTCATGAGGCCCTGGGTTCGATTCCTCAGCACCACATAAGCAGAAAAAGCCGGAAGTGGTGCTGTGGCTCAAGTGGTTGAGCGCTAGCCTTGAGTTGAAGAGCTCAGGGACAGTGCCCAAGCCCAGAGTTCAGGCCCCATGACCGACAAAAAAAAAAAAAAGGAAAACAAAAAAACAAATACCGTTAAGATTTCAATAATATATACACATTTCAAATACTTAAGTTATTTATTTCAATTTTTACTAAAGAATTGAGAGGTACTTACAAATCAATCTATTTTAGATTTATATATACATTATGGAGTCAGGCAGAATAAGAACTTAATTTTTCTGTAAACTCATTCCTATAAGCATTTTTTCACATAAGATAAAAATTTACATTATGAGCTGTGATTTTCAAAGAGCATTTGTATATAGTATCATAATTGACTTCTCAAAAGTTAGAGACATATTGTTACACTCTATTCACTAGATGTACTTTCTACCTTATGTACCATCATCTCTGTAGTACATAACCACGTTTGAAATTTACAAGACTCACAATTCTTTACCATTAGACATGAAAAAATACAATGACTGGGGCCATTTTCTTTCTTTCCTTCTCTGTTTTATTAGCTTAATTATAAACAAGTCCTAAAAACAGCTATCAGATATACTTTAATAGGAACTTTTTAAAGTTCCTATTATCAATTAATACACCCAGCATGGTAGATAAAGCCTGTAATACCAGTTACTTGGTAGGTAGATATTGGGGAGGATCATGGTTCCAGGCCAGCTGGGATGTAAAAATTTACAAGACTCCTTCCTAATCAATGGCTGGGCACAGTGATGTATGTCTGTCATCCCAATGACAAAGGGAAGCACAAATAGAAGGTTGAAGTTCCAGGCCAGCTGAGCAAAAAACAAGACTCTGTCTCAAAATAACCAACACAAAAAGGAGCTGTCAGAGTGTCTTATTAATTACTTAAGAGATCTTACTTGTCTATATGGAATGCAAATGTAAGCAACACATCCATTTCTGGCAGACAAAGATGCAAAGATGAACAGTTCTGATGGCAGTAATAAAAAGTAGCTTAAGGTTGAACTTTCAACTTTAGAGTCATTAGTCATGTAGGTTTCTGCCTTGAAGGAAATATTTTGGTGTACACTTCTCTAAGATAGATGCTACACATTGAACATCCCTAATCCCAAAAATTCAAAATCTTGCTGACACTGGCGGCTCACACCTGTAACCCTAACTACTCAGGAGGCTGAGATCTGAAGATCACCATTCAAAGCTAGCCCAGATTCAAGCCCCAGGACTGGCACCAAAAGAAAAAATACAAGTCCACTAAAAAATAATATATAAAATTACCACCTCCAAGTGAGGTGGGCTGCAATCTCAATTATTTGGGAGGCAGAGACAGGAGAATGGCAGTTTGAGGCCAACCTGGGCAAAATAGTAAACACTATCTCAAATAACAAGTTGGATATAGTGGTATGTGCCTGTAATCCCAGCTATGCAGGAACTAAGTTGGAGGATCATAGTCCAAATTTGGCCCTAGGGATAAAAAAGCATGAAACTCTGCGAAAAGTAATTTAACAAGGGCTGCAAATGTAGTTCAAATGGTAGAGTACTTTTCCTGATAAAAGCAAGACTGTTCAAATAGGTATTCTGGGTTCAAATTAGTACTGCCCAAAACATTAATAATAAAATAATTTTCAGGCTATCAGTATAAGGGATAGATAAAATATAAATGAATTTTGTGTTTGGACCTGGGTCTCAGCTCTAAGACATCTCATCATGTATATGTTATGATGTGTATATAGACTGTTCCCACATTGAGAAAAATCTGAAATCCAAACCATTTCTAGTTCCAAGCATTTCAGATGTGGACTATTCAACCTGTTTATCCCTGGATCTGACTGTAGGATCTCCCTCTGGGTGTCCCTCTTTGACCACAGAGAACAGCTGTGTAATGTACAGGTAACTACCTACCTTTGTTCAAATCTGACTAAGCTATTTTCTAGTTGTGGCTTTGAGGAAGTTACTTAACTCTTCAATACTTCACTTTCCTCATTCACAAAGTGCTGTAACAGTATCAGCTACACCATGAGATTGCTATATGAATCCAGTGAGTTAAAATATGTAAAGAACTTAAGATAGTACCTCAAATAAAGTACTATAAACAAGCGTGCTATTATTACTAACCATGTTAATGAAATTAATGAAGAAATTTTAGCTAAAGAAGTATAACAAGGCCAGCACCAGTGGCACCTGTAATCTTAGCTACTCAGGAGGCTGAGATCTGGGGATCCTGGTTTCAGCCTGGGCAAGAAAATCCACAAGACTCTTCTCTCCAATTAACCACCAAAAAATCTGGAAATGTGGTTCTAAGTGGTAGAACACTAGCCTTGAGCACAAAAGCTCAGGGATAGAACCAGGCCCTGAGGAGTTCAAGTCCAAGGACTGATTAAAAAATAGCATAAAAAAAAGTTTTTTAAAGGTCACTATTCTGATGACATTTTGTACTTTTATTTTCAAACTGGCCAACATGTAAGTGAACTTATGTGTTTTTTGTTGTTGTTGTTGTTGTTTTGTTGGTCGTGGGGCTTGAACTCTGGGTGCTGTCCCCCAGCTCTTCAGCTCAAGGCTAGAGCTCTACCACTTGAGCCATAGCACCACTTCTGTTTTTCTGGTGGTATATTGGAGGTAAGAGTCTCACGGCCTTTCCTGCCCAGGCTGGCTTTGAACCGCAATCCTCAGATCTCAGTCTCCTGGGTAACTAGGATCACAGGCATGAGTCACCAGTGCCTGGCTAAACTTCTGTTTTTAACAGCTTCATGGAGGCATAAACAACAATGAACTTTGTACAGTTGAAATGTACAATTTGCTATGCTATCACATAGTACATACCCATTAAGCTATCATCATCAACAAGCTATAATACACACATCTATCAATCTCAACTTTTCTTATACCCCTTGGTATTCACTCCTGTCACCTTCTCCACTGTCATCTTCCACTATGCCTAGCCAACAGCTACAATGTTTTCTGTTCTTACAGATCAGTTTGCATTTTCTAGAATTTTATTTAAATGGAATCATAGGCATTTTTTAAAGAAGTGGGTTGGGTATATAACTAGGTAGTTATTATCATAAACATTTTTGTATCTCCAAGCAGTACCTAACTCAGTAGTTTAGTTATTATAGCTACTCAAAAATGTTTATAGAATTGAATTCTGTAAAATATGTTCCATAAAAAAGCAAAAGAGGGGCTGGGAAGGTGGCTCAGTGGTAGAGCACTTGTCTTACATGCCTGAGGCCCTGGGGTCGATTCCTCAGTACCACATAAGAAAAAAGCCAAGAGTGGTGCTGTGGCTCAAGTGGTAGAGCGCTAGCCTTGAGCTGAAGAGCTGAGGGACAGCACCCAGGCCCAGAGTTCAGGCCCCAACCGGACCCAAAAAAAAAGAAAAAGAAAAAGAAAATTCATAATTAATGAAGTCAATGGTTCATGAACCTACATACTGAAGAAATAGGATAATTATTCTCCAAATTTGCGTTGGCCTTGAACCTCAAACCTCCTGATCTCTACCTAAGTTCTGAGTAGCTGAAATCAGAGCACATGGTTTAGCTTCTTTTACTCAACATAATTTTGTAAAAACGAATCAAGTAATTTTAAGAGTTCATGTATTTTTTTGGTTGAATAATATTCTAGTATACAGAACATGACATAATTTGTCCATTCACCATCTGATGGACATCAGTTTGGGGCTACTATGAAGTTGTTATAAACATTCATATACAAGACTGTGTAAACTTGTTTTAGATTCTACTGGGAAACCTGGAATAAAGTGCTGAGGCAATGTGTTAGATATACACTCTAGTTGGATTTTTTATTTTTATTTTTTGCCAGCCTTACCGTAGGGCTTGAACTCAGGATCTTGACACTGTGCCTGGGATTTTTATTTTCGCTCAGGCTAACACTCTATCTCTTGAGCTACAGCTCTACTTCTGGCCTTTTGGTGGTTATAAGTCTGGATATAAGTCTCTCACAGACTGTCTTGCTTGTAATCCTCAGATCTGTAATCCTCAGATCTCAGCCTCCTGAGAAGCTAGGATTGCTAGCTCATGAGAAGCAGAAGTCACCAGCACCCAGCTTATATGCATTAGTTTTTAAGCTGGAAATTGCCAGCTTGCTTTCCTCAGTGTCTGGATCATTTCACCTTCCTGCCAGCTGTAGAGGAGAGTGCCCTGGTTCCACTTGGCACTATCTCTTTTGAATGTGTGCATGATGGTACTTCATTGCAGTTTTTAATTTTATTGCGAAAATACCATACAGAGGGGTTACAATTACATGGGCAAGGTAATGAGTACATTTCTTTTTTTTTTTGGGTCCGGTCATGAGGCCTGAACTCTGGGCCTGGGCGCTGTCCCTCAGCTCCTCAGCTCAAGGCTAGCGCTCTACCACTTGAGCCCAGCACCACTTCCGGCTTTTTTTTCTTTTTGCTTATGTGGTGCTGAGGAATCGAACCCAGGGCCTCAGGCATGCAAGGCAAGCACTCTACCACTGAGCCAACTCCCAGCCCCATGAGTACATTTCTTATCAAGCACTGTAGCCTCCTCCTTTGTTTCCCCTTCCTTCATTGTGGTTTTATTTTGCATTTTCCTAGTGATTAACAATGTTGAGAATCTTTTAATACATTTATTTGCCATTCATGTATTTTTTTGGATGAAATACATATCTACATGTTTTGTCCATTTTACTTAGACTTTGCTTTCTTAATAATCAGTCTCTTAAGATTGTGCACTGAAGAACAGAAGTTTTACTTTTAGTAAGACTCATTTTTCAGTTCTCTTTTTCATAGAGATTCTGTTACCACATCCAGGAAATTATTGTCTAAATCATGGTCACAAACATTTTTCTTGCAGGTGTCAATGGCTCACACCTCTGATCCTAGCTACTTAGGAGCTTGAGACCTGAGGATCATGGTTTGAACTCAGCCCAGGCAGAAAAGTCCATGAGACTCTTATCTTTAATTAATTAGCAAAAAAACAGAACTGAAGGTATGTTCAAGTTTACATAGAGCACAAGCCTTGAGCAAAAAAACTAAGGGATAACACTTAGGCCTTGAGTTCAAATCCAAGTATCAGCACACATACAAATCTTTTTTTTTTTTGGGTCTGGCCGTGGGGCCTGAACCCTGGGCCTGGGCGCTGTCCCTCAGCTCTTCAGCTCAAGGCTAGCACTCTACCACTTGAGCCATAGAGCCACTTCTGGCTTTTCTTGAGCCATATCGCCACTTCTGGCTTTTTTCTTTTTGCTTATGTGGTCTGGGGAACCGAACCCAGGACCTCAGGCCTGCAAGGCAAGTGCTCTACCACTGAGCCACCTTCCCAGCCCCATACAAATCTTTTATGTAGATGCTATTAACAGATATTTAGTATTGATAATGTGTCCCATAAACAATTTTTATCTTAGGTAGTTTTTCTTTTCCTCCTGAATATCATGTAATTTTGCACAATACCATGTAATAAATATCAAGGAAATTAACTCATGAGAAATAAATTGCCAATACATAAATTTCAAAATTGAAAACAAGTATATTTTAAACTTGGAGAATAGTTATCCTATTTCTTCAGTAGGCAGGTTCATGAACCACTGGCTGATGAATTTTCTTATGCTTTCTCATGGAACATATTTTACAAAATTCAGTCCTATAAGTTGGGTGCCGGTGGCTCACGCCTGTAATCCTAGCTACTCAGGAGGCTGAGATCTGAGGATTGCAGTTCAATCTCCAATAAACCACTAGAAAACCAGAAGTAACGCTGTGGCTTAAGCTGTAGAGCACTCACCTTGAGCTGAAGAGCACAAGGACAGAGCCCAAGCCCAGAGTTCATGCCCCATGACCAACAAAAAAAATAAAATAAAAAAATTCAATCCTATAAACATTTTTTGAATAACTACAACTACTAAACTACCTAGTGAGGTACTGCTTGGAGATACAAAAATGTTTATCATAAGAACTATCTAGTTAAGTGCTGGACATTTTATATACATTACTTTTCATCTTAAACTTAAAGATGAAGTAGGTTAGGCTTAGAAAGAGACTAAATAACATGTTCAATGATACTGCTAGATAATGCTTAAGCTAGGATTTATATCCAAGCTTGTGTTAGTAAAAGAGGCATGATTTGAGGCTATCTGCCTCCAAAGAATCACACAGGGACAATAGCATCATCATTCTTATTTTAAGTGCAAATGATCTGGTTTGGTACCTGAGAAAAATTTGCTGCTGCTTCTGGTAACTTAGTATCACTTTCTTGTGTTGTCAGATGAGTTGTGGGAAGAATCAGGTTCGAATCTGGCTGTAATTCCAATTCTCCCAAACTCATTGGACCATGACTAGCACAGGAATCTTCATAAATACCACCTGTTAACAAAGATGTAAATGAAGAGCAAAATTATACATTTAAATCAGAAAAAGAACAAGCAGGGCTGGGAAGGTGGTTCAGTGGTAGAGTGCTTGCTTTATATGCATGAGGTCCTGGGTTCAATTTCTTGGCACCACATAAACAGAAAAAGCCAGAAGTGGCGCTGTGGCTCAAGCGCTAGAGCACTAGCTAACCTGGAGATGAAGAGCTAATGGACAGTGCCCAGGCCCAGAGTTCAGGCCCACAATCGCCAAAAAAAAAAAAAAAATTTATAGAAGGAGAAGCTAATATGTTTCTTTAGTACAACCTTAAAAAAAAAAAAAAAAAAAGAACAGGTAGACTAAAACAGTCTTTTTTCATCTGTAGAATTAGAACAGTGTATTTCAACCAAACACTTTTGGCAGGCCTTCATTGCAATGAAAATCAAAGCTCTTACAGAGAATACAAATGCTACCCATGTTAACATAAACCCACATAATATTCTAAGTAAGGCTTCAAGTCTCCCCTGCAGTCCCTCCCTTTGCTTCTACTCACTTACCAATTCCCAGTATTCCTGCTACTTCTATCACTAAAGTCAATATAACACTTTCTATCTAAAACATAATCTTAAATCAAAGGGCTGTTCCCTGGCTAGACAATGCTACAACTAACTAACTCTGTTGTGCAGATCTCTTTTTCATATGATCAAGTTCCTGTTTCTTACTTAAATGTCATCTCAGGCAAATCAAAAGACCAGTACGAACAGAAAGAGCAGCCAGGCATAGCAATGCATGCTTTTATATCAGCACTTGGGAAGCAGGGGCAGGAGGATCTTGAGGCCACCCCCATAAAAAAAGAGCAGGTATCTATAGATATCTAGTAATATCTGTACATGTGCATTGTGCTCTATACTCTAAGCACTTTCATGTACATTATCTCATTTAATGGGAACTTCACCTCATTCTGTGAGATGGGCAGGTCAGATCGTCTTTCATTGAACAACAAAAGTTCAGTGAAGCTAAATGTTTACAAACCAGAAAACTAGTTAGAGTCACAGAATTAAAATTTGCATTGCCTAACTCCTAGTCACTATTCTTTATTTCACATTCTTCCTAAAATACTTCTGATAAAACCGTTTTTCCAGCTGGGAAGGTGGCTCAGTGATAGAGTGCTTGCCTTGTATGCATGAGGCCCTGGGTTCCATTTCTCAGCACCACAGAAGCAGAAAAAGCCGGAATTGGCGCTGTGGCTCAAGTGGTAGAGCACTAGACTTGAGCTGAAGAGCTGAGGGGCAGAGCCCAGGCCCAGGCCCCGGCCCCATGACTACTACATTCCTGATTAATGGCCAAATTTTAAATAAAACATGGGCCACTATATCTCAATCAATAGAAACAGAATTGAAAAGTTACATATAAACTAAAACTGTTTTAAATTAAATATTTTAAAACACCATAGATGTTTTCCATTCAAAGGTAATCATTTTAGTTGGCATTGCACAATTGACAATTTCCTAGATATAAAAAATAAGTATGTTTAATCTTTCATGATAATTTAGTTTTGGGGGGACTTAGAGTAAAGCAATATACATCTGTTCAACTTTCATTTTCTTCTTTATTCTATTTAATCTACACAAAATAATTTATGAAATTATTACCTGATTATCATCCAATTGTCTAGCATAATACAAGAATAATTTAGATAATGACAATAATACTCATATCTAGAGTAATAAATGTTCCTGGCTTTGAATTTATTTACAGTGTGATATGCCATTTTCTATTCCTATCAAAGCACAAGTAAAATAATATACACAATATTTAAAGAGATAAAAAATCTCCAAGCACCATGGCTCATTTCTATAATCCTAGCTACTCAGGAGGCTGAGAGCTAAGGAGAACAGTTTCAAGCTAGCCATGGCAGCAAAGCCCGTGAGATGCTTATCTCTACAAAATGCCAGGAGTGAAGGCTGGCTCAAGCCTCCAGCAAAAATACTCAAGGTTGGAAGTGGAGGTATGTTTCAAGGCAGAATACCAGACTTAGGCAAAAATAAGCTAAGGGATGGCATCTAGGTCCTGAGTTCAAGCTCTATACCAGCACAAAATAAGTTAAATGAAAATGGCCTAGGAACAAAGAACAACAAAAAAACAAAACAAAAAAAAAACAACCCTCAGGGACAGTGCAAAGGCCCTCATTTCAAATCCCAGTACTGGCATACCCATACACACAACAAAAGAGAAAATTATTTGGCATCATCCATTTTGAAACTAAAAATATATCTGCCCTTGCATTCCGCATTAATAGAGGGGAGGGGGGAATAGTAATGAAGTAAATATCCACCAACAGAGAAATGACTAACAAGTTATTGGATTGGTAAAGCAATACCAGCTGACCTGAATCTATAGACACAAAATGCAGGCAAGTGTACAGGATATGATCTCCAGTTATAAAATAACTGCAATCATACATATTATAGATACTGTGTATACGTATGTGAATATATGCGTATTAAAAAAACACATGTCTTAACATATTGTGGTAGTGCAGGCTAGCAAAAATCAAGACCACTTTTTAGAGAGGATAAAAGAGTTTACTGCTGACCCAAACCAGAGTAGTGCCAGAAAGAAGTTTGGATCCTATGGAGGGAAGGCCTTAGGTTTTATTCAAGCTGGTTACACTTAACATAGGCATTATTCAGATATACAAGAGGTCAGGTAAGAATGCCATCAACTTCTGACAAGGTGAGCAATTCCTTTCTAATTACTCAGGAATTGTGATATACGATTACCACCTGCTTCTGTATTATTATTTAAAATAAAGCCTTTTGGGCTTCCTGCTTGGGATTCTCTAGATAGCCCTACCTAGCCTGCTCCTGACCCACATTCCAGCAACAGCCCCACCAGGCCACATTCCCGCAGCTGGGTGGGGGCCACATTCTGGCAACTGGATACAGCGGTGTCCCTTCACCTGGAGGGGTAACTGTCTATTTCAACAGGACATAACACGTCACTTTCAACTACAGAAAAGACTCAGTGTTGACTGTGCATCTTTTTGGTACTAAATCTAAACTGCAAGCCTTAGCAATGAGTGAAGTAGAGGACTATAAGTTGTGAAAGATTGCTTTCTGCAAATAGGCAGAGGTGGAGAGGAAGGTAATGAACAGAAAAAGTCTCTGTTCATAGTTACTGGTCAGGAGAAGAAAATCTTTACACAAGAGGAAATACAGTTCTCTAAGGACAATTGTGGAAATTTTTAGTCTGTTAAGTACACAGAAAATGCTACTTTGACAGACCTCGAAACATTACAAAAGATAACACCTACTGTGTGCCACACCTTAAGCTAACTACAAGCACAGTAACTACTTGTCTCAGAGAACACAGTAGTCTTCAAGATAGTCCCCAAAGATCTCTGCCTCCTGGTATCCACCCTTTTTGTAGTCCCTGGTTAAATTATTCCAAGTTTGGTCTGCTTTATCAATAAAATGTGATGGAAGTGATAGCATATCATTTAAATGATTAGGTTATTAAAAACATTGTTTCTATTTCAGTTGCTCAGTTTTTGGTCAGACCAGTTTCTCTGCTGGAGCAGCTGACAGAGATAGGGAGGAAGAGAATCCTCCAAACCCAGTTAACCTTCAGATTATCTTAGTCTCACCCAACCATTTGACCAAAACCTCAGGAGACATCCTGAGGAACGCTAGCTAAGCCACCTCTGGATTTATGACTTTTAGAGTTGGAGGAGCTAAGAAATGTTTGCTGCCTTCAGTTCTAAATGATGCTGAGAATTTGTAACATCTCTCCCCATTTGCTAGATGAATAAATTTAAGTTTGGAACATTAAGTTATCTGATTGAAGATGCAAAGAGATAGAATTCAAACCTATTTCTTAAAATTTAAGTCTAAATTTTAGCCATTTTGCTAAGCTGCTACACACACACACACACACACACACACACACACATACACACACCTATATATCTCATACAAGATGACTTATTTTTCCAATTAAATTAAACAATGTATTCAGTTAGTTTGTTTAATTTAATACAATAGATTTACTATTAAAATGAACTCTACATCACCGGTAATTTTCTGGGTGCTCTGCAGAGATAAAGAAAAAGTTACAGAGGTCTCAAGTGCCTAATAGCTCACAAGTGATCTGTGAGAGCCATCTAGTGTCAATCTTGTTTATTGCAAGCTGCATAAATAGCCAGCTAAGAAGTTACTCAATAAAACCTAAGGATTTGAAAGGGTAAGGTTATGGCTCAAGTGGTAGGACGCTTCCCCTATTAAGCACACCGCCCTGAGTTCAGTAAGACAGAATGAAACAAAACAAAAACAAGGAATGTAAAACACTTAATACTCTTATCATATGCACAAAATGAGAAATAATGCCAATCTTTACATATACTCCCATGGAAAATACAGTCTTAAATTTCTCTTAATTCTGAATGATACAAGGTATTCATTCAATGTAAAGCCAACACTCTAATTTGGTGTAGGGCAGTAACAGAGTTTGAACTCAGGGCCTTGTGTTTGCTAGGCGGGTGAGCTACTTGAACCATGTCCCCAACCTTATACTTCTCTAACCTCAGGAAAGTTCTTTTCTGGTTTCTGGCAAATCTGAACACATAAAAGAAGTTTCTTTTCACATATTAGAATGTAACAATGGGCATGGAAAAAGTCAATAAGCAGAATATAGTCAAGCCTCATTTGCAAATCTTACATTTGTAAATTTATCTACTTGGTCCACTTACTAAAATTTATTTGTATCTCAAAGAATAGTATTCACAGGATCTTGTGGGTTTTGTGTACTTGGGTAGAATGGTGAAAAATTTGAACTACTCAATCAATATCAACTATTAAACGTGATATTTTCAGTTTATTTAATACCATGCTTTTCTTTTTACTTTATTCTTTGTGCATGTATGTTATATGATTTTGTTACTGAAAATCCCCTTCCTCACTCCCCCCTCCCTGCTATTTTAAAAGTACTGAAAACAAGCTGGGCACTAGTGGCTCATGCCTAGCTACTGAGGAGGCTGAGATCTGAGGATCATGGTTCAAAGCTAGCCCAGGTAGAAAGTCCATGAGACTCTTATCTCCAATAAACCACTAGAACACAGGAAGTGGCGCTGTGGCTCAAGCAGTAGAGCACTGGACTTGAGCTGAAAAGCGTAGGGACAGTGCCCAAGCCCAGAGTTCAAGCCCCACAACTGACCAAAAAAAAAATTTTTATTTGTGTTACATAACTTCCTTCAGGCATGAGTTATAGTGCTGATGACTGTGACTCAGTATTTGTGAATTAAGAATACATATTATATATGGTGTCTTTAAACAAAAAAATCAAGTTATTTTCTGATAAGCTTAACAACACTGCTAACACTGCTTGTAGAAACCTAACCTTATATTTCTTCTGCTAGAAGCAAAAGTTCTGCATTTGCTAACATGTTCATGGTGACTTCATAGGATGTAAGTAATGCATACAATGAGAATTAACTACATATGCTAGAGTTAGGTGTTCTGTTATACTCTTTCCAAAATCGACAGCAGAAAATTTAGTTCTACCCTAAAGTCAGTCCTAGGGCACCAAGCACCAAATACTACATTTGAAAACCATAAAAGGAGGAAGACCCAGTATGTCAGCTTTAACAATTACATTTTCCTAGTATATATTAAACTAAATATACCTGTATTAAAATTTTAAAGTGTATGTATGCATATTACCAAAATGATCTCCTGTTCTACCCAGTGTTGGTATATATAGCCACACTGACATGTGAGTCACACTCAGGGAAATACTGCTACATATACCACAGAAGTTATTACCTTTAACAAATAAAATTTTCAAGCCTCCATCTGAAAACAGTTATATTTTTCTCAGTTCACATTAGGAATACTACTATAGATTATAATACAAAATAGAAGATAGCATTCATTGAAGAAAGTACAAATAAAATATGATCAGTGAGTGTTTCATAGATGATACATCAAGAAACATCACTGAAAGTATACCTGAACCTGTGCTGGACTGCTGAAATAATGGCCTAGGGTCACACGGCTGATCCACAGACTCTGCATTGACAATGGACAGTGGCATATAGAAAGACTGGCCCATTAAGATGTTTTCCACTGCGGTTGTCAGCCTGGGCCTCTGACCTTCACTAAGTTCACCCACACTGATATCCAAGTCCTTTAAAAAGTAGAAAAGATGATTAATACCTTCATATTAAGATCAAGTCAAAACAAAAAATAATTGTTGAGTATCTTGCCCACTTGCAGTAGTCTAAAAAGTGTTTATTATGCCAGATATACATTGCATGAAAAGTAAATTTAAGAAGCCAGCTTAGTACAGCATCTAGAGTTAGGTTTAATCTTTATCTTATTTTTTTAATGAAGTTAACCATTGCAAATGTTTCACAGTGATTAGCTTACATTAATTGCCAGCTCAGCAATTGCTACACTCTTAGTTCAAATCCCAGTACCACCACTACCAACAACAAAAAATCCAAAAAAGCTCTACAGTTCAATGAGTCAAAATTAAACCTTTTACATACTGACTTCGAATAACTAAAACATAACTTTATATTAATTAAAAGTGGATTTATATCTAGCCAAAAGTATCATTAAGATTCAAAAGTACCTCAGAATGATAGACTGCTTGCTGTGAACCCAACTCCTGGTTTTGTTTAGTAAGAAAACGAACTGCATCTAGATGAGATTTTTTATGGGGCATCTTAATCACCTGTCCTTCACTGGGAGGATCATCTTCCTAAAAGAATCATAAAGGCAGTTACTAAATCAAAAGCTTTATCAAACAAGCCGGGCGCTGGTGGCTCATGCCTGTAATCCTAGCTACTCTGGAGGCTGAGATCTGAGGATCGCGGTTCAAAGCCAGCCCGGGCAGGAGAGACCGTGAGACTCCTATCTCCAATAAACCACCAGAAAACCGGAAGTGGCACTGTAGCTCAAGTGGTAGAGCACTTGCCTTGAGCTGAAGAGCTGAGGGACAGGGCCCAGGCCTAGAGTTCAAGCCCCAATTGACTACAATAAAAACTCTTGTTTTAACTATACAATATTATAATTTGGTAACAATAAACTATAAGATTAATTGTGAAAATCATGAATATTGGACTTCTGTTACAAACAACTGAAGTACAATGACCCTTTGTGTTCTATCTAGGACCATCGAGTTTTGTGCTCCGCTGGTGTACTACTTCAGGGTATGCAATTCACAAAGCAATGTCAGAATGGGGCCATGAAGCCAAAGCATGGTGGTAGTGCTACACCTGGACCACACGTAAAAATGAAACACTATAAAAATGTGTGGTAGCACCTATAGCCCTTTGCCTCTGTGCTGACACCTGCCTTACTTGGCAAGGACTAAGTCTTTCTCTTTTTCTTTTCTTTTTTTGGTCCTGGGGCTTGAACTCTGGGCCTAGGCTCTGTCCCTGAGCTCTTTAGCTCAAGGCTAGCGCTCTACCGCTTGAGCCACAGCGCCACTTCCGGTTTTCTGGTGGAGATGAGTCTCATGGACTTTCCTGCCTGGGTTGGCTTTGAACCATGATCCTCAGATCTCAGCCTCCTGAGTAGCTAGGATTACAGCCATGAGCCACTGGTGTCCGGCCAAGGACCAGATTTTAAAAGCCCAGGAAAGCACAAGGCCTCCATCACAGGGCCTCCTCCGGCAGCACAATGTCTCCAGCATTGTGCCTCAGGCAAATCTGACACCTTCAGAGTGCAAGAATTTCCCTGAAACTAAAATGCTTGTAGGTTTGGCCTTTTTACCTTGCATCTACTTTTAAAGATAGTTGGGATGCTTCTAAAATAAAACATTACCATTTATGAAAAAAAAAATTGACCTTTCACCAAAATGAGGAATACTGTGGACCTTAGAGCCAAGGTATATTGCCTTATAAATACAGGTATGTCATTTGAAAGTCATTAAAATATTTTAATGGATTATAATTCCATACCCCTCAGCTGTTTACAGAAAAATGCCTAATGGTACATGACTACAAGCCATTTTTGTTTTTTTTCCCCATATTCCACTTTGCATTTCCTATACATTTCTATTACTATTGATTTAGGCACAGTAAAAATATCAAAATTAAAAATTGGTTTCAAATGTAGAAACAGCAATACCTATAATTCAGTCTTGATTCAGTTTACTTACTTCATTAATTTATTTTTGTTGGTTGTAGAGCTTGAACTTTGGGCCTGGGCGCTGTCCCTGAGCTCTTCAGCTCAAGGCTAGCACTCTACCACTTGAGCCACAGCATCACTTCCGACTTTTTCTGTTTATGAATCGAACCCAGGGCTCATGCGTGCGAGGTAAGCACTCTATCACTGAGCCACCTTCCCAGCCCTACTTACTTACTTGAAAGAAACTTAAACATACATTAGATAAAGATCTAAGAATGTGTAAAAAGGATTACTTTTTAAGCCATTATATTTACATACTTGTCAGCACAAAGTATTATAATTGTGGTTAAGGAAAATAACATGCATTATGAGAGCTACTTAAAATATTGTAAACGGAATAAACAAATGTTGATTTTTAGCACTGAGGTAAATTTCATCAGTTATGTTACCTGTACATTTTTAGCTATTAGAACCACAGAGATTAATGACAACTTTTTTTTCACTTTCATGATTATAAGATTATATAGTGAAATATGCAAGAAACTTTAAAGTCTTCTTGTACTCATGGACAATATATACTTTCATATATATGATACATATTTTTATATATATCTTTTAACATTTTAAAATGTTTAAATATTTAAGATATCATACATATAATATGTATAATGTATGTATACATTATACATGTTTAAAATATTTATATATAAATAATACATAACACATATAATGTATATGGGTACATTATATGTATGTTTAAAATATTTATATAAAATAAAATAAAAGTTGCTTCAGATAAAAATTAATACAATTTGAAAAAGTAAAAAAAATATGAATTTTTTTCCCCTCCCTAAGTTGTTCAGGCCAGCCTCAAGCTCTGGAGCAGCTGTGATTATTGGAATTTACCACTGTGTCCAGCTTCAAGAACTGTAGTTTATTAAATTTTGTATATATCTCAAATAATTGAGAAAAGAATTCTGATCCATAGCAACAAATTCATCAGGCTACTGTTCCTGTGGGAATGCAATACTGGATTCCATTACTCCTTACCATTTCAAGGGCATCCTGCAGAGTGCTTGATAAGCTATCATTTAGGTTTGTGTGGTACAATCCTCCATCTTTTAAAACTGGAAATTAAAATGTGAGAATTTAGAAAAAAAGATTATTAAAACTAGTAAATAATCTGACCAAAGAGCCACAGAACATTACATTTTAATTTATACAGCAACAGAAATACTGAGAAAGTTCATAACAATTCACAAACTTCACAATTTATAACATAGATGAGACTTTTATTTCACCTACCATCTTGTAAGAAAAGAACTATAAAAAACACTATAGACATAAAATTGAAAAATGGGTACGCCTATAAATTCTTATTGTCATTAAGATCTGATTAATGGTATTTTAAAGGTGCCTACTCTAACTCCACAATTTCCCCCTACGTGTGGATCCTAGGAAGACACAAAGATATGTGCAAGTATGGTCTTTAGAGACAGTCAAGAAACATTGAAAACAATCTAAATGTTTCTACCAGGCATTGTATAAATAGATGAGACATTGAAAATGATATAGACCTGTGTGTGTATGTGTGTGTGTGTTAAAAAAATCAATATGCAAAGTCGGATCCTTTTTTAAAGGTACATAGATATACTCTTGTATGTTTTAGGTGTCTCTCTAGGCACACACAAGGGAAGCTTAATAAAAGACATACCTGAAACTTTATGGTATTAATTCTAGAGGGTGGGAGTATGAGAAATACTTTATTTTCTAAAACTGGAGTGCAGAAAAGTTATTAACTTTCACAGAGCCTCTATTCTTTTTACTACATCATGTTAAATTAGGAAAACTAGGTAAGAACACTTTTTCTGGTTCCTGGGACTTGAATTTTTTTTTCCCCTTAAGGCTAGCATACCACCACTTGAGCCACAGCTCCACTTTCAGCTTTTTGTGGCTAATTTGAGATGAGAGTCTCATAGACTTTATTGCTCAGGATGGCCTAGAACCACAATCCTCAGATCTTAGCCTCCTGAGCAACTAGGATTACAAGTGTGAGCCATCAGTACCTGACAGTAAAAACATTTTTAAAAGACAAGCATGGCTGGGAAGGTGGCTCAATAGTAGAGTGCTTGCCTTGCATGCACGAGGCCCTGGGTTCGATTCCTCAGCACCATATAAGCAGAAAAAGCTAGAAGTTGGGCTGGGAAGGTGGCTCAGTGGTAGAGTGCTTGCCTTGCATGCATGAGGCCCTAGGTTCGATTCCTCAGCACCACATAAGTGGAAAAAGCTGGAAGTGGCGCTGTGGCTCAAGTGGTAGAGCGCTAGCCTTGAGCTGAAGAGCTGAGGCACAGCGCCCAGGCCCAGAGTTCAGGCCCCAGGATGACAAAAAAACAACACAAAACAAAACAAACTAAAAACAACCACCACAAAAGACAAGCATTTGTCTGAGAAAATTATCATAATGTAACCAGTGAAATCAACTGACATAGGTAACTTACTCCTGGAAGCCAATTTTTGACCATAGCTAAATAAAATTTCTCCTTCAGAGATGGGTCTATCTAAAGTTTCCGTCTCCGTGACAGTAGCACTCAATGTGCTCTCCAGTGTGGATGAACGTGAACTGATCATCTGTACGGGAGAAGGAGCCTTGGGAGCTGCAGGAAATGGTATGAAGGGAACTGACTCTGGAGGTGCAGGCTGAGCAGGGAGGACCATGTCCTCAGGTTCTTCCTCTTTAGCCACAGACATTACTCTAAGAAGATAAAGACATATTTTTGGATTTATTAGGTCACTGAAAGTCTATAATCATTTTTATGTAAGGAAAACATTGGACTCAACAGCATAACATCTCCTTTAGCAAATCATTTCTGCCATTTATACTACTATAATTAACAAGATTTATCCTTTTTTTTTTTGTCGGTAGTAGAGCTTGAACTCTGTGCCTGGGTGCTGTCCCTCAGCTCTTCAGCTCAAGACTAGCACTCTACCATTTGAGCCACGGAGCCACTTCCAGTTTTTGGGTGGTTTATTGGAGATAAGAGTCTCACAGACTTTTCAGCTTGGGCTGGCTTTGAACTGTGATCCTCAGATCTCAGCCTCCTAAGTAGCTAGGATTACAGGCCTGAGCCACCAGCGCCCAGCTTATTCCTTTTTGTGTGTGTGTGTGCCAGTCCTAGGGCTTGACCTCAGGACCTGGGTGCTGTCCCTAAGCATCTTTCATTCAATGCTAGTACTCTATCACTTTGAGCCATAGTTCCACTTCCAGTTTTCCAGTGGTTAAATGGAGATAAGAGTGCCTCACAGACTTTCCTGCCTGGCTTTGAACCACAATCCTCAGATCTCAGCTTCCTGAGTGAGCCATCAGAGCATGGCTAAGATTCATTCTTCTAAAATTGTTTTTATGTTTTTTTTAATTTATTTTTTATTTGTGAACATACTGTACAGAGGGGTTACAATTACATGGGCAGGATAATGCGTACATTTATTACCAAGCATTGCAGCCTCCTCCTTTGGTTTACCATTCACATCCCTTCCCAGCCTCTCCCCTCCCCCCCTTGTTTTTATGTTTTAATCAAAGGCCAACTAGCAAGTTCTAGCAATGAAATACACACTTACAGTAATCAGTTATATGAAAGTAAACTGATATTAACTGAATAACTTTGTAAATGATGATCACATTAAGGTGAAATAATTTTCTATTTTATTAACAATCAGATGTCTTACTATAATCTGTTTCAAAACTTTTTAAGACTCCCCCACAGTATAACCCCTGCTTTCACTATATTTGATGTCGGTATAATTTGTGGAGGAGATGGGGAAAAACAAGTCGTTTAAGGATACAGGTGGACCTGTTGCAACAATGAGAAGTACAAGTTGTCATGTCAAAAAGGGGCGGGGAGGGAGGATTGGGGGGGGATTGGGTGGGGTGGCGGGGGGGAGGCTGGGAAGGGATGTGAAGGGTAAACAAAGGAGGAGGCTGCAATGCTTGATAAGAAATGTACTCATTATCTTGCCCATGTAATTGTAACCCCTCTGTACAGTATGTTCACAAAAAATAAAAATTAAAAAAAACACTTCTAAGAGGAAGCAAAGGCATAAATAAATTTCATAGAAATTTTAAAAAAGAACAATGTTTATAAAACTTCTTATTTCCAGTTTGGTAAAGGTATATTGCTTAGTGGTAGAACACTACCCTAGCATATTAAAGGCACTGGGTTTGACACCCAACACTGTAAAAACAAAAACAAAACAAAAAAACCATCTACCACCAACAACCCAAAGCGTAGTTTGTGGTTTACAAAGCTTCATATATCATGGCTGTGTTTTCCATGGGTCATAAAAATCAAATGTCAGAATATAGAGTTACTGAAAGTGAATATAATTCACCCTACCCACAAGTTCTACATTCAGTATTCAGTTAACAACAAATGGAATATATTAGAAAGCAAAAAGCATCTGTACTTTTTCCTTGTTATTCTCCCCTGAGCAATGCAATATAACAACTCTTCACAGAGCATTTACATTGAATTAGGTATTCTAAGTAATCTAGAAATGATGGTAAGTATATAAGAGAATATTCATTGATTATATGCAAATACTACGCCATATTATTATATAAAAGGATTTGAATATGTGTGAATGTTGGCATGAGTGTGTCCAGGTACCAATTCCCTGTCAGATACAGAGGGACAAGTATAGGACGGGAGCAGTGGCTCATGTCTATAAATTTTAGTGCATGGAGGAAGAGATCAGGGAGACTGTAGCTCAAGACTAGTCTGAGTAAAAAGTTGACAGGACCATCTCAACAAAAAAGCTGGGTATAAAGGTTCATGACTGTGATCCCAGCTACATGAAAGGCACAGGTAGGAGGAGCATAGTCTAAGACTAGACATGGGCAAAAACATGCGAACTTATACAAAAAAATAAAGAACAGCAAAAAAAGGCAGGAGGCATAGTTCAAATGGTAGAGCACCTATACAACAAGCATAAGTCCTGAGTTCAATCTCCAGTACTGGCAAAACAAAATGGAAACAGCAGGATGGGGGACAACTGTATGTTCTTTCTTACATAGCTCTTGGTTGAAGATCCTCTTGAAATGAATTAGGATTCTCTTCATCCAATGGCAGGTCTCCATCTCCCCATGGCTTAGGAATCTTCAAATCTGAGCTCATTATCTTCATTTTATCAATGGAAATCTCTGACAAAGTTGGGGTAAGAGCAGCTGCTGAGGGAGGTGTCAAAGTAGGAGTAACTGTTGGAGTATTAAGTGTGATGGCAGACATATCAGTCCCTACAGATTTTTCTTAAAAAGAGGAAAAATATAAAGGTTAGTAAAGAAAGGCAATATACATCGCTTCAGATCCCCCTTTACATTCTGGCATACAAATAATAGCAATAAGAATAACAATGGTGAGGGTTGTGGCTATGAATGAGAGATTAATTTAGTACAGTATAAGAAGTAAAAGAAAAAGGCTGGGAATGTGACTTAGTGGTAAGAGTGCTCGCCTTGCATGCATGAAGCCCTGGGTTCTATTCCTCAGTACCACTTAACAGTAATCTATCTGTTAGATTATGTACTTTAAGAAGTGGTGATATGGTTTAAATATCTCGAGGACTGAATGAAATTTAATTCCCATACGCAAGAGATATTTAGAGGTGGGACTGTTGGGAACTAATTAAGGGTGAAAAGAGGACTTGAAGTCAGGGGTTCCATGCTTTTCCACCATGTAGTAGTTCCTTCTGACATTTATGAAACAGCAAGGAGGCCCTTAACAGATGCAGTCCCTTAGTCTTGGACTTTCCAGCTTCCAGAATTGTAAGAAATTAGTTTACTTTCTTTACAAACTACCCAGAGTACGTGATATTCTGTTATAGAAATATAAGATGGTCAAGTGACAACTAATTCCTTAATTTCTTTGCAGAAAAGAAGTGATTTTCTAAAACCCAGTAAGCAATGACTATGTATAATCAAAAGCATCTTAGAAAACAAATTACAAACTTTTAGTTAATAGTTGCTTAAATTATAATTAAGTCAAAGAAATAAAGGTCATACCTTTTTCAGCAACTATTTCTTTCACAGAAAAAGCTATCTCATGATCTGAATCGCAGGGAGAGGAATCTGGAGTTTGTAATAACACGAGCTTAGGGGATGCTGGAGGTGAGCCAGGAGGAGTAGGCTGTGGGGTAGCCACTGGGGTATACACTCTTTCCTAAAATAAATGAGTAAAACAAGACAAATGGTGTTGATGATCATCAAACTAAAAATAATCAACAATAATACACAGTTCATCCATAGACTGTATAGAACTTAGGCAAAATAACAACAAAAAGGAGTCTCAAGTTCCCTGGGTCCTAACTGTCTAGTGTAAAAATGGCCTAAAGAAACTCTTTGGAACTTTACAACTTTGGAGAGGGAGATTGGGTGGAGGGGGGTCGGGGGGAAGATGGGAAGGGATGGGAAGGGGAAACAAAGGAGGAGACTACAATGCTTGATAAGAAATGTACTCATTGGGGCTGGAAAGGTGGCTTAGTGGTAGAGCGCTTGCCTTGCATGCATGAAGGCCTGGGTTCGATTCATCAGCACCACATAAGCAGAGAAAAAAGATGGAAGTGGCATTGTGGCTCAAATGGTAGAGCGCTAGCCTTGAGCTGAAGAGCTGAGGGACAGTGCTCAGTCCCAGAGTTCAGGCCCTCGACAGGACACCCCCCAAAAAAAAAAGAAAAAGAAATGTACTCATTATCTTGTCCATGTAATTATAACCCCTCTGTACAGTATTTTCACAATAAAAAAAAAAAGAAAAACTCTTTTGAAATCACCTCTGAATTAGGCCTCTCAAAAATTTTAAATACTCTTTTTTTTTGCTAGTCCTGGGGGATGAACTCTGGGCCTGGGCATTGCCCCTGAGCTTCTATTGCTCAAAGTGAGCTCTCTCTCTACCACTTAAGCTACAGGGCCACTTCCAGCTTTTTTGAGTAGTTTATTGGCAATAAGAGTCTCACGGACTTTCCTGCCTGTGCTGGCTTCTAACTGCTATCCTCAGATCTCAGTCTCCTGAGAGCTAGGATTACAGGTGTGAGCCACCAGCACTCAGCTAAAGTATTGTCTTTTAATACAGAAAAGAAGACTAAATGCATACAGCTTAGACCAAAAGCCCACTACCTTGATAGACAAGCCCTGCAATTTAACTGAAAAAAACAAAGCCCAGTGCTGGTGGCTCACACCTGTAATCCTAGCTACTCAGGCGGCTGAGATCTGAGGATTGCAGTTCAAAGCTTGCTGGGACAGGAACATCTGTGAGACTCTATCTTCAATTAACCACAGAAAACCGGAAGTGGGGGCTGGGAAGGTGGCTCAGTGGTAGAGTGCTTGCCTTGCATGCGTGAGGCCCTGGGTTCAATTCCTCAGCACCACATAAGCAGAAAAAGCCAGAAATGGTATTGTGGCTCAAGTGGTAGAGTGCTAGTCTTGAGCCGAAGAACTGAGGGACAGAAACCAGGCCCAGAGTTCAGGCCCCATGACTGACCAAAAAACAAAAACAAACAAACAAACACAGCAACAAACAAACCAACAAAAAGAAAACTGGAAGTGCTGCTGTGGCTCAAGTAGTAGAGCATTCACCTTGAACTGAAGAGCTCAGGGATAGCACCTAGGCCCAGAGTTCAAGCCCCATGACCGACAAAAAAACACACACACACACACACACACACACACACCAAAAAACAAAAACAGCCTTTAAGCACAAGAGGACCAGTATTTAAAAAGTAATGAAGAGATAAGGAAAAAGTGGGGGAATAGAAAAGAGGAAGACAATGGAAAGATAGAAAGTACTAGGGAAAAAAAAAAGGAAAATTTTAATGTTAATCTGTTGAGTATGCAACTACTCAAATGGTTCAAAAATTTTAAGAATCAAAAGCATAACAGTTACTTTCCTATTTGTGTCCTTTCTATACAATTCCTTTCCTCAGACTTGCAAATAATCTTAAGTCATTTCATAGGTATATATAGATATATATAGATATATCAATGGAATGAATCTGAAGCAATAGCACTACTTAAATCTTTGTAATTTATAGGATCAGAAATGATTATAGTTTTTACAACTGGTAATACAGAATATATTTGAATTTGTATAATTTCATGCTGCTATAACCGAATTCTATTTTATATAATAAAGCTGATCAAACAATCATTAATAAATATATTTATTAAAATATATTTTCGGGCTGGGAAGGTGGCTCAGTGGTAGAGCACTTGCCTTGCATGCTCCAGGCCCTGGGTTCGATTCCTCAGCACAACATAAGCAGGAAAAAAAAAAGCCAGAAGTGGCGCTGTGGCTCAAGTGGTAGAGTGCTAGCCTTGAGCTTTAGAGCTGAGGGACAGTGCCCAGGCCCAGAGTTCAGGACCCACGACCTGACCCAAAAATCTCTTGTAGAGATTAAAAACAGAAGTTAAACCAAAAAAACAAAAAAACAAAAAACCCACTAAGAGATCGTTTGACTGTACATAAATTTAAAAAGATTAAAAAGAGGCATTTTTGGAACATTTGGGAAAATTTGAAAATGGTCTCACTGTTTAAATATTAATATTAAATTTGGTGGGATATGATATGATATTTTAGTTACTGAAGAAAGCAACTTGTTCATTGGTGATACTGCTGATGCTTTGAGTTAAGGTATAGTGGTATCTGCAACTTTCAAGTCATTTTTAAAGGGCAGTAGATACAACAATTTAAAAAATAGGCCAATTTGTTATCAACTTTGAAATACAGATAAGGAAGATACAGACATTCAGTATATCATACTTTCAACTTTTCTGCAGATTTAAAAGTTTAAAAAAATGCTAAGCAAAACCTTTTTATTATAGCAATAAGAATTGAGAGGGGGCTGGGAAGGTGGCTCAATGGTAGAGCGCTTGCCTTGTATGCATGGGCCCTGGGTTCAATTCCTCAGCACCACATAAGCAGAAAAAAAAAGCCGGAAGTGGTGCTATGGCTCTTGAGCTGAATAGCTGAGGGACAGCGCCCAGGCCCAGAGTTCAGGCCCCACGACTGGGGACCCCCCCCAAAAAAAATAATTGAGAGGAGGCAGGTTAAGAAAGAGTGACAAAAATGAGGTGAGTCTGATCAAAGTACATTATATGCATGTATGTAAATATCACAAAGAAACCCCTTTCTAACAATGAATCTATGCTAAAAATGATAACAATAAGGAATAAAATTCTATCACAAAGTGTGATCACATGATATGTAGTTTAAAATTTATTTAAACCTATCAAAAAGTACCCTAGAACTCTTAAATCATGAAAGGAAAGTCACTTCTACCGGCACGCATGTTTCCGGCAAGCATGTTTCATTTGTTGAAATATCACCAGAAGCACTGGTGGTAGCAGGAGCTTGCTTCTTTGTTTCCCGGTCACCCAGCATGACAGCAATGGTCTCAGCAAGAGCTTCATTCACAAAATGGCTAATCATGTCTGAATTCACCGGAACACCCGCATCAACAAAGAGCTGAAGAGCACTGCCACTTGTTCCTTCCACTAAAAAGTGAAAGATTTTTCAACATAAGTGGGCAAGAAACGTAGGTACAACCTAAATCTTGATTCTTCAACTTTTAGAGTCCCCAATATGTGTGATTGTGCCAATATATGTGAGGATGGAAGAAGGAATAAAAGTGAAAATACAAACATGACAAAGACAAAGGTAAGTATTCATATTCTATCTCCACAAGCCAAAAGAGGGAGGAAAACATACAAATAAATTGCCTTTTTCCCACCACTAAAGAACTAAATAAATGTGGCTCACACCTGTAATCCTAGCTATCCAGAAGGCTGAGATCTGAGAATCACAGTTTAAGACAAGCCTGGGCAAGAAAGTAGTGAGATTCTTAACTAAAAGCACAAAGGAAGAGCTGATTTAGACAGAAAAAGGAAATCGATTTTGGCTATGTCAAAGGTAGGATGCCAGTAGAGCATCAAGTAGAATAGCAAACAGGTTTGGGTATAATGGCACGACTATTATCCTATCTTTTTTAGCAGTGGAGATTAGGGGTAAAAGGGGTTGGTTCATAGCTCAGTAGTAGAGGACCTGCCTAAGCAAGCATGAAGCCCTGAGTTTAAACCCCAGTACCACTCACACATACACACACAAAAGAAGTTCATTTAATTATTCGGTGAAGATGTTCTTAATAGGTATCAGTGAAGGGCAGGGCAGTAAAGAAGAAACATCTTTAATTGAGTAATTTATAGTCTAGTGAGTAAGAAAGACATATAAATCAACTATAGTCTAGTAATTATTATAACAAATTCATTAAATTATATGCATAAATATATATATACTTATACATATTTACTATGATAGAAAAATAGAGAGTTTGGAGTATAGGGATGAGGGAAACACCTTAATGTAAAAGCTGCAGTATGGAATAAAGGGAAGAAGGAACCTGTGGTAAATATAAACCCACAATGAACTAAAGGTTTTAACTTTTGATAACAAAAGAAAGAAAATATTCCATCTCACTTACCAATGTCAGAAGTCAATGATTCACTTGCTTCACTAACTGAATCACTGTCATTAGGCCTGGCCTGATGCTGGATTGGAAAGAGTCTAGAGATAATTCTTGACATTATTTCTTGTTCTACCCTGGGGGAATAAAAGAACTCCTAAGTTTGGTTGAAGTACAGAACATGTTACCCACATCATCCTTAAACATAACCTGTTCCCATGGTATAAACATTTACATATGGAAGCAGTCATCTGAAAAGTACATCTGGAAAGAAAAAAATGTATTTTCCAACAAGAAAAACCACATGAAACAGAATAAAAAACTCTTTCATATTAGTTTAATGAAAAGTTTAATGGAATGCCTAAATTTATGATAAGATTTGGCCAACGATTATCTGGCATATCTTGTGCCTCCAAGGTTTGATTCACATTGTGAGAGCTAATTTGTAAGATAATAACAAAGCAAAGCTAGAAGACAGTCTAGCTGCCTACTCTGCAGGGAAATAAATATGTAGATGGTAATACAAAGTAATATTCTCCCTAAAAGAAAGAAAATCTTTTTTCCAAATCATTTTCAGGAAAGGGAAGAGAAAAAGGAAAGGATAAAGAAAGACTTCTTTTGTTACATTTCTTTAGAACAGCTGAGACGCTTTAAAAATTATTATACAAGGGCTGGGAAGGTGGCTCAGTGGTAGAGCGCTTGCCTTGTATGCATGAGGCCCTGGGTTCAATGCCCCAGCACCACATAAGCAAAAGAGAAAAAAAGCTGGAAGTGGTGCTGTGGCTCAAGTGGTAGAGCACTAGCCTTGAGCTGAAGAGCTGAAGGACAGTGCCCAGGCCCAGAGTTCAGGCCCCATGACTGGACCCCCCACCCCAAAATAATTATTATACAAATGGTAGAAGTTGATTATAGCATATTTAGAGAATATATAAAAGTTTTTTTTATAAGTTTGAGAATGCTCACCATAATCCTTGATTCAAGGATAAATGTGGTTAGCAACTTGTTTTTATTCTGTGCATATTTATTTTTCAGGTCTTATATAGCTGTGCACTAGTATTTTTCAGTATCATCCAATATTCTTCTAAACCTAAGTTTAATGGCTCAATGAACAGTTCTTTAGTGTATAACAAACATTTCTTTTTTTCTTTTCTTTTTTTTTTTTGTCCGTCTGGGCTTGAACTCTGGGCCTGGGCGCTGTCCTTGAGCTCTTCAGCTCAAGGTGAGCACTCTACCACTTGAACCACAGCACCATTTTTGGTTTTCTGGTGGTATAGTGAAGATAAGATTTCACTGACTTTCCTGCCCAGGCTGGCTTTGAATCACAATCCTCAGATCTCAGCCTCCTGAGTAGCTAGGATTGTAGGTGTGAGCCACCGGTGTCCGGCTATATTTCATAATCTGGGCATGATAGTATACTATTAGAATTCTAGCTACTTAGGAGGGTGAGGTAGGAGGATCTCAAGTTCAAGTTCAAGGCCAGGTTAAACAACACAAATACCTTGTCTCAAAAAAACAAAAATAATCACTCCTGGGGCTGGGAAGATGGCTCAGTGGTACAGTGCTTGCCTTGCATGCATGAGGCCCTGGGTTCGATTCCCCAGCACCACATAAGCAAAAAGAAAAAAGCCGGAAGTGGCTCTGTG
>NW_012267218.1:36014333-36017279 GCF_000151885.1 Dipodomys ordii
GCCGGAAGTGGCTCTGTGGCTCAAGTGGTAGGGCGCTAGCCTTGAGCTGAAGAGCTGAGGGACAGCGCCCAGGCCCAGAGTTCAGGCGCCAACACCAGACCCCCCCCAAAAAAAATCACTCCTCTGTCCTAACTTCCTTAAGGTTACTTACAAGTAAAGGTAAGGATATAATAAGAATCAGTTTCATATTCACATGTAATAACCAAGTAATGTATTCTTACCACCTTTTGCTGTTTGCCTTTTTCAGTGTTGGTATTATCTGGCTGAGTAACAGAGCTATAATTATTTCCTTAGAATACATTCTGGAAGTGAATCACTATATTCTGGAAGTGAATCACTACAATAAGGAACATGTACTTTCTATTTGCACTGCTGGAGACTGAACTTATAGTCTTGCCCTTGACCACACCTTAAGTCCTTTTTTACTTTTAGTCTGTTTTCAGAAAGCATCTTGTGCTAACTTTGCCTGGGCTAGCCTCAAACCCTAATCCTATCTTCACCTTCTGAGTAGCTGGGATTACAGGTGTAGCCAGAACATCTCCATTTTTAAGGCTTCTGTTATTCAAATAACAGCTTCTTTTGTTCTAGAAGATAGCCCAGGAAAAAATATTCAAGAGCAAAATAAATTTTAAAGCATTGTATCACTGAGCACTGGTGGCTCACACCTGTAATCCTAGCTACTCAGGAGGCTGAGATCTGAGGATTCAGGGTTCAAAGCCAGCCCAGGCAGGAAAGTCTGTGAGACTCATCTCCAATTAAGCACCAGAAACCAGAAGTGGCGATGTGACTCAAGTAGCAGAGCATTCGCCTTGAGCTGAAGAGCTCAGGGATGGCACCCATGCCCAGAGTTCAAGCCCCATGACCAAAATAAATAAATAAATAAATAGGCATTATATCAAATAATTTTCATTGACATTCACAAAGGAAAAATTTAATAATAAAAAAAGATAAGGAAGTTTCTCAACTACAATTTATACTTTACAGTTATATTTGCTACTATGATTCTTATCAAACAAATATCATTGTAAACTCACCACTGAACTAAGTCATTTTCCAATGTTTCTTTTTTCTCTATTACTTTCTCTAGAATATTAGTAGTTGGCTGAAATGTAGAAACAACTGGTGGAAATGGAGGACCATTATATTTTGTAGAAAGAACTTTAACACTTCTGTTAAACTCCAACATTGGTTCAGAACATTCTGGAATTTCATCACGTGTTTCTTCTTCCTGGTAACAAGAAAAAAGACACATAGATTTCTTCAACATTTTCTTTTTTTTTTTTTGGTCCAGTTATGGGGGCTGAACTCTGGGCCTGGCCACTGTCCCTCAGCTCTTCAGCTCAAGGCTAGCGCTCTACCACTTGAGCCCAGCACCACTTCCGGCTTTTTTTTTCTTTTTGCTTATGTGGTGCTGAGGAATCGAACCCAGGGCCTCAGGCATGCAAGGCACGCGCTCTACCACTGAGCCATCTTCCCAGCCCCCCTTCAACATTTTCAAACACTGGTTTAGGCTGAGCACTAAACTACACAAATGAACCATTTCTAAATTAACAAACATTCTGAATTAGGTTATATTTTTGAGTATAAAATACTTATTAACTATACAAACCACAATTGAAGAATCCTTAATTGCATTATTAGTTTGTCCTTTTAAAACCAAATATTTGAGCTGAAGATATAGTTCAGTGGTACAGTACTTGCCTAGCATTTGTGAGGCCCTGGATTTGATCACCATCATCATAAAAACCAGAACAAAATATCAATATTCACTCTCTATAGTCATAAAAACCCCAGAAAACTTGATTGTGACTGAATTACTAATAAACATTATTAATATCTCCCTTTAGAAATTTAGGAAATTTACCATCTTAAAACTTTTTCCCGGGGCTGAGAAGGTAGCTCAGTGGTAGAGAGCTTGCCTTGGATGCATGAGGTCCTGGGTTCAATTCCTTAGCACCACATAAACAGAAAAAGTTGGAAGTGGCACTGTGACTCAAGTGGTAGAGCACTAGCCTTGAGCTGAAGAGCTGAGGGACAGCGCTAAGGCCCAAAGTTCAAGCCCCATGACTGACCAAAAAAAGCAACTTTTTCCCAAATACCATTTTGTTCTTATAAAATCTATTTCATATTAAGTATGCAATTAGATCACTTTACAGTATTACTTTCATCATCAGGTAATATTCAAAAGTTATTTCTGATATTTAAAAAAATTTATTATGAAATTTCCATAAACACTTAAAAGTAAACAAAACCATTCCCATGCAGTCATTGTTACATGAAAATAACCTAAACTGAATTTATCTTGTCTTTAACTCAACTCGGGTCAATTCTGACATCTAAAATAAAATTTCATTTTTTTATTACTAAAACCAAAACTAGTCAGTTCCAAAAGTCAGAGAAATATAAAAAATATACAATTTTTATTTTAATGTAATTTCAATTAATTTTATATTCTATTATCTCTTCTCCTATTTTTCATATTTTACTTTCTCCTCCATTTTCCCTCCTTGCATTTTATTATTTCTATCATTTCTATAATTTGCCCTCCATATGGGAGCTCCTCTTGGATTTTGGACTATTTCCAACTTTTTCCAATATAAACAACAACTACCACAATATTCAATAGATAAATGTATTAAAATGTAGAAGGGACAGGCTGGAGAGAGGGTTGAAAAGAAATGGAAAGAAGCCAGGTGCTGGTGGCTCCAGCCTGTAATCCTACCTACTCAGATCATGATTCAAAAAGCCAGTTAGGAAAGTCTATGAGACTCTTATCTACATGGTGCTCTGGCTCATGTGGTAGAGCAGTAACCTTGAGCAAAACAATAGGAGTTCAGGGACAACACCGAGACCCTGAGTTCAAGCCTTAGGATCAGAAGAAAGAAAGAAAGAAAAGGAAGGAAGGAAAGAAGAAAGGGAAGGAAGGAAGAAAGGGAAGGAAGGAAG
>NW_012267218.1:36017329-36037061 GCF_000151885.1 Dipodomys ordii
AGGGAAGGAAGGAAGGAAGGAAGGAAGGAAGGAAGGAAGGAAGGAAGGAAGGAAGGAAGGAAGGAAGGAAAGAAGGAAGGAAGGGAGGGAGGGAGGGAGGGAGGGAGGGAAGGAGGGAGGAAAGTAATAGAAGGAAAGGACAGAGACAGGTGAGGTAAATCCAGGTAGGAAAGACAAATGATTATTACATTTCATGGAGGCAGAAGGTAACACATATGAAGATAAAACTGGACCACAGAATCTTAACTTTATATATAGGTTTAAAAAATAGAAGTATATTGGGTTGGGAATGTGGTTTAGTGGTAGAGTGCTTGCCTTGCTTGCATGAAGCCCTGGGTTCGATTCCTCAGTATCACATAAACAGAAAAAGCTAGAAGTAGCGCTGTGGCTCAAGTGGTTGAGTGCTAGCCTTGAGCTAAAGAGCTAAGGGACAGTGCCCAGGCCCAGAGTTCAAGCCCCACAACCGACAAAAAAAGAAAAGGAAAGAAAGTCAAAGGTATTCAACCACTTGCACAAATATTAGGAGAACTTCTTATGGTATAAGTTTTATTACCTGTGTAACATCAATTACTTCATTCAAGTTAGTTCCAGGCAACTTCAAGTCGTCATCTACCTTTACAAATTCTGGAATCTAAGAAAAGATTTTCAGAAAGTTTTTGTTATGCTCAAGTTGTAAAAATTTATATATAATGTATCATATTTCCAAATGGCTCTATTTTTTATATTTTGCATTTATACTTTTTTGCATTTGTATTTTTGAAGTTTAAATGTGTCATTTACTTAATAAATGAAATCGAAACTAGTCCCTAAGCCTTTAGACCATCATTTCAATAGCTGTAAAAATTAAATATTGGTTTTAGTATCAATTTTTAACATTTAAAGGATTTCCTCACACTTGGTATACTTTTTTTTTTTGTCAGTTGTGGGCCTGCCTGAACTCTGAGCCTGGGAGCTGTCCCTCAGCTCTTCAGCTCAAGGCTGGCACTCTACCATTTGAGCCATAGCACCACCTCTGGCTTTTTCTGCTTATGTGGTATTAAGGAATCAAACCCAGGGCCTCATGCATGCAAGGCAAGCACTCTACCACTGAGTTACCTTCCCAGCCCTGCAATAATTGTGATTCTCAGTTTCCATGTCTTATGCTCCACAAACATTTATTTACAAAGTTGCTTTTTTTTTTTTTGCTGAAGGTAATGAGGTTTGAACTCAGAGCCTTTCACTTACTAGGCAAGTGCTCAACTTCTTTTGAGCCACATCCCCAGCCCCAGTTTTAGTATTAAAATTTAACATTTAAAGGATTGTCAATAAGTATAACTTAAGTCATTGATCAATAGGTTGACAAAATTATGATTTTTTTCTATAGTTAAGATAAAGTGTTTGTATGTGTATCTATAGAAGCATACACAAACTCACAAAAAAGTAATACTTTTAGAAATAGTAATTTCAGAAATCTAATATATGGGCTTTGCTATATAAAATTCAGTCACCAAAATCCACTTCAGTATCTTGCCAAGAGTAAGAATGATTAAAAGTCCAAAAATTTATTATATGTAATTATATTTCAATAAATTTTCAATAAAAACAAAATTATTGATGTAAGTTAAATTAGATAGAGATTCTTGGTGTTTTCCTGTTACCTTCACTGATCAAGTCTGCTTTCAATAACAAAACCTTGGATTGAGATAAATTACAGTTCTATTTTACTACAGCAAAAGTCCTAAGTGCCAATCATGTCAACAGTATGACTATGTAATATCCCCAGCTATAAACTCCAATTGTCCCTAGAAAATTCACATTCAAAGAATCTAATTCCGACGTAAATCAGAGATTATTTACCAAAGAGATAGAATTCTTCATATATGTGAGTCTCACAATTTGCATACCAAAATATTACCTAGGAATTTTACCCTTCTGCATACTTACAAATATAAAGATCTTAAACTTCCTTTTTCAAGTTTATAAATAATTTTAAATGCATTATTATTGTAATCCATTATTATATATATCTATTATTATAATAGGTTATGATCTGATAGAAGGCTTGGAGTGCAATGATAGTTAAAATCTGCAGCCAGACATGAGGTAAAGCAATATAACGGAACTTTGACATCTACCTGTATCCCAGTGTATGGTGGAGAAAGAGAAGCTTCTCGGGGACAGGGCAGAGGGGACTCAGCATCTGCACTGCTGTAGGAAATGCTGTCAATATCTACACTCGGCAATACCTACAATAGAACACAACATGTAGCTTTTTCCTAATCATTCTGACTCAAGTATTTGTAAACAACAAGTATTTGAAAACAACATGTCCTTTAAGTTTTACTGGTGATGCTAATAGCTAACAATTTTTTACATTATAAAAGCTCATTTTATAAAATGTGAAAAGAGGAAAACACAAAATCCTATCTTTTTTTTCTTTTGTTGTTGTTGTTAGTCATGGGACTTGAACTCTGGGCCTAGGCACTGTCTCTCAGCTTTTCAGCTCAAGGTGAGCATTCTTACCACTTGAACTACAACCCCCATTTCCGGTTTTCTGATGGTTTAATTGGAGATAAGAGTCTCTTGGACTTTCCTGCTGGGGGCTGGCTTAGAACCGTGTTCCTCAGATCTCAGCCTCCTGACTGGCTAGGATTATAGGCATGAGCCACTGGCACCCTGCCAAAATCTTATCTTAAAATCCTATCTTAAGATAACTTTATTTTCATTACTGTATTCTCTTTTCCTTTTTATTAGGTACTTAGGCATGTAAAATAGTGCTCATTATGGTATTTCATTATTATTAGGTCATAAACACCTTATCATGCTCTGTACAGGCTTCATATTTTAAAGTAAGTAATTCAACAAGTATACATGCTTTATTTCATTAGGGTCCTATTGATCAGCATTTAGAATATTTCCAAATTTACTATTATTACATGCAAAACAATATAAAAATTTTTATACAGTTTTCTTCTTAAACTTTGAATTATTTCATTTTATTAGGTATATATTAGATTAACTTCTTGGGCCACATGAATATTGAAGATACTCATTAATTACTAGCAAATTACATTTACATAATCTCTAAGTTATAAAAAGCATAACAGAATGGGCTGGGAAGGTGGCTCAGTGGTAGAGCACTTGCTTTGCATGCCTGAGGCCCTGGGTTCGATTCCTCAGCACCACATAAGCAAAAAGAAAAAAGCTAGAAATGGAGCTGTGGCTCAAGTGGTAGAGTGCTAGCCCTGAGTGGAAGAGCTAAGGGACAGCGCCCAGGCCCAGAGTACAGGCCCCACGACTGGACCCCCCCCAAAAAAAGCATAACAGTGAAAGACCCCAGACTCCTGGGATACTTTCGTCAATGGGAAGGGCGCCCCAGAAAACTCAGACTCCAGGCCGGGAGATGCAATAAGCAAGAGGAGTTTATTTGACGTTTGCGCAAACAGACTCTCTGCCCCGGTCAGTCAGAGAGCCCTGAGCAGCGGTTACAAGCCCTTTTTAAAAGGCAAAAACCACAAGATTAACACATAATACAAAGCATTCCATGATTGGTCCATTTAAAGGTCATCATATACACCAACAATCACTTTGCCACACGGGAAATTCTGTAATACTCTTTGTAAAATGACTGGCCCATGGTTGGTTTAAGGGGGCTTTACTTGGTTACAGGCCTATGATTGGTTGACATTTGGCTTAGCGTGTGGTCTTGTCAGGTGGTCGTTATCTCAAGGTCCTGTCTGGGGAATTTTTAAATGGGAACTGAGGAACACGTACTGTCTGTTCTTTATCTACGACCACTGACCTTGTCCTGGGGCCGACATCTGGGCTCTGAGACTTTACCCAATTCCTTATTTCCAGGGAGGGGGTTGGTGTTAGCTCAAGCAAGCAAGTTTACAGAAGCAGAGTCAGCAGTTAGTAAACTGTAAAATGGATGCAGCCCTAATTTTTCTAATTCTTCAACAGAAGAGTGGAGAGGTGACAATGATTAAGATACACTATAGTCATAACCTGACTTACGGAATTGAAACTTCTTTGCACAACTAAAGTAAATAGGGCCGGTACCAGAGGTTCACGCCAGTAATCCTAGTGACTCAGGGAGCTGAGATCTGAGAATCATGGTTCAAAGCCAGCCTGTGCAAGAAAGTCTTGAGACTTTTATCTCTAATAAAATTACAAAAAAAGCCAGAAATAGAGCTATGGCTCAAGTGGTAGAGCACTAGCCTTGACAAAAGAAGCTCTAGGACAGTGCCCAGGCCCTGAGTTAAGCCCTAGGACCAGCAAAACATAAAAACAAAAATAAACACTTTCCAATAAAGCATAATGAACTAGAAACTTTAGCGAATGTTTAACTGAAATAAGACTTCCTACAATAAGTGTTAAGACAGAAGTATGTTATTGTTACAAACTGTGCTTACTCTTGTTCACATCCTTTGAATATTTTTGAATTTTGATTCATATGTTTTCTCAGTTAAAAGTTAACTCTTTGCTAGTGCTTTCCTTTTTTATGTTGTTTTTCTTATATAAGTAACTTTTGGATTTTATATATTAAAATCTTTTCTATCATATATGAGTTTTCTTCTCTCATATACCAGGCTTGGTCTCAGTTTATATAAAAATTCCATGAAATAATCTTCTAATATTTCTGTTTTAATATTGTATAGTTTAACCTACTGCCTTTATGGAACTCATTTGCTATGTAATAGTAATTTATAGCTAAAACTGATCTTTCTTTCACACTGTTAAACCAATTACAACATACATAATATCATTTCCATGTTTACTAGTAACACAAGAAGGCTCTATCTTGCTAGATATACCTTTTAGATAACCAAGGTTAATTCTGAAATCCTGTTATATTGGACTAACATCAAAACTCTTAATTTTTCTAAGCCATTTATTCTTCCAGATATCAAAATGATCCTTTGTTTTTGCAAATAAAAGAACTTGGTTACTTTTTTAAATTTGAAATTATAGATTAAGTTGAGGAGAACTGATAACTTGACTAGTCTTTTGTACATAAAAATAAGTTCTCTCAGGCTGGGAAGGTGGCTCAGTGGTAGAGCGCTTGCCTTGCATGCATGAGGCCCTGGGTTCGATTCCTCAGCACCACATTAGCAAAAAGAAAAAAGCCGGAAGTGGCGCTGTGGCTCAAGTGGTAGAGCGCTAGCCTTGAGCTGAAGAGCTGAGGGACAGCGCCCAGGCCCAGAGTTCAGGCCCCACGAATGGACCCCAAAAAAATAAATAAATAAATAAGTTCTCTCTATAGGCATCAAGTCTTTTTATATGTGTTTGTGTAAAGTTTACAGCATTAGTATATTAGTCACACTCTCTAAGTCTTCTTAAACCATGAAGAAATCAAAATTTTTGTGAATTATAATAATTAAAGTACTAATATTGAGCCCAAGATGTTTTTGTCTTAAAACTTTCTGCTTATGCACTCTGGCATACCTGTACAGCAAGCTGAGGAGGATCTTTTTTTTCTGACTTCATTTCAACAACTGCTATATTAGGTTTCTTTACTCTAGCTTCTCTTTGCTGACATGATGGAGGAATAGAAGTAGTCACTGTTACAGGGTGTGGCTTCTTTATAATCACTCCAGCAGGTGGCATGGAATCGCTATTACTTTGTGTTTGTCCTAAAAAATTGAGAAAAGAAAAATGAGTCAACTATTTCCAAAATAGTTAGAAAATTCAAATCTATTGCCTGGATATTGTGATGTTCCTTCACACAAAAGGGAAACATTCTCTCTCCATCGTTATATTGTCAATATAAATACCACGCCATCCTTTATAGAAGTGGCACGACTTTTAGGCTTCAATTATATTATCTAATGTCATTCTCAAAATGAAGGCTATGAGCTTCTAATACTATAGGTTTTTTTGTGTGTGTGTGTATGTTGGTCCTGAGGCTTGACTCAGGGCCTGGGTGCTGTCTCTGAGCACTCTTGTCACTTGAGCCTCAGCTCCACTTCCAGCTTTTTCTGTGATTAATTGGAGATAAGAGTCTCATAGACTTTCTTACCTGGACTGGCTTCAAACCACAATTCTCATATCTCAGCCTTCTAAGTAGTCAACTAACAACTTCTTTTTTCTAGAAGATAGCCCAGAAAAAAATATTCAAAAGCAAAATCAATTTAAAAGCATTATATCGATGGGCACTGGTGGCTCATGCCCGTAATCTTAGCTACTCAGGCAGCTGAGATCTGAGGATCATGGTTTAAAGCCAGCCCAGGCAGGAAAGTCCATGAGACTCTTATCTCCAATAAACCACCAGAAAACTGTCAGTGGCACTGTGGCTCAAGTGGCAGAGCACTAGCTTTGAGCTGAAGAGCTGAGGGACAACACCCAAGCCCAGAGTTCATATTTAAATCATCCATCAAAATCAAAGAAAAAATAATGGGTACAATGCTTCATGAATATAATACAAGCTAGTCAGGAGGCAGAGATTAGAACGATTAAAATTTTAATAAACCAGAGGTAGAGGTACACATCTGCTACCACACTTACACAGTAGGCTGTAGGTAGAAGGAGCACTGTCTGAGACCAGCCTTGGACAAAAACATGAAATTCTTTGTGAAAAATAACTAAAGCAAGGGAGGATTGGATGTTTAGTTCAAGAGGTAGAGTACCTAGCAAGCATGAGGTTCAGAGTTCGAACCTCAATAACACCAAATAAATTAAGGAAAAAATAGTGATGCAACTAAAAAAAAGTAGACTCTATTTAAAGAGATGATGTGAAGGCAAAAATGATGACTAATTGTGAGATTGATGACTTGGAGAGTATTGGCTTAGAACATACAACCACAGAAATCTAACAAATAGCAGCCTAGTTCAAAAGTACATGAGAATGCTTTAAAGAACTTCCCTTGAGGCATGACAGTATTAACTAGCCAGCCAAATCTGAATTCTTGAATTATTATGTCACTGCATGTTTAATAACTTCATCTACAGAAATGTATTATGGAAAAGGAAAATAATGTTTCTTATGAGTGAAATTACAGCAGGAGCTCATCATTTCAAAAACTAGTACATTCTGGGGCCCTCCCCACATATAAAAACAACATACAGATTACTAATTGAAAGTTCTGTTCCTGCTCCTCAGAAATTAAAATTCATTTCACACGTTTTGTTGGTTCTTACCTAGGAGAACTGCCATAGGAATTAGATGGCCTTCCCGGGTACCTGAAACAGAAGGTCTTTTTCTGCTTGGGCTGAACAAATACTGCTGATCACCATGAGGCAGTGTAGGTTTGAGATAGTTTATTTTAGAGCCCACCTTCATGGGTTTTGTTGCATAAAAGTCAGTTTGTGTCCTTATTGATTTGACTTTAGTACCTGTAATAATCATTAGTAACATGTATTTTATTTATATATTGTTAAATAATACTTATTAGTTAAATATTATTTGAATATCTATAATATAGTCATCTGCATAGAACTACAGCAAAGTATATTCACAGAAATGAAATCATTCAATTTAATAAGGTGATAGGATCATAAAAGTAGCATACAGACCAGAGGTCTGTTCTTAAATGGCCAGATAGTAAACATTTATTTCTTGTTAGACATGTGGTCTCAGTTACAACTATTCAATTCTGCTGATACGCCATTAAAAAAGCTATAAACAGTATATAAATGATGAGCATAAAACTTTATATAACATAATAAAATTTTATTTTCCAAATTATTTTATTTAACATATAGTTATATATGGAAGGATTTCATTGTTACATCTCCATATATGTTTACACTGTATTCCAACCAATCTCAACCTCTCTATCACTGTCTTTGTCTCAACTTCCCCCACAAAATCACATCCAACAGATTTTACTGTTCCATTTTCATAGTTAATATCTAAATAAAGTTTTTTTTGTGTGTTAGTACTATGGTTTGAAATCAAGCTATTTTTATTTGTGCACGAAAGCAACAAAACTTTCACCTATGCTAAGGCCTTAAAATGAGAGCTGGGAAGGTGGCTCAGTGGTAGAGTGCTTGCCTTGCATGCATGAAGCCCTGGGTTCGATTCCTCAGCACCATATAAGCAGAAAAAGCCGGAAGTGGCACTGTGGCTCAATTGGTAGAGTGCTAGCCTTGAGCTGAAGAGCTGAGGGACAACACCCAGGCTCAGAGTTCAGGACCCACGACCAACAAAAAATAAAACCAAAACCAAAACCAAATAAAAGGTTTTTAAATACTTTCTAGTAATGCCCATAAATACTTTCTAGTAATAAACAATCTATGTGCATCTCTAAACTCTGGTCTATTTCCTCCTATCACTCATAGAAGGAATTATTTTTCTATCACTAAGTATTAGATAAGCTTAAGTGTATGTTTAAGTAATAAATAAAAAGCAAACAAAAGGAAACTTTGGATTTGAAGTTGACAATAAAATGAGGCAAAACAAAATATGAGGATTCTCACCTTTAACTCGTTCTATCACTTTTGGTCTCTGTGGTTTGGACCTAGGAGATGGAGAATTAAATCTGAGATAAGGTCCTTTTTTAAGAGTGCTGCGGTGGCCCTGATAAATTGGCTTTCCATATATTTGTAACATATAATCCTCATCTTGTAGAACTGTGGTTGATTTCAAAAGCTCCTATGAGTGTAAAATAAAAACTTGTTATGAAAACAGACATCAAGCACTTCATTTTTCTAAAGTCTCCTTTAGCTACTTTAAGTGCTATAATATAAATGATTGTGTTAGAAAAGTCCTACATTTTAAAGAGCCCTTAAATTCTGGCTTTACTTTGCAATCATGAATTTAAAAAGCATTCAACTTAAGTATAAAAAGCATCCACCTAAGACGCAGGAAAGTTTTTATAATATTAAGTGTATTTTAATACCAAAAATAATGTTTAGACAGATTTTACATATTTTTTTATACTTAAGTGTAAGCTCAGCTAGGAGGGAGGTAGAGATGATCAAGGCCAACTAGAGCAAAAAGTTAGTGAGATGCCATCTCAACAAAACCATGAGATAAATGTCTACAATCCTAGTTACAGGGGAGACATAGGTAGAAACATCAAGTTCCCAGGATGTCCAGGGCAAAAAATGAGATCCTATCTAAAAAAATAACCAAAGCAAAAAGCATTGCAAGTATAGCTCATTTAAGCACAAGGCTCTGACTTTACATCCCAGAAGACAAAATTAACGACAACAACAAAAGACAAGTATAATAAAAATGCATTTAAACTGTAATCATAGCTACTTGGGAGGCAGAGACTGGTTGGTTATGGTCTGAGTTCACTCCAGGCAAAAAGAAGTTCATGAGATTCCATCTGAACAAATGGCTGGGTGTGGTGGTGGCTAACTATCATCCTCAGTGACATAAGGAAGCACAAACAGAAGGATCACAGCCCAGACCAGTCTGGGCCTAAAATGAGACCATACCTTAAAAATAATTGTGGGAACCCTCAAGCCCTGTGGGACTGGCCCAGGAGATTTGAATACAAGTAGAAACTCCTGGTTGTGTGTATTTGTGTTTGATCTTCTTCAGTAATCTTGTCAAGAGACAAAAGAAGTCCCTCTGTAATTTCTGGCATCCTAGATCTGTTACAGTAACTGTTTACCTCAGTACTTCCAGCTTTCTTCTTAATCTACATATTGGAATATGCTTTTGTTTATCTCCCCTTAATTTCCTTAAGGAAGGGGGGCAATCTGAACCTATAAAAGTGAAGGTTAGGGTCACTTCTTGGGGATAACCATATCTGTCTCATTCCTTACCCCATAGTGGTATTGGATTATTACTTATTTAATATTAAAATGAGCTACACGACTTGTTGGCAGTGATGGGAGGGAAAAACTGGAAGAGAGCAAGGCAAGAGGTGAGATTGTCCAAAAAGAAATGTACTCTTTATCTGACTTACATAACAGTAACCCTTCTGTACATCATCTTCACAACAGCAATACAAAAATTAAAAAAATTAAAAAATTTTAAATGAGATGGCAACACATGGGCATTTCTTTATCTGTCACCCCAGAATCTGCTGGTTGGAACTAATAAATAAACAACACAAAAAGGGTTTGGTAGAGTGGCTCAAGTGATACAGTACCTGCTTAGCATGTGCAAGAAACTGAGTTCAAACCTCAGTATAGCTAAAAAGAAAAAAGACAATAGATGTAGTAACTACTCTATGTATTCCTGATTCCACTTGCAACCATAATCTGAATGCCACAGAAAATCAACAACAAGTGCTAAGTATTGAATTACATCCTTTAATTTGCTCAAAAATCATGCTTGCAAAAACAGTAAGACCTATTAAAATTGTTTGAAAAAGGGATGACTGGGGATAAATAGTAACTGGGGTGAATTTGCTGACATGATATCCATGTACGAAAATTTCACAATAAACCCATTAAAACAATTAATATATGCTAATAAAAATGTTCATCTTTTCATGTGTCTATTGGCTATTTTTATTTCTTTTTCAGAGAAGTCTTTAGCCCACTTATTGATAGGGTTGTGGTTTCTTTGAGGATTTGGTTTTAGTAGGTTTAATTTTTTGAGCTCTAAGTATATTGTAGATGTAAGGCCTTTGCTGATGTATAGCTAGTAAAGATCTTCTCCCGATCTGTGGGCTTTCTATTTATCCTGTTAGCTATGTCCTTTGCCATGCAGAAACTCTTCAGTTTAATGCAATCCCATTTATCCAGCCACTCTTTGAGTTGCTGTGTTTCTGGATCTTTACTTAGGAAGTTCCAAGGAGCCCTTGAAAGAAATGCAAATCAAAACAACATTGAGATTCTACCTCACCTCAGTTAGGAATGGCCATTATTAAGAAGACTAATAGTAACAAATGCTGGCAGGGATGTGGCCAAAAGAGAACAATACTACACTGTTGGTGGGAATGTAAACTTGTTCAACTACTCTGGAAAGCAGTATGGAGGTTCCTCAAAAGATTAAACATAGAACTCCACTATGACTCAGCAATCTTACTCCTGGGCATTTACCCAAATGACCACAAACCAGCTTGCACTAATGCCACCAGCACAATCATGTTCACTGCAGCATTTTTTTTTTTAACCATAGCTAAGATATGGAATCAACCCACATGCCTTTTAATAGATGAATGGATCAAGAAAATATGGTATATACACAATTGAATTCTATGCTTCCATCAGAAAGAATAACATTGCCCATTCATAAGGAAATAGAAAATTATATTAAGGAAATTATATTAAACTAAGTAAGTCAGACATAGACAAACATAGGCTCTATGGTTTCCCCCTCATTTGTAATAACTAGGATATGTCTAGAAATCTACAAATTAATTCAATCACAAAAGACAAACAATTAGCCGGGCGCTGGTGGCTCACGCCTGTAATCCTAGCTACTCAGGAGGCTGAGATCTGAGGATCGCGGTTCAAAGCCAGCCTGGGCAGGAGAGACCGTGAGACTCCTATCTCCAATAAACCACCAGAAAACTGGAAGTGGTGCTGTAGCTCAAGTGGTAAGAGCGCTTGCCTTGAGCTGAAGAGCTGAGGGACAGCGCCCAGGCCCAGAGTTCAAGCCCCACGACCGACCAAAAAAAAAAAAAAGACAAACAATTACACCTGTACATGATTAAACAGCACTCTAAGCATGGCAAAATGAGAACATAAGAGGATATTCTTAGGAGAGGATCACAATGACTCAACAGCTTTTTGCTTATCAAATTAACTTATCAAAATGAACTCCAAGAAATGGAAATAAGAGGTTTATTTATTTATTTTTTGGTCCGGTTGTGGGGCCTGAAGTTTGGGCCTGGGCGCTGTCCCTCAGCTCTTCAGTTCAAGGCTAGCGCTCTACCACTTGATCCACAGCGCCACTTTGGCTTTTTTTCTTTTTGCTTACGTGGTGCTGAGGAATCAAACCCAGGGCTTCATACATGCAAGGCAAGTGCTCTACCACTGAGCCACCTTCCCAGCCCAAGAGGTTTATTTTTTAATTGAACTGTTTGTACTTTTTTCTTTTTCCCCCCTTTGGTTTATTCCCTGTTTGTCACTGTTTTTTTATTTCCGTACTCTTTGTCTTGTATATAAGTTTAGCTGATTTTGGGAAGGGAAGAGGAATTACAAAAATGGTAGGACAAAAAGTCAACTAATTCAACAGATAGTCACTAAACACTATGTTGGAAAAGAACTTTACAACTTTGGGGGAGGGGAGATGGTAGGAAGTGGGAGAAATGAGGGAGAGAATAACACTGCTCAAAAAGAAATGTATAGGACTCATGCCAATGGATCATGCCTGTAATCCTAGCTACTCAGGAGGCTGAGATCTGAGGATTGCCATTCAAAGCCAGCCCAGGAAGTACATAAGACTTATCTCCAATAAACCACTCAGAAAACCAGAAGTGGCACAGTGGCTCAAGTGGTAGAGTACCAGCCTTGAGCTGATGAGCTGAGGGACAGCATTTAGGCCCAGAGTTCAAACTTCATGACCAACAAAAAAAAGAAAAAGAAAAAAAGAAATGTACAGGCAGGGAATGTGGCTTAGTGGTAGAGTGCTTGCCTAGCATACATGAGGCCCTGGGTTTGATTCCTCTGTACCACATAAACAGAAAAAGCTGGAAGTGGCACTGTGGCTCAAGAGGTAGAGCACTAGTCTTGAGCAAAAGAAGCTCAGGGACAGTGCTCAGGCCCTGAGTTCAAGCTCCAGGACTGGCAAAAGAAAAAAGAAATGTACTCATTACCTTACTTATGAAACTGTAACCCCTCTATACATCACCTTTACAATAAAATTTAAGTTAAAAAGAAAAAGTTCACCGGGCACGGGTGGCTCACGCCTGTAATCCTAGCTACTCAGGAGGCTGAGATCTGAGGATCACAGTTCAAAGCCAGCCCAGGCAGAAAGTCCGTGAGACACTTATCTCCATTAAAAACCACTAGAAAACTGGAAGTTTCGCTGTGGCTCAAGCGGTCGAGCGCTCTCCTTGAGCTGAAGAGTGCAGGGACAGTGCCCAAGCCCAGAGTTCAAACCCCACAACTGACCAAAAAGAAAAAAAAAAGTTCATTTTTAAGATTAAAAAGAATCCATGATAAACATAAAGAAAATTAACACTGCCAGGTGCCAGTGGTTCATAATTGTAATCCTAGCTACTCAGGAGGCTGAGATCTAAGGATCAAGGTTCAAAGCCACCTGGGGGCAGGAAAGCCCACGAGACTCTTATCTCCAATTAACCACCAGAAAACCAGAAGTAGTGCTGTGGCTCAAGTGGTAGAGTGCTCATCTGGAGCTGAAGAGCTCAGGGTCAGCACCTAGGGCTAGAGTTCAAGCACCAGGACCACAAAAGAAAAACAAAAACAAAAAAGAAAACTAACACCTAGTTACATCAGTGGAAAAAAAAAAATTTCTCCCAAGTATCTAATACTGTGTGTAGCACTTACTGGGGACTAAAAGTAAGTTTCTTAAATATAAGCAAATACACACAAAAATATGAAACATATTTTTCCCTAAAAAATTTTTTTTAGTTTGTAAAGAACTGCAGATTTGATCTAGTGCTATCTACATTATATACTCTAAGCCTTAAATACCAATAGTGTAAAGAGTTTACATTTGTATAGTCCCTTATATTTTCAAAACACCTTCATATTCATTTATCAGTTGTATCTGAAAGGGAAAATGACTTTATAATAATATTTATGTCAGAAAACAAAGTATCTTACTACTTTTCTCTCTTTCAGTAAGCTTGAGGCAGGCATGTTCCTCATCGGTGGGCTTCTAAAATACTCTTCTTGTTTCTGAGAGCACTTTCGTGGAATTACAGATTTACTAAAATCTCTGTCTTGTATGTTCATTTTAATATCTTTGTTCACATTCTGAGTAGTCTTGATCTTTTGATTCTTCTGATCAAATCTTTTTTGTTCACAATCTTTTCTTGAGAATTCATCCTAAGGTAAACAAAAGTAAAATTACTAGCTAAGTGCCAGTGGCTCACACCTATAATCTTAACTATTCAGGAAACTGAGCTCTGGATGATCTCAGTTTAAGGCCAGCCTAGTTAGAAAGACTCCATTTACAAAATAACCAGCAAAAAAGCAGGGGAGGAGCCATGGTTCATGTGGATAGCACTATCCTACTCAATATAAGGTCCTGAGTTCAAATCCCCATACCATCAGAAAATTACTTAAGACCTATCCAAATAATAGTTTCTCAGTAGAAGATATTAGAATTTATTTTTGCTGTTATATAAATATACTTTAGCATTTTAAATGTTTTCAAAATAAAAGATATTCTTCTTTGGAAGAATAAACAAGAGTAAAAAGAAGCCAGGCAAATATAGAACTTGGAAGGCTGAGGCAGGAGTTTCACAAATTTGAATCCAGCCTAGGATCTATAGAAAGACTGTCTCAAAAACACAAAAACACACAGAAACTCAAACTAAATATGACACTAAAAAGACTACTATTTTACAGAACTGGAAATTGTGGGTGAAGAACAGGAATAGGAGAGTAACTCTTCATCATGAACTTTTTTTTATCTTTTTTCTTTTTTTGGGGGGGGGGCCCGGTCGTGGGGCCTGAACTCTAGGCCTGGGCGCTGTCCCTCAGCTCTTCAGCTCAAGGCTAGCGCTCTACCACTTGAGCCACAACGCCACTTCCGGCTTTTTTCTTTTTGCTTATGTGGTGCTGAGGAATCGAACCCAGGGCCTCGGGCATGCAAGGCAAGCGCTCTACCACTGATCGACCTTCCCAGCCCCCATCATGAACTTTTTATACTTAATATTTATTTAAACCAGATGAATTTAATAACTTTAGAAAACTAAAATTAGGGCTGGGAAGTTGGCTCAGTGGTAGAGTGCTTGCCTCACATGCATGAGGCCCTCGGCTCGATTCCTCAGCACCATGTAAGCAGAAAAAAGCCAGAAGTGGTGCTGTGGCTCAAATGGTAGGGTGCTAGCCTGGAGCTGAAGAGCTGAGGGACAGCGCCCAGGCCCAGAGTTCAGGCCCCATGACTAACAGGAAAAAGAAAGAAAACAAAAATTAAAAAGGTTTAAAAAAGCAAATAACTAATAGTAAAACGATTAGCTGAAATAATTATTTGAACATACATTATACAGAATTCATCACTACAGGACATATTACAGTTGACAGCAGAGGCCAGAGCCTGACTCACAGGTCAACTTCTGGCTAATAGGTCAGTTTCTATTCAGGTGGAATCATTTCACATGGCTAATATAAATTCTTTATAAATACATATTCTCCTGTAACAGATTTAAACAATATATTCACTTGTTTACTGCTGTGGGAAGCAAACTGTCACTTCCCCTTGCCACCACTAAGAACTTCATATGACTGATCTCCTAATAAATAGCTCCCAGACTCTTGCAATGCTGAGGGGTGAAGATATACCACACCCTTCATGGATATGGGAAAGGGTGTTTTCTATCTGAAACTGTCTTTTCCACCTTAGAAATTGAATGTTTTCTTGCTGGTTATTTTCCTAAGTAATTGTGGTGTGTTTACTTTAGCAAGCCAATGTTTTTGTATCTGCTATCTTGAAACATTTGTGAATGTCTACTTCTTTTCTAATGCTTTAATAAGTTTTCTTTCAAATTACTCCTAACTTAGATACTTTCTAAAAGTCAGCCAGGTTAAGAACCACAACATATGACTCATTACTCATTACTGTTATACTCATTACTGAGTGACAGTGAAATGAAGAATTATAAGTAGACAAATATAAGAAATATTTAGAGAACAAATATGAGACTTAGAAATTGAAGCCACTGTTACATCTGAGACTTCATTTCCAGGTTTTTCCAAGACATACCTGAATTTCTGCAGAAATGGTTTTAATCCATTCATCTACTTTCTTTTTGATCCTAATTTTCTCTGACATCTCTCTACAAGAGAAAAAGGACTTTTCTTAAATTAGTCTTAATTCCCTAAGAATAGGACCTAGACAGATATATCTTATATGTTTTAAATTGACTGGCCAATATGCTTCATCTTAAAATAAAAAACCAGTAGTAGGGCTGGGAAGGTGGCTCAGTGGTAGAGCGCTTGCCTTGCATGCATGAGGTCCTGGGTTCGATTCCTCAGCACCACATAAGCAGGGGAAAAAAAAAGCCGGAAGTGGTGCTGTGGCTCAAGAGGTAGAGTGCTAGCCTTGAGCTGAAGAGCTGAGGGACAGCACCCAGGCCCAGAGTTCAAGTCCCACAACCGGACCCAAAAAAACCCAGTAGTATTAGTTTTCATCAAATATTTGAAGGAAAAATGTTTAAAAAGAACTACAGATATGTAGCAATAAGAAAAACAAAAAGGGAAGGAAAACTATCATATATATTCAATTTCCAACTATAATGGTCCACATCTTCCAAGGCAATAAAGAAATTTTTCTGAATATTAAAACATAGTAAGCACTGGGCACCAGTGCCTATAATCCTAGCTACTCAGATGGCTGAGATCTGAGGATCAAAGACAGCCAGGGCAGGAATGTCCAGGAGACTTTTATCTCCAATTAACCACCAGAAAATCAGGAGTAGTGCTGTGGCTCAAGTGGTAGACCACTAACTAGCCTTGAGTTGAAGAGCTCAGGGACAGTGCCTAGGCCCAGAGTTCAAGACTCACAACAGACACAAACAAAAAACAAAAAACACAGTAAGCACAGTGAAGTGCTCAGGAAAAAAAACTAAGGAAGTGGGCTGGGAAGGTGGCTCAGTGGTAAGAGTGCTTGCCTTGCACGTATGAGGCCCTGGGTTCGATTCCTCAGCACCACATAAGCCGAAAAAGCCAGAAATGGTGCTGTGGCTCAAGTGATACAGCACTGCCCTTGAGCTGAAAAGCTGTGGGACAGTGCACAGGCTCAGAGTTCAGGCCCCATGGCCAACCAAAAAAAAAAAACCAAACCAGCTTCATATATACCCTTGGGATGCCACCAACAGTATCCTACCTATTGGTAGATAAAGAATTGATAAATGAATACATAGCAGCTCCATCCTTAGCACGAACAATAGCTTCCAGGTTTTCTTCAAGTACTTTCTTATTGTTTTGTACTCCTCTCAAAATCTGCTCAGCATCTTTCAATATAGATCTCGTTGCATTGTTCGTTTGAAGCTTAACAGAATTCTGTGGAAGATCAGCTAACTTCAATGGAATTGAAGATTCTTTTGGCTTGAAAGAAAAAAATAGTAAAAAAAAAGTTACTATATTAAAGTCACATTGATTATTTTAAATTACGCCTATTATTATGGTTGGAGCAATAAACTATGTCAATTTAATTCTCTTTTTTTAATGCCAATATAATTCTAAGGACTAAATTTTTTATAAAACAATTGTTTTTCTCCCACTTCAAGTGTTAATATATGTGTTAAGTCAACAAAGGTGGGAAATCTACAGCAATTGCTCACAGACTGCTAGGCAGTCAAATAGCAATAAAAATCTCTATTTCTGAAGAATGCTAAATAAAATAAGAGCAAGTTAGATCTAGGTAGGTGTGGCAAACATATGGACTGGATCAGCAGGGGCCATTCACAGTTCACTTTCTCCCTTGCTTCTCTCTGCTAGATTATGGAAAACCAAAGATGGCCATGTGCCTCGGTCCTAATTAAGGAGGGGTGGTAGGTAAATAGAAATCACGGGTAAAGGATTCTAAAATTTTTCTATAAAGGAAACACACTTGGATAACATCTTTTTCAGATGTCTGACCTGAAAACTTTTTATTCCTTCATTATTATTATTATTATTTTTTGGGTCCGGTCGTGAGGCCTGAACTCTGGACCTGGGCACTGTCCCTCAGCTCTTCAGCTCAAGGCTAGTGCTCTACCACTTGAGCCACAGCGCCACTTCCGGCTTTTTTCTTTTTTCTTATGTGGTACTGAGGAATTGAACCCAGGGCCGCATGAATGCAAGACAAACACTCTACCACTGAGCCACCTTCCCAGCCCTCCTTCATTATTTTTATCATACTAATCATCAACTTTAATTCATTCCCATTGTACCTGGAATTTGCCATTTGTTTCCCTCTTCTTTTGGCCAAGATTATGAAGAACATCATTATGCTTCTGCATAGTCACTTTGGCTGTTCCTAGCTCTTCACAGGAAGGAAATCTTTGAGAAGGTAGAGTTTCAATACTACAGAAAGTTAAAAGAAAAAAATTCCAAAGTTATCGAAAACTCAAGAAACAATTTATTACATAAGTCATTGAAACATTTTTGAGTGTAATAATACTAAATGATATCCTACTAAAATTGTGTCATATAATTAATCGGTAGTATGATATATAGAAAAATCATAAGAGACAAATCATTTAGACCAGAAATATTTATATCCAACAGGAAAAAGCAGAAAAGGCTTTGCTTTCATGAAGCTAACATAAAGGATCACATTCAGATTAGTAGACAAAAAACTTCATATAATCTACAATGATAACAATAACAAACTCATCAAAATCTACTTTAAACAAATCAAGGAGAATTTTACTTAAGAAAAATAAATTTACTCTGATTCTGAGTAAGAACAAGCTTTATAGCCTTTGAAAACAAAACTTGCTTCATTTTTTAGGACCTTTCTCTCAACTTTGTAATCTTCAAAACGAGTAATCACTAAAAAGGATAGAACAGGTTTAGAGTTCTCTAAAAAATCCATTTATAAGCTGGATGCCAGGAGCTTTCTCCTCTAATGCTAGCTACTCAGGAGGCTGAGATCTCAAAGCCAGCCCAAGCAGAAAAGTCTGTGAGAGACTTATCTCAAATAAAGCACCAAAAAAGCCAAAAGTAAAGCTGTGGTTTAAGTGGTAGAGCACTAGCCTTGAGCAAAAAAGCTCAGGGACAGCTCCCAGGCCCTAAATTTAAGTCGCAGGACTGGAGCAAGCATTCACGCATGCACACACAATCCCAATAGTGTTTGTTACTATTTGACCTAACTTATGTGAGTTCAGTAAGGAATTTCACAGGTTTCAAACACTGGTAGTAGTTTAACCTTTCAGCCACTTGAGTTAGTGATGCCAGTTGAGACAAAGAAGATTGTGGCCAGTAAATTTTATAAACTGGTAAGTTACACCATGTTCCTGGGAATCCAGAGGGTCATGCACATAAACAGGGCTATGTGCATCCCCAGAGAAGTTCAAATCATTCAAATCTGCTGACTTCCAGGCTCTGTGCAAGGAGGAAATGAAGGTTAGCACAGACTTACACCCTGCCCCAATACACAGCCCTGTTTTCCACCCTCCCCAAACCTACAAACCCACAGGCAAAAGAGACTTAGTCCAAGGTAAGGAAATCTCCAATCATTAGCAGACTAAGCTACAGACTTCAGTAAACACATGTGACAACCAGGCTTTATAGAACTGGTCCAGGAAACCACTAAGCAAGCAGCAAGAAAAGTAGTAGTTCAGTAAACAACAAACTCTGATAGGTGGAAGAATTGGACTTCTCGTGTACCCTATTCATGTTGTTTCAAATGTTCAGTTTCAACAATGATACATACAAAGGAATAACAAAAGATAATCCCCCCCAAACAAATAAAGCACAGTCAATAGAAACTGTTCTTGAGAAATCCCAAATATTAAAGACTATAAGATAGCTACTATTAAAGAAACCAGTTCAAACCAAAAAAAATAAAGACATGCTAACATCAAAAGCTCTAATTAAATCAAAGACTTTTTAATATATATATTTTTATTGTAAAGATACTGTACAGAGAGGGATTACAGTTACATGAGTAAGGTAATGAGTACATTTCTTATTGAGCATTGTTACCCCCTCAAATCAAAGACTTTTTTTGGGGGGGGGTCCGGTCATGGAGGCTGAACTCTGGGCCTGGGCGCTGTCC
>NW_012267218.1:36037581-36066468 GCF_000151885.1 Dipodomys ordii
AGCCAGAAGTGGTGCTGTGGCTCAAGTGGTAGAGCGCTAGCCTTGAGCTGAAGAGCTGAGGGACAGCGCCCAGGCCCAGAGTTCAAACCCCACGACCGGACCCCCCCCAAAAAAAAATTCTGGGCATGGAGCTAAATGCTTGTAATCCTAGTTATACAAGATGCTTATAAGAGGATCAAGCAAACCCAAGCCAAAAAAAAAAAAAAAAGCAAGAAACCTTCGCTTAGCAAATACAAGGTATATCACCCTCCCACACACTCACCAAAAAACAGATTAAAAAAATGAAAGAAATTTAAACAAAACTCTTTCCAGTATAGATTTCATTTTAATCACTTGTTTTTACCTGTTTCTTTTCTCAGGAGTCCATGCCAAACTTGACCCTAGTGAAGACTTTTCTGATGATTCACTTTTTCTTGTCAAAAAATCATTATTATTCAATATTTGTTCTAATAATCTTCCATGTCCTGCAATATAAAAGTATAATATTGTTTCTGCTTCATTTAACATCTTACATTTTTTATCCTCTGGCCTAAGTTAGCCAGTTCACCAGAGAACTGCTATGGTTTATGTTCCCCATACTTAAGCCTCAGTCACCTGTTAGCAGTATGAGAGACGGGACCTTCAGAAGGTGACAAGGTAATTAGGATAATCTATGGGCTAATCTAGCTATGGACTAATAGGTTATCAAAGGAATGATCTGGTTATAAAATGAAGCTGTTTCTGGCTGGCTTGCTTTCTCCCCATGCCATGACCCAGCAGGAAGGGGGCTGGATTCCATTCCCATGCTATTGTACTTTCAGAAGCATTTCACTATAAAGTATGCAACTCATAGGATTCAATTATAGCATCTGAAAACAGATTCAGACAAAAATGTAGACTATATACTCACCACAAAAAAATCTTAGAATTTTTATCTCATAAAACTATATTTGTAAAAAATTTGAATTATATGGGCATAAAGTCTGTATTTATCTCCATCATAAACATAAATCTCATGAACACAAAGATCAGCAAAGTGGACTATTTTTAGGTTGGTAAAAAGGATACAGCTGAGCATCAATGGTTGTAATCCTAGCTTCTCAGGAAGCTGAGATCTGGAGGATCACAGTTTGTGGTTAGCTCTGGCAGAAAAACTTGTGAGACCCCTTCACAACCAAGAGCTAGGTGCAGTAGCATGCACCTGACATTCCAGCTACAATGGGAAGCCAAAAAAAGGACTGAAGCCCAGGCATTCACCCAGGCAGGAAGCAAGAGCCTATTTCAAATATAATGACTATAACAGAACACCTGACTCCCCAAACCTCCAAATTCAAACTCCAGTTCTGCAAGGAAAAAAAAAAAGATGTATATGTTTCTTCACAACAACAATTAGACCTTCCCATAAGTCTTGTTTTTAATATGCCTACAAAACAATTGTTTTTGGTGGCTTTCTTTTTTTGTTTTATCTAAGACTGGGACTTGAATTCCTGATTTGATGCTTTCACTCTACCACCTCACTCTAACCCCTGATTTTGTTTTTTTATTAAAGACTATCTTCTAAAGTCTTAAAGCTTACCTAAGGTAACACTTGAATGTGTTCAAATGATTCTAAGAATAAAGGCCTACAGCTTAATACTTTCACATGCTCTTATTAGAAGGACTACATTTAAAGCTTTGTGGCATATTATTATTGTATCTATTTATTTATTTAAATTGTGGCATATTATTATTGTATCTATTTATTTATTTAAAGTTAGAAACACCTCTTAATCTTCACAATGATAGTCATCATTATATTAATCTACATTGCTTATATAGATTACATTGCTTATGTATGACCTTTAACAATAAAACTATTTTTTACAAATGGGGTGATATGTACATTTCTTTCCTTTTGCTTAGTATCAGCTGTTCCCTTTCTCATTCTCTCCCTCTCATCACTGCCCTTGAGTTGCTTAATTTACTTTCATCAATGTCCAGTGCAGCTGATGGCCCCCTCTGCTGTATATTTTCACCCACTTTCCACTGATTCTGTGTAGCACATTATTATCTCAAGCCAGTTATAAAAGTTCTTGTTCTCTATTTAAAAAGTACATATATTAGCACTTTCTCCAGATGAACATGGTGATGTGATTATTGAAATTCACACCTACAATCAATATAAAGAAACATGTTCTAAAGCGATCTGTCTTAGCTTCAGCAAAACACTATTTCATTAATATCAAAACGTGCTCATTAAAGGTATAAGTAACAACCTGTAGGAGATAGAATAATTATAAAATGTACAACTTCAACTCCTATAAAGAAACTCGATTTAACTGCTAAGCACCTTTTTTAAAAAAAATATAGAAAGTAAGCTAGGGGCTAGTGGCCCAGACCTATAATCTAAGTCTCTCATGAGGCTGTATCAGAAGGACCTAAGTTCGAGGCTAGCCCAAGCTCTGTCTCGAAAATAACTACCAAAAGCAGGGAAAATGGCTCAAGAGGTAGAGTACCAGCTGAGCAAGGAAGCCAAGCAAGTGTAAGGCTCTGAGTTCAAATACTAGCACTGCCAGTGTGTGTGTCTGTGTGTGTGTGTGTGTGTGTGTGTGTGTGTGTGTGTGTGTGTGTGTGTGTGTGTGTGTGTGTGTGTTAGAGATTCCAATTTACTAGGCACATAAAAAATTCTAAATCATGAGTGAGAAAAATTTCAGGATAACGTCCCTAATCTGAATGGCTACAGTAAAAGTTGGGTGATAATCATACTTGGTTTCTTACCTCTATAACCTGACATTGCCATATTTTCTTTTTCTTCCATAGGATTTTCTTTCTTGGATATCTCCTCATCCCTTGACACAGGTATAGGAGCAAACCTGCGTGGTGCTGGTGTTTCTAAAGGAGATTTCTGTTCCTCAACGCCCTTATCTTCAACTTCCTTTAAAGGTACTTTAATAGAAAATAACAAGGATGATTGAAGATTAAATATGGCCAATTTAGTTTATTTGCATGTACAGAAGTAGAACAATTAAACCTGTTGAAATTGTTTTACAAAGGAAGAGAGGAATATGGAGAGTACAAGAGAAGCTACAACAAACATATGCTAATAAAAAGAATATATTTAAATTATTTCTTTAAGCTTTAAATTATAACATATAATTCTTTTATCTTTAAAATTAAAACCAGCCAGGCTCTGTTGGTTCACATCTGTAACCCTAGCACTTGTGAGGTTGAGACACAGAGGAACGAAGCTCAAGGCCAGCCTGGGTAGAAAAGTCCTAGAGACTCCATCTTCAAAACAACCAGCAAAAAGCCAGGCCCAATTCGATCTGAGATATGACAGATTATACAGGATTGTAGATATTCACACACAGTGAGACCAGATACTCTTAGGAGAGAAACACAAAGGTGCAATGCCTAAGTTTCTCTTTATATTTATATAAAATAATATACATACTGAAATGAACTCCAAGATATGGAAACAAGAGATGTCCGCTTTTTTGTTTTTAGTTTTTGATGATTCTATCTACTTTATCTTATATATGGTGTATTCACATGTATATCTTCTGGAGTGTAGGGAGAGTGCACAGAACTTGACGGGGAAAAAGGCAGCAAAGTGCAGCAGTGGAGCTAACTGGACATTAATGAAAGTGAACTATACAACTCATGGGTAGAGACAGGAGGGAGGGACTGGGAGAAAATGAGGGAACAGAAGACACTGTACCAAAGGAAATGTACTTATTACTTGACTCATGTAATTTCTCTGTATATCATCTCTATAATAACAATTAATTTTTTTAAAAAGCTAGGCTAGAAGAATGGGTCAATGAACAGAACACCCGAGAAACAAAAAGAGCTGAGCAAAAACACAAGGTCTGAGTTCAAACACCAGCATCACAATAATAATAATAATAATAATAACCAAATATGTAGAAATAACTTCATCATTACTAGAAATAAGAAAGAAGACTATAAATACTTTATACTTCAAGTCAGATACAAGAAGAAATGCAATACTCAATTCTGTTAGTTAGACATTTTTGATGGCAATGAAAACTGATAAACCATCTGGAAATATTTATTAATCATTCTTGAGAATTACACTAAGTAATATAAGAGAAAAAATGTTAAAGATACTGATTTTTTATGATGTTATTAAGAAAGAAAAAACCCTAAAACTGTCCAAGAAGAAACTGTTTAAGAAAATTATGGAATAATTATTCAACATATCACTCTTTTAGTCATTAAAAGTTAAAATTATAGGATAGGGGTGCAGCTCAGTGGTAGATTACTTGGCTAGCATGCACAAGTTCCCAGGGTCAACCTCTAGCACCAAAAACAAATTTACTGTTAAAAAGATAACTACAGACAACATAGAAAATACTTTGAAATACTAATAAAGTACAAAGCTGTATTTATAAATCTATAATATATGTACTCAAGAAAAGCATAAAAAAGTAGAAGTTAATTTGTTGATCTTTTTTCCTTTTTTTTAAGTCTGGGAATGTGAACTCATGGCCTTGAGCTTGCTCATCAGGCACTCTACCACTGGGACAATGCCTCCAAGCCCTTTCTGCCTTCATGATTTTTGCCAGTCCTGGGGTTTGAACTCAGGGCCTGGGCACTGTCTCTGAGCTTCTTTTGCTCAAGGCTAGCACTCTACCACTTGAGACACAGTGCTACTTCTGGCTTTTTCTGTTTATGTGGTGCTGAGGAATTGAACCCAGGGCTTCATGCATGCTAGGCAAGCACTCTACCGCTAAGCTACATTCCCAGACCAAACCTTCATGATTAAAAAAAATAATAAACTCTCACTTTGTGACCCACATGCCTGGACCATGATATTTCTGTTTTCGACTCCTATGTAACAGGGATGACAGGTACACAGAACTGCACCCAGTATTTTATTAGCTGAGACAGGGTCTTGTGAATTTTTTTTTTTTGGGGTCCGGTCGTGGGGCCTGAACTCTGGGCCTGGGCGCTGTCCCTCAGCTCTTCAGCTCAAGGCTAGTGTTCTACCACCTGAGCCACAGCGCCACTTCCAGCTTTTTTCTTTTTGCTTATGTGGTGCTGAGGAATCGAACCCAGGGCCTCAGGCATGCAAGGCAAGCGCTACCACTGAGCCACCTTTCCAGCCCCAGTCTTGTGAATTTTTGACCTACTTGGCCTCAAACCTTAATTCTCCCAATTTCAGTCTCCCAATTAGCTAGGATTAAAGTGTAAGCCCACTATATCCTACTAATCTGTTGAATTTTTAAAATACTTAGTTTTCTTTATGTTTATTAAGTAATACAAATGAAGAAATGAATTCAGTATACAAATACCTAAAAGACATGTTCCTCTTTAAAACTCAAGTTGGCCTTTTCTTTCCTTTCTTCTCCATCATACCCTCCCCACAACAGGCTGATACTTCTAAAATCACGAGCCAAAATAAACTCATCCTCCTTTAAAATAAATAAATAAATAAGAAGCTAAGAATTGGAGGTTCATGCTCGTAATCCTAGCTATTAATTAAACAATAAATTTGGATGTGATCCATAGTCTGAACAAGTCTCAAACAACCTGAGAAAAGATTTGCTTTTATAAAACAAAGACATGTATAAGTAAATTTCTAATCATTAGTGTTCATATTTATAGCATGAAGGACATTCCTAGCTACTACTCAAGACGAAGTAAATATTTCTACCTTGTTTAGAAGCAAAGGTCTTATGTGAAGATAGACTGCTGCTGCTAACATGAGAATGTTCTGGAATGACGGAACTCATTTCCATTGCTCTGGAGAGGGGCAGGCTAGCAGGCTGAAAATTATTGGTCTTCAGTGCAGCACTAATAAGTTGAGTCTAGAAGATATAAAATTATTTTGTTAATTTCAAATACTGTTTGAGTCAGGTGATAAAATCTATTGAGATTAGCAGACTTAAAAATATATTTAATAAACAATAAGAATCTATTCTTATATAGCAACCATCACTGTAGGTGTAGCAGGTGGCATTAGAAGGATGTGTTTAGATCACAGTTCCAGGCCAGCTAGGGGAAAGAGGTAGCTAAACCCCATCTCAACAATGACAACAACACTAAAGCCTGGTGTGATGGTGCATACCCTCAGGTATGTGGGAAGCATAAAGGAGAATTTTGGTCAAGGACAGTTAAAGAAAAAATGACTCAGAAAAATAAAAAGAGCTAGGAGGGTGTCTCAAATGGTACACTGCCTGCTGAGCAGGTGCAAGGCCCTGAGTTCAAACCCTAGTACTGCAAAACAAAAAAAAAAAGAACAGGAAGAAAATCTAAAAATATCAATAGTTCTGTTAATATCCCTCTATATAAGTTGAATGTTTAAGATTTAACATTAACTAAGATGCCTGTATTACCAGAACTGGCAATATAAACAAATCACTGCTATAAAAATGGTATGGACAAATCAGGAGTGAAGTCTCACGCCTACAATCCTATATAATTGGGAGGCTGAGATTGAGAGAATCACAGTTTGAAGTCAGCCTGAATGAGAAATTGAGAAACCCCATCTCAAACAATAAAATGCTGAACTGGTGTTATGTACCTATAATTCTAGCTACATTGAAGTATAAGTAAGAAGACTGGCTGACCTAGGCAAAAAGAAAGAACCTATTGGGGGGGAAATCTTTCTGAAGCAAGGCCTTGCATAAACAGTGATCAAGAGAGCTCTGTGCTTGCTCTAGGAAAGGAATATCATCTAAAGACTTGATTTCTGCCTTTCAGTAACTCTAAAGCTTAGTTAGTCAGTATTGTCATGGAAGACAATATTCACTGCTTCTATTCTTAGGATGGTCAAGCTGGGTGCCAGTGGCTCATGTAATCCTAGAGGCTGAGAACTGAGGATCACGGTTCAAAGCCAGCTTGTGAGATGTGAGACTTTTATCTCCAATTAACCACCAGAAAACTGGAAATGGTGCTGTGGCTCAAGTGGTAGAGTGCTAGCCTTGAGCTAGTGCTGGGTCAGCACTCAGGCCCAAAATTTAAGCCCCTCCTCACCCCTCCCCCGACACACACACACAAAGTAGCTCAAGTCTTCTTGATGGATCTGAGTGCCAGATGTGGAATAGTTTCCCCATTGTTCTTGCACAGATATTGAAGGAAAAAATATATAGGAGTATTTTATGTATTTTTCATAGTTTTGGTTAGCACTTTCATAAATAGTACTACCTGCTCAAGAAGACCATAGGATATTTATCATTTACTTAGTTTATAATATGTTGATAGATAATATACTCAAGGTCAGAACAGCATACCTTTTAAGTGTAGATAAAGGCTGTTGATTCTAAGATTTTTGATCAATACCATCAAAAAACCTTTTCAGTTGACATGCTGTAAATTTTATTGACTATGCCCATCAGTGGCAGTCCCTGCCTAAGAAGAGTTACATTCCTAGTTCTGTGAGACAAGGGTATATAAAGCAACGTGAAACATTTGCCCTCATTTTGTTTTAAATTACAAACTAATATCCTCAGAACTGGATTTTCTTTCTCTCAAAATTAAAACTTTTTGTTGTTGTTTTGGATTTAATAAAGTATTGCTAGCTGAAGCCAGTCTGATCTGACATGGGAAGAGATGTCAGACTGATGAGAATGTGCAGCCTGATTAAAACCAAACCCTGAACCCTTTTAAGAAAAAATAAAACATTTTACATGCTCTTTAAAAACAAAAGTAAAATAAGATAAAATGTTGTCACGGTTGCAATTGCTTATTTTAGAATTCTGATTGCTGAACACAGCTTCAAAAAGGAAATTTCTGAGCTGGGCACTGGTGGCTTATACCTATAATCCCAGCTACTCAGGAGGCTGAGATCTGAGAATCACAGTTCAAAGTCAGCCTGGGCAGGAAAGTCTCTGAGACTCTAATCTCCAATAAACCACCAAAAAACAGGAAGTAAAACTATGGCTCAAAGTTGTAGAGGGCTAGCCTTAGCAGAAGAGCTGAGGGATAGCGCCCAAGCCCTGAGTTCAAGTCCCACAACTGACAAAAAAGAAAATTTCTGAAGCACAAAAGGCTGAGATCATAGATCAAGTGGTAGACCTGCCCAGCAAGTGCAAAGCTAAAATCAAACCACAGTAAGTAAAAAATAAACTCAAGTGATATGAACAAAAATACTGAAAAAGGAAAGAAAAGATCTCTTTGGAGAGGTCTCACAGAACTAGTGATATTTGAACTAGACTATGCAGTCTTCATATAGAGGAACAGTCTTCATATGATGAACAAGGAAATCATAATTTAAGGAATTAAGCTGCCGGGTGCCGGTGGCTCACACCTGTAATCCTAGCTACTCAAGAGGCTGAGATCTGAGGATCATGGTTCAAAGCCAGCTTGGGCAGGAAAGTCTGTGAAACTCATCTCCAATAAACCACTAGAAAACCAGAAGTGGTGCTGTAGCTCAAGTGGTAGAGTGCTCACCTTGAGCTGAAGAACTGAGGGACAGTGCTCAGGCCCAGAGTTCAAGCCCCACAACCAAAAAAAAAAAGAAATTAAGCTGATAGAATCTATAAATCATTGCAATAACTACTGAATATTAACCTAGAGGCACATCATAGAATGCATACCTTGTTTATATATTTACCTGAATATCTATTTGTTGTTGCTGTAGTTTTTCAAGTTGCTTAAAGTGCTGCTCCATTAGCACACTTATTTGTTTTTCATGATCATGACAGTGTAGTTTGTTTTGATTATTCTGAATGCTTGTTTGCTGCTCCGTAACCCATTGCAAGTTTTTATCAGTCTCTTGTAATTTATTAAGTAATTCTGTAACAGAATTAACTTTGGCTTCCAAATCACTATGTACCTTAAACAATAAAAGTATCACCATGATATTTATAGAAAAATACAGAAATTATAGTCAATTACTAGAAAGGTTATTTATAGCGATTAATATTAAGAAACTAATTAAAAATTTTGTCCACTAAATCTCTGATGATCTGGTGACTTTGCTTTTAGAGTCATAGAACTAAAAAGCAGGTTTTAGGCCTATGTTTCTTTCATAAAAAAATAAACATACCACTTGGCATTGGTGGCTTACACCTGTAATTCTAACAACTCAGGAGGCTGAGATCTGAGAATTACAGTTCAAAGCCAGCTCAAGTAGGAAAGTTTGTGAAACTCTTACCTCTAAACACCAAAAAGCTGGAAACAACATTGTAGTTCAAAGTGGAAGCACACTAGCTTTGAGCACTAAATTGTGCTCAGCGACAGCACCCAGCCCTTGCCCCAGGACCAGCACTAGATAGATAAGATAGATAGATAGATAGACAGACAGACAGACAGACCGACCGACCGACCAAATTTGCCACACAAAATTTTACAATGCCAAGATAAGGACACTTACATGGACAAAGAAAAGGAAAAAGTAAAACAATGTAGCTTTTGATTTTCCCCACTGTAAGACAAGTTAACTCAGCAGCTGTAAATTTCAATGTTGGCTCTGTCACCTGTTAGCTCTAAAATCTGTGTCTTCTCCAACCTACTTCTGTCTCTTTTTATCTCTATTCCTTCTGTCTAGTAGTCATAGTAGCTCTCAAATAAGGATGAATGAACTCAGGATGTGGCTCAGTGGTGAAGAACTTGTCTAGCATGACAAGGGCCCTGTTTTCAATTCTTGAAAAAAGGATCAATGAACTACTGAGGCTGTCCAGAACCCAGGGGTTTTCTTGGATGTGGGCTTTCAGGGCTACAAGTTGTAGATTCACTAGTGCCATCACAACAGTGGGGGTAATTTTCATAAGTCCTGAGAAGTAACACACAACAACCAATACAAAAATTCTCAGTCTATACGTGGGCACAGTCATTTACAGTATCAGTTCTTCGCAGACATGTCATCAGGTGTTTCTGAGGAGAGAGACATACCTTTATCAGTGGAGCTGCTGTTGCAATGGCCGCCGCAGTGGCTGCAGCCACAGTCGTAGCTGAATCAATTCCACTGGGCGAAGTTCTAGCCTCCTGGGTAACAGCATCCTTTTCAGCACCTGCATTTTCTAAAAGGTGTACCTTTACTTCCTTAGAAACAGGCATGCTTTGAACTCTATAAATAAAATAGCAATAGAAATATATTTAGTAAGTTAAATTGAACCATTTCAAGAAATGCGTACAAATGCTCATCTACTATTAACTCAAGTTACTTAGTTAACAAATTAGTAAGACTTAAGTACTTAAGAACTAAAGAAATAAGATGATAATTCTTTGAAGGCAGTGATGCTACCTTGAAAAATAAGATATAAAAAAGGCATGTCAGCCAGGCACTGGTGGCATGCCTGTAATCTAGCTATTCAGGAGGCTAAGATCTGAGGATCATGGTTCAAAGCCAGCCCAGGCAGGAAAGTCTATGAGACTTATCTCCAATAAACCACCAGAAAATCAGAAGTGGTGCTGTGGCTCAAGTGGTAGAGTGCTAGCCTTGAACTGAAGAGCTAAGGGACAGTGCCCAGGCCCAGAGTTCAAGCCCCACAACTGACCAAAAAAAAAAAGGCATGGCCACAGATACAAAGACACATGAGTCAAACTGCTCAAATTTATTTTCTTTCTTTTTAGTTGGCTGTGGGCTTGAACTCAGGATCTGGGGCGCTGTCCCTGAGCTGTTCTGCTCAAGGTTAGCACTCTACCACCTTGAGCCACAGCACCACTTCCAGTTTTCTGGTGATTAATTGGAGATGAGTCTCACAGCCTTTCCTTCTGGCTGGCACTGAATTGAGTAGCTAGGATTACAGGTGTGAGTCACCAGTGCCTGACTAAGATGTTCAAATTTAAAATGAGCAAGTTCTAAGAATTCAAATACCAAATTTTACTCCCAAAGGTGATTGCTGTTTGTGTTAAATCACTGATAATTTTATCCTCTGAATACTTATAGGAGAATTAAAAAATTAGTGGGTAGGAGTATTGTTCAATGGTAGAATACATGCTTAGCATGCATTAAAACATTCCAATCTATACTCTGAACATGCAAAAAAAGGATAACATTAACAATGAAATTTTGACTACCATTTTTCCAGCATTATAGAAGTACAATTGTTTTTTTTTTGTTTTTGTTTTTTTTTTGGTTTTTTGGGGTCCGGTCGTGGTGCCTGAACTCTGGGCCTGGGTGCTGTCCCTCAGCTATTCAGCTCAAGGCTAGCGTCTACCACTTCAGCCACAGCGCCACTTGCGGCTTTTTTCTTTTTGCTTATGTGGTGCTGAGAAATCGAACCCAGGGCCTCATGCATGCAAGGCAAGCGCTCTACCACTGAGACACCTTCCCAACTCTAGAAGTACAATTGTATATGTATAAAATCGCAATCATGTTTTACATGATATACATAACACTGTGAAACAACAATCACAATCAAGCAAATTAACATACCCATCATCTTCCAGTTATTTGTGTGATGGGAACATTTATCATCTTCCCTCAGCAATTAACTACAGTCACTATGCTATATTACAGAGCTCTAGAACTTACTCATCCTAACTGAAGTTCTACCCTTTGGTCAATATCTCCCTATTCTTCACTATGCCTCACCCATGGAACCACCAATCTTATCTCTTTCTGTTAACTCAGCTCTTTCAGAATACACATATAAATAAAATTATGTGGTAACTTAATGTAAAGTCCCCAAGAGAAACTATTAGAAGTATAATGTTGGAATCTAGCTCATTTAGAATTCATTAATAAGTGCCATCCAACTCATTTAAATGGGTGCCAAACACACCATTAAAAATCTTTGAAAAGATGGGCATGAATGGCTCATGACTGTAATCCTAGCTATTCAGGAGGCTGAGATCTAATGATAGCAGTTCAAAGCCAACCAGGGCAGGAAAGGCCATGAGCTTCTTACTCTCCAATTAACCACCAGAAAATGAAGTAGTGCTGTGGCTTAAAGTGGTAGATTTCTAGCCTCGAGCAAAAGAGTTCTCAGGGACAGGGGCTGGGAAGGTGGCTCAGTGGTAGAGTGCTTGCTTTGCATGCATGAGGCCCTGGGTTCGATTCCTTAGCACCACATAAGCAGAAGAAAAACAAGCCAGAAGTGACACCGTGGCTCAAGTGGTAGAGCGTTAGCCTTGAGCTGAAGAGCTGAGGGACAGTGCCCAGGCCGAGTTCAGGTCCCACGACAGACAAAAGAAAAGAAAAAGTTCTCAGGGATAGCACCTAGGCCCCTAGTTCAAGCCCCACAACTGACCAAAAAAAAAAGCCTTGACTAAAAATGAGCCTATCTAAGCAGTGTTGGTTTACACCTGTAATCCTAGCTATTCAAGAGGTTGTGATCTGGAGAATTATGGTTTAACACTAGCTGATGGAGAAAAGTCCATGAGATTCTAAAATAATGAGCAAAAAGCCAGGCTAAAGTTGTGGCTCAAATGGTAGAGTGCCAGCCATAAACAAGCAAGCTGAGTAGACATCAGGACCTAAGCTAAAAGCACCAGTATCAGCACATAAGCTGAGGAATGAGTCTAGTAAACAGGAACGTATTTACAAGAAGGCATTTAGCTAAATATTTAAAATAACAACAACAAACAACCACTGGCCAATCTTGTTCAATATTTGGTTAATGCAACGAAACTAGAGAATTTCTAGGTAAGCCTAGGTGAAACAAGTGGTAGTGGAAATACATTTTATCTTCATCTGCTGAATTTCTTCCTTTGAAATTTGTGTGTGTGCATGCACATGCACATGTGTGCATGTGTCTGTACCCTGAACTCAGGGTCTCAGTTCTTCATGCTCTGACTCACAGCTTATTTACCACCACAGCTGACTTTCTAACCACTTGAGCCACACCTCCAGTCTGGTTAACTGAAGATGGAGTCTCAAAGACTTTTCTGCCTAGGCTGCCTTTGTACCTTTACCCTCTAGGTCTCAGCTTTGTAAGTAGCTGGATTATAGGCATGAGACACTAGCGCCCAACCCCTTTCCTTGATTTTCAAAGGAACATGGAATTCTTAACTTATCCCTTTGTTGATAGTTCCCCATTCTTGCTAACAGCATCATTTTTCTCTGTGAGTCTCAAAATACTGAAGTTGTCTTGACTTGCCTGCTTCCCTTTTCACATCTAATTGAGTCATCAAGTTTTGTCAATTATTTCATCACAATTGCATGAGGCGTGTCATAGACTAGGGAGGTGGGAATCAGCTCATCCATCCCAATTCCCCAATTTGACATGAGGACACAGTGATCTTCAGAGTTAGTTGCATTTACTTGATCAGTCACAGATTTAGGAAGTGGCACAGTTAGAGCCCAGTCCCCACTAGAACTAGAACTTTCTCAGATTAGCACTTCTCACTTCTTACCTTTTCCTCTCTACTATAAAACTGCACCACTGCGTATTGTGTTCTTCCAGTTTTTACTTCCATAAAATCATCTCAGACATATGTTCCACCATTTACAAATCTATTTTTATGGAAACAATAGGTTTAGCTTCTTTTTTTGGCTTTTTCTATACTCCATAATACTCTGGCCCTGTACTACTTTCATGTACAGACCTCCTCCTTCCTCAAACTGTCAGGAGACACACTTTTTCTCACTAAACACCAGAACAACAATGCATACACGGCTGACTTCAAGCTTTTTCTCTTTCCTTGAAACCATCTTCTACTCAACAACTACTACTTCTCTAAGTTGCAATATAAACCTTTATTCAATAAGCTTGTCTTCTAGGATCCACTATCCTGGTTGCTGGATGTTAGTGGCTCATGCCTGGAATCCTAGCTACTCAAGAGGCTGAGATCTGAGGATTGTGGTTTAAAGCCAGCCCAAGTAGAAAAGTCTGTGAAACTCTTATCTCCAATTAGCCACCCAAAATGCAGGAAGTAGAGCTCGAGTGATACAGGGCTAGTCTTGAGCAGAACAGCTTGGGGACAGTGCCCAGGCCCTGAGTTTAAGCTCCAGGACACACACTCTCTCTCTCTCTCCCACACACACACATACACACAAAACAACAACAACAACAACAGCAACATTTTCTGTTGATCTCTTGCTCTGTTTTGTCTTTTTGCACTCACTGCCTATACATACACGTGATGCTGGATAATTAGCTATCCGCCCCATTTAAAAATTTGAATGGGCCGGGCGCTGGTGGCTCATGCCTGTAATCCTAGCTACTCAGGAGGCTGAGATCTGAGGATCGCGGTGACTGTGAGACTCCTATCTCCAATAAACCACCAGAAAACCGGAAGTGGCGCTGTAGCTCAAGTGGTAGAGCGCTCGCCTTGAGCTGAAGAGCTGAGGGACAGCGCCCAGGCCCAGAGTTCAGGCCCCACGACCGACAAAAAAAAAAAAAAAAATTTTGAATAGGGGCTGGGAAGGTGGTTCAGTGGTAGAGCGCTTGCCTTGCAAGCATGAGGCCCTGGGCTCGATTCCTCAGCACCACATAAGCAAAAAGAAAAAAGCCGGAAGTGGCGCTGTGGCTCAAGTGGTAGAGTGCTAGCCTTGAGCTGAAGAGCTGAGGGACAGCACCCAAGCCCAGAGTTCAGGCCCCACTACCAGACCCCCCCAAAAAAAATAAATAAATAAAATAAAAATTTGAATGGAACAATAATATATTGAATGCGGTGCTATTCCCTATCACAGTTGTAGTCACTTACTCTTGCATATATGTACATATTCTTTCCTTAGTTAAGCTGAAAACAACCTGAACATCAATTAACAAAGGGCTGGCATATCACTGATGTTCAACATACATTTAACCAACTGAAGGATAGTCCACCTTTAGTCCAGCTGATTAGGAGGCTGAGGCAGAAAGAGGACTTGAGCCCACAAATCTAAGGCTAACCTAGGGTATACAGGAAAATCCTGTCTCAAAGAAACAAAAACACCACACCTGGTGTTATATACCTATAATCCCAGCAATCAGGAGTTACTTACTCTTGACTAACAAGAAAAATAACATTATAAGGCTAGACAACAGCTTCTTTGTAAGCATTTTGTATTGTTGGTGCTGTCCTTTTTTTTAATCAGGCGTGGGGCTTGAACTCTGGGCCTGGGCGCTGTCCCTCAGCTCTTCAGCTCAAGGCTAGCATTCTACCACTTGAGCCACGGCACCACTTCCAGTTTTCTGGTGGTTTATTTGAGATAAGAGTCTCACTGACTTTCCTGCCCAGGCTGGGGTTGGCTTTGAACTGTGATGCTCAGATCTCAGCCTCCTGAGTAGCTATGGCTCCAGGCATCAGCCACTAACATCCAGCAACCAAGATAGTGGATCCTAGAATACAAGCTTATTGAATAAAGGTTTATATTTGCAACAAGCATGAGCCACTGGCACCTGGCCTGCTGTTTGTTTTTTAAGATAGGGTCTCTCTATGTTGCCCAGGCTGGCCTGGACAACAATAGGCCTGGGCAACTCACAATCCTAGGTCAGTCTGATCCTACACTGGCTTTTGCGTAGCTGAGATTACAGACAGGTGTGTACAACCATGCCCATTTCTTTTTTTGTTTTTGTTTTTTAACCATGCCTATTTCTTTCTTTCTTTCTTTCTTTCTTTCTTTCTTTTTCACAATGGAAAGGATACTTTATTAGGGTTTTGATCATACAGGAAATCCATGAGACAAAGGTGAATTGGACATTGATGGGTTTTTTTTCCATTTTGTAAAGAAATTTTAAGCCTCATGAATTTGCAAACAATCATAGTGTTTTGAAAAAAGCTAGGCTGCATTAGAGGAAAAGATGTGGCTAACACTCAAAGAACTGTGCTTGGCCCTCAACATTTGCTATCTTAATCCTTGCCATAGCTCTCTATGGTGTTCTAATAGGAAACAGGTCTGAGGTTACAGATCGGAGATCCTGACTTCACTGGATCCCTCCTATTGGTCACTAGGGAGAACAGAACTAGAGGCTGCACAGCGTAGCCCCTATGAGGCATGCTGCCTGGCCTTCATTCCCCTCCGTGAATGAGTGAGTGCGATCCCATCTCTGCCTCAGACACCATGTTCCCCACCAGCCCTGCACCTCACTTCCAGTGGCTAGCTTACCTGTATTCACCAGTAGATTAAACTAAGGCAAGTGCCACAGTCTCAGTTACCAGTTTCCTGTACTAAGCTCCATACTTACAGTGAGGGGTCCTGTTGCAGTAGTTACACTACCTCCTGTAATGAAGCCCCTCTTGTTGCCTATACCTAAATGTACAGACTTAATGGTGAGACTAAACAAAAGGACACTAAGGCTGCACAGAACACATACATTAACTAACAGAGGAATACTAAAATACCAAATTCTCAGTATTTCTTGAGAGAATACATGCAAGACATGTTCTCAAGTCTGGAAGATCCAGAGACAAGGACAACATGTGGTTTACTGAGCTGCCTGGAAGACCAGCCGAATGACTTTCCTATCAATGAACTTCATTTACTTATTCTCTACAGTCCTGGGAACAGAACCCGGGCCCTGAGCATCCCTGGCAAGTGATCTGCCACTAGCTTACATCCCCATTCCCCAATGAATTTTAAAAGAAGGCAAATACTTTTCTGTAGGCTGCATCTTCCCATGAGCTAGCTCATGGCACCTCAGGCCTATGACTGACTCTATAATTTCTTACAAGAAGGTTAAGTATATACAGCCGTACAGTAGGGGCATGGTACAAAGGATCTGGTTTGTCTCAGTAGGGAACAAAACGGTCCAAAAAACAATCACATAAGGTACATTGTTGAAAAATCCAAACTATTACAACAAGTTCAAAAAAGGGGGCATTTTAAACCAAGTTTGCTTGTACAATGATGAAATAGACAATTTTTAAATACATAAATATCCATGCATACTTTTGCAGCAATAGCTACGGGAGGAATGCAGACTTTTAAAGGCCCATCTAGGCTGATTCCTTGTCGTTCCAACTTCTACGTTGGCAATGGGAGGAATTGTGAGAGCTGCCATGCTGTCACCCAGCTTCTTCTTTCTGCCTGCTGCCGGTGATGGAAAGGTGATAAATCTTCTGCCTTAGCTTTGATGCTTTTTCATTAATTCACTTCTGGTTGTAAACTGTGGCAGATCTTCACTTCAATGTCTAGAAGATCTTTATTATTACTGCAGCGCAGGAAGAGGTGGTTGGCCCAGACCATGGAGAGGGACAGCAACTGGTCCAGGCGGCTGCCGCCATTGGGCGGGGAGCGGTAGTGGGGCAGATGGCGCAGGATCAATTCCATGCGGCCTTCCATTGCTTCTCGCTCTCTGAGTAGGAGCAAGAACTGCTCGGCGAAGTCAGCTCCTCCACGGCAGCGGCCGCCTCGCCGCCAACCATGACTCCTGCCGCTGCCGCCAAAGGCCTGACCAGTCCGCTGCCTTCCTGACAAGCACTGCTGCATGCCCATTTCTTTACAGGCATTTAAGATTTATTTTTTTTCCAATTACTAACCTAATGAATGCTTAGTGTAGTAAGTGTAAAGAGCACATATAGAACATGAATTTATTTATTTTATGAAGCACCCAGTTTAGGCTATTAGGAGATAATTTTGACCCAAGAATTTTCTTTCCACACATCCTGCTTTGTACTAGGAAATGACACGAGGTCCATTTTACTACAAGTAAACTATTACAAAGTATTTACAAGAAAATGTTGTTACAGCCCTGCTTCAGGACCCTCTCTGCACAAGAACAAGGCTAAACTTCAGGGCATCTCTGAAGCTATTTTTGTTGTTGGTCGTGGGGCTTGAACTTTGGGCCTGAGTGCTCTCCAAAAAACCACTAGAAAAAAAAACGCAAGTGGTGCTGTAGTTCAAGTGTTAGAGTGCTGGCCTTGAGCTGAAGAGCGCAGGGACAGTGCCCAAGCCCAGAGTTCAAGCTCCACAACCAAAAAAAAAAAAAAAAAAAGTTTCACAGACTTTTCTGCTCGGGCTGGCTTTGAACTGCATCCTCAGATCTCAGCCTTTTGAGTAGCTAGGATTACAGGTGTGAGCCACTGGCACCCAGCTTATGACTGTCAGTTCTATCTCCAAATCAATTTAAAAATCTATCTACTGCATTACAATACAGAATGGCTTATACTCTTACCCAACCTTCCCAATGTATTCAGGACCAATTTAATCCACCTCAAAAGATTTCTGAAGCTGGGTACCAGTGGTTCATACCTATAATCTCAGCTACTCAGGAGGCTGAGATCTAAGAATCACAGTTCAAAGCTAGTCTGGGCAGGAAAGTCAAAGAGACCCTTACATCCAATTAACCAAACACAAAACAAACAAACCCAGAAGTGGAACTGTGACTAAAGTGCCAGAGTACTAGCCTTGGGGATAGTGTCCACGCGCACGCGCACACACACACACACACACACACACACACACACAGCAACAACAAACAAAAAAGATTCCTAAAAGCTCCATAACTACTTTGTTTCCTAGGCTAAGTAGCCCAGGCCTCTTACACACACACACACACACACACACACACACACACACAGAGCGCTAAGTAGTCCAGGCCTCTTACACACACACACACACACACACACATACACACACACTAACAACAAACAAAAAAGATTCCTAAAAGCTCCATAACTACTTTGTTTCCTAGGCTAAGTAGTCCAGGCCTCTTCCAATTCGTGTTTTCACATCACTACAAGAACATTATTAAGAAGTGAACACTTGGGCTGGGAAGGTGGCTCAGTGGTAGAGTGCTTGCTTGCCTTCCATGCATGAGGCCCTGGTTGTGATTCCTCAGCAACATATAGCAGAAAAGCTGTAAGTGGTGCTGTGGCTCAAGTGGTAGAGTTCTAGCCTTGAGCTGAAGAGCTGAGGGACAGCACCCAGGCCCAGAGTTCAGGCCCCACGACCGACAAAAAACAAACAAAAAAACACTTAAACATTTAAAAAATGTTTAAATTATTTGCCATTAAAGTTCAAATGGATAAACTACTTGCTCTAGATATTCTGGCCAGACTATCCATTTCTCAAAGGCTCTAGTCTATCTCACCATTATAGCTTCACAGCACATTATATTACACTAAACAGAACAAGTTCTTCCATCACCTCATTTCTGTCACATCTACAGTTAAGGTTACATATACATAAAATACACATAGTTGAGATTAGCAAAGATAATGCTGGAAACAATTTCACATACTCTAGAAAAATACAGTGTATATGCAGACACACACAACACACACATATACATTCTTAACTCTATAGTCATTAAGATAAATTTAAAACTACTTTGCCAATTGGTCTAGGAATGTTGCTTAAAGGTAGAGAGCCTTCCTACTGATCAAAAAACAAAAAAACAAAAAAAAACACTGACAATAAAAAAAAACTACTTTGCCAAATTCCAATTCACCACTATTCTTACCACCCACCCCCTCAATCAAAGTTTACTATAGCACAATTTACAAGGTAATTTTATTTTGGAGACAGGATATTGTTATGTCAACTACGCTTGCTTTGAATCCTTGGGCTCAAATGATCCTTCTGCATCAGTCTCCCAAGTAGCTGGGACTATGTACATTATTGCACTCATCTTCCTAAGGTAAATGTAGACAGATTAAGATTTTTATAGTACTCCATTTTCCCACCATGAACACCCTGAGTCTCTTAATGCATCCTAACTTTAGTCTGCTTCTTTGGCAAGTTTATACATTTTTTTTTCTTTTTTTGCCGGTCATGAGGCCTGAACTCTGGGCCTGGGCGCTGTCCCTCAGCTCTTCAGCTCAAGGCTAGCACTCTACCACTTGAGCCACAGCGCCACTTCCAGTTTTTTTTTTTTGTTTGTTTTGTTTTTTCTGTTTATGTGATACTTGAGGAACTGAACTCAGGGCCTCATGTATGTAAGGCAAACAATCTATCAATGAGCCACCTTCTCAGCCCAAGATTTCTGATTATGAATAGTCCTAACTTTTTTTGGTGATAAATTGCTGTGATATTCTTAAAGTTTTATTGTTAGATAATAAAATATTATTAGATAATATACTGATTATCTACCTTCCCAAACTTTATGGAAAAATTTCTGAATTAGTGATATTGAATGCCCTAATTGTAGGAAATTTTCTACACATAATAACTTTGCTTCTCCTCTCACAATATTTATGATTCCATTTTCTTATCTAACTGCTACAGTTAAGACTTCCAAATTAATTTTGAAAAAAAATGGCTATTTTGTCATGTTAAATACCACATTATGAAACTGTAACCCCTCTGTACATCACTTGTATAATAACAATTGTTTTTAATTTTTAAATAAGAAACTCACATTGAGGGCTGGGAAGGTGGCTCAGTGGCAAAGCGCTTGCCTTGCATGCCTGAGGCCCTGGGTTCGATTCCTCAGCACCACATAAGCAAAAGAAAAAAGCCGGAAGTGGCGCTGTGGCTCAAGTGGTAGAATGCTAACCTTGAGATGAAGAGCTGAGGGACAGCGCCCAGGCCCAGAGTTCAGGCCCCACAACCGGACCCAAAGAAAAGAAACTCACATTGACTAATTAGTTTGCAATAAATATTTTATTTCATGGTAATAATCTATTATTCTATATTAATTTTAAAGAGGGGTAGGTGGTCGGTGGGAATAGTTAGGAGAGTAAGAAGTGAATATGAAATCATTAAATGGTTGATTTGTTAAATGTTGGTCACATATACTTTCTCATTTGATCCAAGGATAGAAATTTATTAACAGTTCAGGGATTATTAATGAAGCAGTGGCTGTGGAGTAGACTGCCTGGGCCTCATTTATTTATTTATTTTTGGGTACAGTCGTGGGGCCTGAACTCTGGGTCTGGGCACTGTCCCTCAGCTCTTCAGCTCAAGGCTAGCACTCTACCACTTGAGCCATAGCACCACTTCCAGCTTTTTTCTTTTTTGCTTATGTGGTGCTGAAGAATGGAACCCAGGGCCTCAGGCATGCAAGGCAAGCGCTCTACCACTGAGCCACCTTCCCAGCCCCTGGGCCTCATTTGTAAAGTGGGAACATTACTAGACATGCTGGCCTTTTATACAGGTTAAGGAAGAATAAGCAAGAAGGACTGATGCAAGGAGCATAGTAAGTGCTATACTAGAATTTGTGATTATCACTTTAAAATATTGCTACATTCCTGGGCTAAATCATACTTGATCATTGTGCACAGATCTTTCAATATATGTAACAATATCTGTAGCTAATAATTTAAGATAAAATATAAATACAATTATATCTTTAACGCTCTGAAAAATATTAGATTTAATTATTTTATTCTAAGAACTTAAAAAAAAAACTAATAAAGCCAGGCGCCGGTGGCTTATGCCGATAAGCCTAGCTACTCAGGAGGCTGACATCTAAAGATCATGGTTCAAATCCAGCCCAAGCAGGAATGTCTGTGAGACTTATCTCCAATTAACCACCAGAAAACCAGAAGCAGCACTATGGCTCAAGTGGTAGAGTACTTGCCTTGAGCTGAATTGTTGAGGGACAGAACTCAGGCCCAGCATTCAAGCCCCACAACCAACAACAACAAAAGACACAAAAAAATTAATAATATAAACAAAAATACCTCGGAAGAAATTAATTTTAGGCTTTGGTAATTGGGTTAGGTTATCTCATAAAATACATGAGAAATGTTCATTGATTTTCTTTGTGCTGAAGCAGAATATTACATAAATATAATCTAGTTCTTGAAAAATGTCAATTACTCAAACAAAATAAATATATGTAAATATTTATGTATGTACGTATATGCATTTACACACACACAAAACTATAATAAAGGAGGTATGAGGAAGTAATTTAAGAGCTAAATCCTACCACAGTAGGATAACGACATTTTACATTCAATAAGTAAAAAATAGTTTAAGGGGAGGGAGGTAGGGAGTGTGAATCTGGGGGTGAAATTGCTTGGAATACAGTATAAACATGTGGAGATGTAACAATAAAAACTCTCCCTGTATAACTAATATAAGCCAAGTGTTTAAAAGGAATAAGGAGGAATAAAGTCCTTTCCCCCCAAAAAAGAAACTAAAAAAATAGTAGTATAGATATATTACTTATAAACTCCTTCTCAGAAGAAATAAAAGAATTAAAAGTGCCTATCTTTGGGGAGCATATCTGGGAGTTAAGGAATGGTGTTTTTCAGTTATAAGTTTTTCATACTATATGACTTTTTAAAATGATGTACGTTTACTAATTTCATTAAAGATTATTTTGTACAAACACACATACACATATACTAGAAATTCTACAAAACTTGGATGGTGACAGATCGTTTCCATAGGTTGTGAGTGTCCTATGAGTTAATATATTCTGTAAAATTGAGATAATAATGGAATCTATTTCATCATATTTTGTGTTAGACAAATTAATGTAGTATATTCCCAGAACAGAACTTTTCTAACACTTGTTGCCACTGAGCACCTTCAGGTATGTGCAGCACCATGAGAAATGCTTTATACATATTACCACACATTGTGTCATGTACAGACAACAAACGGTTCTTGTGTGCAAAGTCCAAATGAGGCTGACTTTAAGCACAATGTGTGATCCCACTATTTTCTTTTAATAAAACTTACTTTTGCTTTAGAACTGTTCTTAGAGCATCTTTCTGTCCCACTGTGTACTGAGAAATAAAGATGTCATTTGCTGCAAAATCAAAACATAATATTTCAGATTCCTGAAAATAAACTATAATATGCTACTCCAAATTGTCAACTTTGTAAAGAGAATAACTAGGAATTCAGTATCCCTCAATTTTTAAAAAAGGCAAGGAAGAGCAGAGGATCACAGTTCAAAGGCAGCCCAGGCAAAAAAGTTCCTGTGATACTCTTCAATTAATCACCTAAAAACCTTACGTGGGTCTGTGGCTCAAGTGCTAGAGTGCTAGCCTTGAGCACAAAGAAGCTCAGGGACAGCCCCAAGGCCCTGAGTTGAAGCCTGACAACCAACAGAAAAAAAAAAAGGCAAGGAATAAATTACTAAAAGTACAGTCTTAGCCAACAAAAATATATACTCATAAACAGTAGAAATTAAATACAATTTTAAAAATCTTTTTTTTTTTTTGGTCATGGATCTTGAACTCTGGGCCTGGATGCTGTCCCTGAGCTCTTCAGCTCAAGGCTAGCACTCTACCACTTGAGCCACAGCACCACTTCTGGTTTTCTGGAGATAAGAGTCTTACAGGGGCTGGGAAGGTGGCTCAGTGGTAGAGTGCTTGCCTGCATGCATGAGGCCCTGGGTTCGATTCCTCAGCACCACTTAAGCAAAAAGAAAAAAGCCGAAAAAAAGCCCACGACTGGACCCTCCCCCGGCCCCCCCAAAAAAAGAGTCTTACAGACTTTCTTGCCCGGGCTGGCTTTGAACTGCAATCCTCAGATCTCAGCCTCCTGACTAGCTAGGATTACAGGCCTGAGCCTGTAAGTAAGCACCCGGCTTACTTTAAAAAATCTTGAGGTGCATTAGGGGCACATACCTATAATCTCAACATTTAGTAGGCTAGGATTGGGAGACCTAAAGTTCAAATTCAGCTTGGCTACGGAGTGAAACATTCTTTTAGACACTATCTTAAAAAAATAATAACGGAAACAAAACAAAATCTGACATTAGGTGCCAGTGGCTTGAGGCTGATATTTGAGGATCGATGTTAAGAACCAATCTAGTAGACAAATTCAAGAGACCTTTATCTCTAGCTAACCACCAAAAAGCCAGAACTGGAGACAAGTCTCAAGTGGTAAAGCACCAGACATGACAAAAAAAGCCAAGCTAGAAAGAGATGCCCTGAGTTCAAGCCCCAGTATTGGGCACACACACACATTAAAAAATAAAAAATAAAACCCTTACCAAACACTTTAGAAAAAAACATTTAAAATAAAAAAACACAAATTTCTTAAAAATTTGTGAATGAATAAAACTTTGGAGCTTGAACTCAGGGCCTAGGCACTGTCCTTGAGCTTTTTGGTGCTCAAGGCTAGCATCCTACCACTTTGAGCCACAATGACACTTTCTGTTTTTTGGTCGTTAACTGGAGAGAAGAGTCTCATGAATTTTCCTGTTCAGGCTGACTTCAAAACTCAATCCTCAGATCTTAGCCTTTTGAGTAGTTTAGGATTACAGGCATGAGCTGCCAGCACCTGGATGAATAAAACTTTTCAGTGGGACTTTTAAAATCTATTGAAAGAAAATCAAATCAAACAAATAAATGAATTTTATTCTTTTACCGTTTTGTCTGTTGTTCTCTTCTGTTTGATCCAAAGGTAGCCCATGCACCACAATATCTTTGGAAAAACCCTTTGGGATATGAAAGGAAAAAGAGAGAAACTACATAAGTATTTATGATTACAAGTACCATCAAATAAAAAAGAGAGAAACTACATAAGTATTTATGATTACAAGTACCATCAAATACCATTTGCTAGTCATGTGAATATAGTGTTCTGAGAGGTAGGGGTATGCTTTATATCTTTCATAACTAGACAATGCTTATTGCCTTGAAGCTACTCAAGGATTAGTTCAATGAGTACAGTGCAGTCAGACGAATGAATAAACAAGTAAACAAATATGATGCTGAAATTCAGACTCAAATCTCAGTTTGATACTTACTCTGCCTTAAGCGGAACAAATCATTTAGTACTCACTAATTCAGTTGTTTTACTTAAATGTGAAAATCTGACTCAAATGAAGTGGATAAGGATGGTCAATAAGTGTCATAACACTGCATGTTAATCATAGCATTCTTTGTTATTGAATTACTATGTGGTCTCAAAAGGTTTGTTTTTTTACTTTTGTCAGTTGTGGGGCTTGAACTCTGGGTCTAGGCACTGTCCCTCAGCTCTTCAGCTCAAGGCAAGTGACCTACCACTTGAGCCACAGCACTACTTCCGGTTTTCTAGTGGTTTATTGGAGATAAGAGTCTCACGGTCTTTCCTGCCCGGGCTGGCTTTGAACCGCAATCCTCAGATCTCAACCTCCTGAGTAGCTAGGATTATAGGCGTGAGCCACCAGCACCTGGGAAAAGGTTTCTTTTTATAGTAACACCTACTGGCAAACAGTTTTTACTCCTGTATACAATCTAGACTTCAACTTGAAGATTCTATTCATTGCTGACGCACTACAACTTTTATCATACTACAGTCGTTCAGTGTTGCTTGTTACTCTTTTTTTTTTGGTCAGTCGTGGTGTTTGAACTCTGGGCCTGGGCACTGTCCTGAGATCTTCAGCTCAAGGCGAGCACTCTACCATTTGAGCTACAGCACCACTTCTGGTTTTCTGGTGGTTTATTGGAGATAAGAGTTTCACAGACTTTCCTGCCAGGGCTGGCTCTGAACTGCAATCCTCAGATCTCAGCCTCCTGAGTAGCTAGCATTACAGGTGTGAGCCACCAGCGCCAGCCCTTTCTTTCTTTCCTTTTTTTTTTTTTTGGTCGGTCCTGGGGCTTGAACTCTGGGCCTGGATGCTGTCCCTCAGCTCTTCAGCGCAAAGCGAGCATTCTACCACTTGAGCCACAGGGCCACTTCTGGTTTTTCTGGTGGTTTATAGGAGATAAAAAGTCTTACAGACTTTTCTGCCCAGGCTGGCTTTGCACCATGATCCTCAGATCTCAGCCTCCTGAGTAGCTAGGATTACAGGCGTGAGCCATTAGCACCAGGCTGGTGAAAAAAAGAGTCATAAGAGAAATTTCAAGAGTGTCTATTGATGACAGGATGACAACTTTCTTTAAAAAAAAAAAAAGCCAGTCTGGGAATGTGGCTTAGTGATAAGAGTGCTTGCCTAACATGCATGAAACCCTGGGTTTGATTCCTCAATACCAAATAAAGAGAAAAAGCCAGAAGTGGTGTTGTGGCTCAAGTGGTAGAGTGCTAGCCTTGAGCAAAAGAGGCTCATAGACAGTGCCCAGGCCCTGAGTTCAAGCCCTAGGATTAGCAATAACAACAACAAAAGGCCAATGAGTTGGACACTAGTGGCTCACTTATGTAATCCTACCTACCAGGAGGCTGAGATCTGAGGATCATGGTTTGAAGCCAGTCTGGGCAGACAAATTCAAGATACTCTTCTGAGTAATTAACCAGCAAAAAGGCAGAGATATGGCTCAACTGATAAAGCTAAGGAAGAGCTCAAGGATTTGAGTTCAAGCCCCACTATGAAAACACACACACACACACACACACACACACACTAGCAAAATAGTTATATTTAATGCTGCCATCACTATTTAAGTCACAGTGGTAGTATCTAAAACATTTCTCTTTACATGCAGTATCTAAGCAAAATGAATAAACTTCTCACTTATTGATATATTGCTAATCAAACATACTTTCAGAATACCTTACTTGATAACACTGAAAATTTTAGCATGATTAACATGCTTCAAAATCCTTTTGCACCACTGAGGGCATGGTTCAAGGGGTAGAATAGCTGCATAGCAATCACAAGGGCCTGAAATAAACCCCAGTAATGAAAAAAATAAAACACATGAGTGAATAAATAATGTCTATGTTTTAAAAAATTACTTTGCTTACGTTTTCTGATCCAGTGGGATTTTCTAACAGATGCTGGTGATTTCTTTCAGAAGTTAAATCTGATGTACCTAAGAAAACATAGGAATAAATCTGAGTAGTCTTTAAAACTAGATTTTTTTGTATAGAACCTATATAGGTATAATTTAATAATTATATAAGCATGATTCCAAACTTCCATATTAATTTGAGATCCAAATTGGAAATCATCTGGCATGCAAAAGAAGTTGAGTAGGGGATGTGAAAGGGGTAAGTATAGACAATTAAAGGACATAAATAGGTTTTAAAATATTTCAGTTCCATGTGGACAAAGGGATTTATCAGAGACAAACTATAGATACGATGCAAAAGCCTGATTTAACATTTGCTATGATGTTGCTACTTTATCTCAAAAGAAGCAGCATTCTGAAGCATTTGTTGTTCTGTACATATATTCACTAATATGAACCTTACCATAACTAGTACAATTTACAGTAAAGTGGGTAAAGCATATGTTATCTTCATTTTCACTGAATTAAAGACAGGATAAGTAAATTGAAATATAGAAGTCATCAAATGACTTAAATAGTGCTTTTCAGTCATGCCAATCTAGATAGGACTATCCAAAAAGAAGGCAGATTGGGGCTCCAGTGGCTCACAACTGAAGAGGCTGAGATCTGAGGCTAGAAGTTTGAAGCCAGACTGAGCAGACAAATCCCAGAGACTCTTATCTCCAATTAACCAGCAAAAAGCCAGAAGCAGAGGTGTGGGTCAAAGGGTAGAGTGCCAATCTTGTGAAAAGGCCAAGCAAGAGCTTGAAGCACTGAGTACAAGCATCAATACTGGCATTATATACACACACAAAGACACACACACACACCACTTTAAACAACAAAAATAATTTGTTAAAAGCTCTGCTGGGTAAAATTAAACTCATAATACAAAGGTATCCATCATAGATGAAAACATAAAATAAAATGCAAAAAACATTCAAAGGAAAGTATAGTAGGAACTCTGAAAGCTTCATTCATTCTATCCATTCAAACATTTTGTAGACTGCCTGGTCATTTTTCCAGGGAAGAGGGCCACTTTTCACAAATCTGTATAAGAGACATGCTTGAAAACTTGATTATTAATAATCCTCAAAAAATTTTAAGGAAGGGAGGGAGGAAGATAGGAGTGAATTTAATATTTACAAAAGTGAAACTGAATGAGAAACTACAGAACATGGAATCACGTACCACATAAGGTTCTATTTAAGGTAGCCTCCATTCGAATGGGAAGATGTTTATTTGTAGTCAAGGCTGGAGGCACACGGGGCAACTCATCTTGCACCAAAGCTAAATGACCTCTCCGACTTGGAGAAACGACCTCACGAAGCTTCCGCGCCGGCATCTTAACCATTTTTTTCTTTTCTAAGCTACACTCAGAGCCTTTCATATTGTTGATACCCCAAGTAGTTGCACAGGTCCGAAAGGAAGACTTTCTTGCAGGTTCCTTAGGACAAAGTTTTCATCTCTTTGCGGCCCAACGGAGAAGAATGGAGGGATGGGGGGGCCAAATGATGAAGAATGCGCGGATTCCCAGTGATGAGGAGACACGGTCGTTACACTTATCTTTGTTTAAATGTCTACGGGAGTCCCCCCGGAATTTTACACCGTGCGAGTTCACCCAGGTTCAAGGCGGTTAGCGGCGCCTACTTTCCCCACCTGTTCCACGGAGCGTACGCACGGGCGACGGTGCCCAGAGAACCGACGTCGAAGCGAATCGTGCCGGGCGGCGGGCGCCAGCCAGCCCTGCGGGCGAGGCCGACGCCGGCGGGCCAAACCGAAAGCCGCGGCTTTTGTGTTTTTTAATATCCCACCCAAGCAGCAGAATCGGTTGTTGTTGTTGTTTTTTCCACCCACAAACCCTTACACACGCGCCCGGCTGCAAGGGTCGAACACCCAAGTCGGCTCCGCCGCGTCTCCAGGAAGTCCGGCCAAAGCGCCGTCGCCAGTTCGATTTGACAACAGCTTCAGTTGCCCGCGGTTCAACACCCACTGCTCCCCGCCGCCCCCCCCCTCGCCCCCAGCCCCACACGGCCCGCCCTTAGGGCGCAGCGCGCATGCGCGCCGAGAAAACCATACTTCCTGGCGCCCTTCTATCCCTCTCCGGGTGGAAACAAACTCGAGAGGTCAGAGACAATTAACTGTCAGTTGCTTTTTTTAAAGGCAGCGCATCACGCCCCAAGACTTAAAATATGGGATAAAATTCGAGAGCCCGTGGCGGACGTAAAATCACTCACATGACCGGTAAAACGACTTGTGTTTATTAAGGGCTATTTACACTGCGGTTCTCCGGACGGTTAGCGATCTGGAATTAAGTAAATGAGGCTTCCGACGGCGCCGACAGATTCGGCACGTCCCCCGACCGGAAGTGCAGACTGAAGGTCATTATCTCAACAGACGGTCGCAGAAGTTAACTCTGAAGGAAGTTTTAAACTTACTGGTAATGCTGGCTCCTCCTCCTCCCCTCGATTGTTGTCATGGTCTGACGAATCGGCGTCACGAGGTTTAAGCGCGGTTTGACATCACGGCGGCCACGTGTTC
>NW_012267218.1:36066672-36085390 GCF_000151885.1 Dipodomys ordii
TGTGATTAAGTATGGTGTCTCCGTTAGCACTGGAGTCCCGGGTGCCCGGGCGGGGGGCGGCCAGGCTACGTTCGGGGTAGGGGTTCCCGAAAAGGGTCCACCCGGGGCCGGGTCGTGGGGCGGGGTGGAGGATCGCAGCCCCGGCGAGGGTCGGATCCACTCCGGGACTGGTCGTGAGGCGGGGTGGAGGATTGGAGGCCCGGCGGCAAGGGTTCGGGTCCACCCGGGGCCGGGTCGTGGGGAGGGAGCGGCGGCTGCACGTCCCGGCGAGGGTCGGATCCACTCCGGGACTGGTCGTGGTGGGGCGACTGCAGTCCCGGAGAGGGTTCGGATCCACCCCAGAACTGGGATGTGGGGAGAGGGGGTGGACTGCAGTCCCGGAGATGGTTCGGATCTACTCTAGTACTGGGTTGTGGGGAGAGGGGGTGGACTGCAGGCCCGGGGAGGGTTCGGATCCACCCTGGGACCGGGATAGGTGTGGGGGGAAGAGGAACGGACTGCAGTGCCTATGGCACCTCCAGCTCGCGTTTGGGAGTTGTCTCCTTTGGGACATGGAAGAGTAACCGACTATGAGATATCCATGTTGACAGACATGACCTTGAGCCGACAGACAGGGACCCTCCACTTAAAAGCTCTACACTTTCTGACCTCTAATCCTTTCTCCAGTACTAAGGCCAACAACCCCTATTCCCTGATGCACTCATTTTAGGAAACTCGCTACCTTAGAGCTTTGCCTATAAAACAAGCTAGAAAGCGTCAAAAAATAAAGCTGGGGTGGGGGGAGTCAGATGTTAAAACTAAAATTTTTTTCACATCTCAGCCATTTACTTACAGAAGTTTAGGGCAAAGGGGACTTTAAAGGGAACTGTTTTGGGAGACTTAAAGAAATCATAATTGTTATTTTGGTATCTTGGTAAGTTTCTATTAGCTAATCATTTTTATTACAGCACTTACAGTTTCCCTGTATTATAGGTCTGCTAGGTTGTACTTACCTACTGGTTAACGATTTGTTATTCAAAAGAAAAGCCAGATGCTGGTGGCTCAGGGCTATAATCCTAGCTACTCAAGAGTCTGGGATCTGAAGGACTTCCCTTGAAGCCAGACCTGGCAGGAGAATCCATGAGACTCTTACCTCCAATTAGTCACCAAAAAGCCAGAAGCTCAAGTGGTAAAGTGATATTTAAAAAAGCTCTAGGAGGAGCTGGGAAGGTGGCTCAGTGGTAGAGCGCTTGCCTTGCATGTATGAGGACCTGGGTTCGATTCCTCAGTACCACATAAGCAAAAAGAAAAAAGGCCGGAAGTGGCGCTGTGGCTCAAGTGGTAGAGTGCTAGCCTTGAGCTGAAGAGCTGAGGGACAGTGCCCAGACCCAGAGTTCAGGCCCCACAACCAGCCCCCCCCCCAAAAAAAAAAAAGCTCAAGGAAAGCACATAAGCATTGAGTTCAAGCCCCAATAGCTCAAGTAGTAGAATGTTATTCTTTAGCAAAAAGCTCAAGGACAGGACTCAGGCACTGAGTTCAAGCCTCAGAACTGGCACACACATGTACACAAAAACCATGTCAGCTGCAATATGAATGAACTCCCATGATTTCTTGGTGAAATTTAGGTGTGAAAAAGATTTTTTTCTGCACTAGTCTCTTAAGGTCTGAGCATACACATCATTAAAATTATAAATCTTACAACTCCTTTCATATCAGAGCTGGGGTAAAACCCTCAGTATCCCCAGTGTTCATGCATCAATGCTGTGAAGCCAGTAGTATAAAAGCACAAAGAGTCGGGTGCTGGTGGCTCACAGCTCACGCCTGTAGTCCTAGCTACTCAGGAGGTTGAGATCTGAGGATTGTGGTTCAAAGCCAGCCAGGGCAGGAAAGTCCAAGAGACTCATCTCCAATTAACTACCAGAAAACAGACAGTGGGGCTGTGGCTCAAGTGGTAGAGCACTTGCCTTGAGCTGAAGAGCTATGGGACAATGCCCAGGCCAGAGTTCAAGCCCTATGACCCACAAAAAAAGTTAAAAATTAATGAATAAATTTTGGCTTCAGAATTGGTACCTTGCATAAGAGTTTTACAAAGAAATAGAGAACATCAATTTCTTCATAACCTTTTTTTCCAATATTCAGAAATTTCTGGAAATTCTCCTTGTATGAGAATATTCACCTGAAACATTTTTCCCTCCAGGGGCCTCTGCTGGCCTTTTGGCAAATGTTTTTTTTTTTTTTTGGTTGGTCGTGGGTTTTAACTCTGGGCACTGTACCTGAGCTCTTCAGCTCAAGTCTAGTGCTCTACCACTTGAGCTACAGAACCACTGTCTGTTTTCTGGTAGTTAATTGGATATAAGAGTCTCTTGGACTTTCCTGCCTAAGGCTGGCTTTGAACCAAGATCCTCAGATCTCACCCTCCTCAGTAGCTAGGATTACAGGCCTGAACCACCATGACCTGCTTAATGTATTTATTTTCTGGGAAGACAAAACACTTAAGGAAAAGAACTAGATGCATTGGAGAATAAATAATAGGCCAGATATGGCACATGCCTATGAAGCAGGAGAATGGAGCTATGTAGCAAGTTCCAGCTCACACAAAACCCTCTTTCAAAAACAACAAAAGAGCTAATATCTAGCCTAATAAATATGGAGAAATATAAGTGGCAAAAGAGATGTGATATAGGTGTGTAAGCCCAGCTAGCAGGGCTGTAGACACACGATTGTGGTTTGAGGCCAGCCTAAGCAAAAAGTTAGCAAAATCTAGTCTCAGCCAACAGCGCCAAACATGGTAATAGCATATACCTGAAATCCCTTCTACCTGGGAGGGTTATATAAGGAGAGAGTGATCTGAAGCTGGCTTGAAGGAAAATTGAGATGCATTGGTGGCTTATACATGTATCCTAGCTACTCAGGAAGCTGAGGTGTGAGGATCACTGTTTAAAGCCAGTTGGTATAGAAAAGCCGATGAGACTTTTTCCAGTAAACCCACTTAAAAAAGCTGAAAGTGGAGCTGTAGCTAAAGGGATAGGTAGAGCACCAACCTTCAGTGAAAAAGCTAAGGGACAGTGTCCAGGCCCTGGTTCAAGCCCAAGTACTGACATATAAAACAAGAAACATCCAAAAAATAAAGCAAAAGAGAGGTGGGCATGGTTGAGGTGGTAGAGCACCTGCCTAGCAAATTCAGGGCTGTGAATTTCAATTCAGTACTACCCAAACTAAATCCTTTGGCTTGTGTAAAAATAAAAGAGCCTATAACATATTAAACACAAACACACGTGCACGCACACACGCGTGCACACACACAAAATACCTTGTAGCCCCAGTATAGAATTAGATTGTAGAGCCAATCACAGGTGGCTCACGCCTGTAATCCTAGCTACTCAGGAGGTTGAGATCTGAGAATCTCGGTTCAAAGCCAGCCCAGGCAGGAAAGCCTGTGAGACTCTTCAATAAAGCACCAGAAAACTGGAAGTGGTGCTGTGGCTCAAGCAGTAGAGCACTAGCCGTCAGCTGAAGAGCTGAGGGACAGCACCCATGCCCAGAGTTCAAGCCCCACGATCGACCAAAAAAAAAAGAATTAGATTGTATATAGTAAGGTTATATGTAGTAAAACTTTAACTTACCAAAAGAGAAAGGGCTGGGAGTAGTAGAGTGCTTATGCTCAAGGTCCTGAGTTTGCTTCTTAAGCAAGAAGGAAAAACAACCTGATATATTAAATTTGGCAACTAAAAGGAAGTTGCTTTTTTATGAGTTTGAATTCCATCAAAAAGACTATTAGAAGTTGAAGAGACTTCAGTTGTCATATTAAATGTCCTCATTTTTCAGGTAAGAAATCAGGCCTGCCTGGAGACTCAAGCAAAGGCTGGACAACTTCATTTCCAGAACAGAAAGGAAACTCATGCATCAGAAAAGGTTTGAGCCTGATGACTGATAAGATCTCTTTTTACTCCAAAGTTCCCTGGTTCTATGATAAATTATTTGGCACACATACACATACCAAATTTCTACAATCATTCCAAGATCTACCCAGGCTATCCCTTGTCTATCTCTGGATTTCAGGGTTGTAAATGGAAGATAACCCTGGTAGTATGTTTACTCTACAATAACAAACATGGGTTCTAGTGATGGAAAATAGAATCAAGAGTGTAGGCCACATTTTATTATTTTGTCTCACCGTGAGGTTTTTTATGTGGCTGTACAACTTTTGGTTATGTGTACCATAATCTTGATAATGGCAACTGCTGAGAATAACTGAAGATTTGGGCAGACTTAAAATTGCTGCTGGCTATTGAGTTCAACTGTAGGTCTAGGAAATATTTGAGATTATTTAATCAAGTGATTCTAAAGAAAATAAATCTCAATGTTAATAAAGTGGTCTTTGAGTAAGAAAGAATTATGTATTTCCAGTTCCTTAAAAATAAGTTAATGTTGCTTCTGTATTATGGTAAACATTTTGCTTAAAGAAAAGATTGTTTAATGAAACTACATTAAAAGACGATACCATCTAGGACTAGTATATGTAAGGTCCACTTCTGGATGGCAAGCAGACTCCACCCCCTCACAGCAAAGTCTCCACCCAGTACCTGCGTTACCTAGGCAACTGGCACACCTGGAAGAGGTCACATCTGAATTTGAGGTGGCCACACCTTTCTCTGCCCATACCCTAGATAAGGCCTAGCCCAGGCCCAGACACTCTCTTGCCCAGACACTCTCTTGCCCAGACACTCTCTTGCCCAGACACTCTCTTGCCCAGACACTCTCTTTCCCAGGCCTTTCCCAGCCACGTGGAGTGCCAGCCTGGCCTGGTCCCAGCAGGTCTACTGAATAAACCTACCCCTTACCTGAATACCACGTGCGGGGTGCTGTTCTTACTCAGCTACCTCTTTTTAAAAACTTAACAGTATAATCCTAGATACTCAGAAGGCTGAGATCTGAGGATCATGGTTCCAAGCTAGCCAAGGCAGAAAAATCCTTGAGGCTTGTATCTCCTAATTGGCCTTCAAAAACTGTAAATGGAGTGTGGTTTTAGTATGGTGGAGGGCCAACCTTGAGCAGTAAAGCTTAGGCCCCAGGGCATACACACAAAGAAAGCAAACAAAAACTTCTAGCATTCTTCACCTTGCTATTCCCACAGCCTTCTTGGATTCAAGTTTCTTCTTAGTGTCCAGCTTCTCAGACTTTCCACCCTCCATCCTCCTTTGCTTCACCAACCCCAGAGAAAGAAATAGAGTGTCTGGGGAAGCCTCTAGGCATGTTCAACTGTTGTCCGTGTCAAATTAGAGTCCACAAGTCTCGGATGGCAAAGGATTGGGGTGTCCTGAAATCAAGTCTTGGAGAGATGGCAGCCATTCTTTCACAAAGTGTGGAGTTTTTAATATTGATGAAAGTCTAATTCATAAAATTTTCCACTTATAGCTTATGCCTTTGGGGTCAAGTCTAAGAACTCTTTCCCTAGTAATAAAGCCTAAAGATTTTCTGGTATCTTTTTAAGTCCCTAAAACATTTTCATTTAATTTTTATATAAGGTAATAGATTGAATTCAAGGTTATAGTTTGTTGTTATGGTTATTTTCATTTGTTGAAAGGTTATCCTTCATTTAATTGTTTTTGCCCTTTACCAAAACTCAGCTCAGTATATTTACATATTTCTTTTCTTTTTTTTTTTTGGGCGGGTCCGGTTGTGGGGCTTGAACTCTGGGCCTGGGCGCTGTCCCTCAGCTCTTCAGCTCAAGGCTAGCACTCTACCATTTGAGCCACAGCACCACTTCCGGCTTTTTTCTTTTTGCTTATGGTGCTGAGGAATCGAACCCAGGGCCTCAGGCATGCAAGGCAAGCACTCTACCACTGAGCCACCTTCCCAGCCCCTACATATTTCTTTTTCTGGATTCTCTATTGATCTATTTCCCTCTTCACTGAAACCACAAACACTTGATTATTATCACTATATAAAAACCTTGAAATCAAATAGATTTTAACTTTTATATCGAAAGCAAAAAAGACTAAAACAGAGTAAAACCTTCCTGTTTTAGTCTTTCTGCTTTTGATATAAAAGTTTCAAAAACTTGTTCCTAAATTTTCAAGATTTTTGTTTTCTTCTGGTTCTAAGACTTAAACTCTGGGCCTGGGCACTGTCCTTTAGCTGTTTTATTCAAGGCTGGCACTCAACTACTACTTGAGCCACTTCTGCTTTTTGTAGATGAGACTCTTACATACTTTTAAGCCTGGGCTGGCTCCAAACTAGAGTCCTCAGATCCCAGCCTCCTGGTAGCTAGGATTAGTCATGAGCCACCAGTGGCTGGCTATAAGAGATTTTGCTGAGAACTTGAGAAGAATAATGCTAAGCCTATGTATATATCAGTTTTGGGAAAATTGACATTCTTAACATTTAAGGCTTCTAATTTGTGAACATAATATATTCTTTTTTTATTTATTTGCGTTTATTTTACGCTAAATTTATTCCTGTGCCATAAGTTTTTGTTTCTTCAGTTTCTTCTTTTTCTTTTGTGCATCCTCCCCCTCTGGTTTAGGAACAATTTGCTCCTTTTCAGTAAGGATCATCTCAGTGTGGCAGGGGGAGCTCATGTATGGGTTAATCCTACCAGGGGCTCTGTAAGTTCGGCAATGCATCTTAGGTGCTTTGTTCACCTGGATGTGTTCAATGACCAGGGAGTCTACATCTAAACCCTTCAGTTCAGCATGACTCTCTGCATTCTTAAGCATGTGCAGCAGAAATTCAGCACTCTTTTTGGGCCACCGACCCTCTGTGCAGCCCCACTGTTTGGCCTGGGCACACCTGCCAACTTCACCATTGTAATGCCAGAATGGCACACATTGCTTCTTTAATGTGACATCTTTCAGATACTTAGTCGCTTTTCGGATATGCATACCCTTGATGGCCTGGGCTGTTTCTCTAGTGTTCTTAAAGTCTACACGAAGATTGGAACCTCTTGACTTGCATGATTTTGTGGGGTTTTCTGGGTCTACAAAGTAGCGAACCATTTTCACAGTTCACCTCTGGCCACTTACAGGAAGATAATATATTCATTTTGGGGGGTAGTTTACAACTTCCATTAGCGGTTTGTAGTTAACATGTAAGTACTGTACATGTTTTATTAGACTTATCCCTACTTTGTTTTTCAGGGATTAATTATTTGTTAATTTTTAAAATTGTTTTAAGTAGTTTTACATCTGTTCAATTCAGTTTGTAAGTGTAGTGTATCTTATCAGTGTCACCCCTTCCATCATTCCCTCACATCTTTCCCAACTCCACCTATATCCTTAAGGTATGGTGTTCCATTTTTACATATGGATATTGAATACAGTGACTGTATTCTCCCACCTTTCTTCTCTCCACTTGTCTGTCCCCCTACCAAAAGTTTCAACTTCCTGGTAGTATTGTATTTTTAATTTCAGTGAGCACATATCCATTGTTAGTAGGTAGAAATACAATTGATTTTTATATATCTTATATCCTGAGACATTTGAACTCATTGTAGTTGAGTTTTTTTTTAAGTTTTCTGTATTCACAATCAGGTCATAAAACAAATACTGGCAATTTTATGTTCTCCCTTCACTATCTTTATGCCTTTTCATTTCTCTTTTTTTTTTTTTACTACACTGAATAGAACTTAACATGTATGATGTCTAAGTGTGGTGAAAGTTGATGTCTTTCCTTGCTTACAATCTTAAGGCAAGTATGGTATATACTATAGGGTTTTGTTTTGCTTTTTAACAAAAAAGTCTTCCTTTTCCTATTTTTCTGAGAGTTTTTTCCATGAATGGATATTAGGTTGTTACCAGATTTTTTTCCCCCCTGTAATTCCATTATTTGTTGGTTGAGATAGGAGGATTGCAAGTTTGAGTCAAGTTTGGACTACCATAGTGTGAGGCCTGGTTTCAGAAAATGGAAAACAAACAACAGCAACAAAAAAAAAATACTTTTGGGGGGCTGGGCTCAATGGTAGAGTGCTTGCCTTGCACGCATGAGGCCCCGGGTTCGATTCCTCAACACAACATAAGCAGAAAAAGCCAGCAGTGAAGCTGTGGTTTAAATGGTAGAGCACTAACCTTGTGCTGAAGAGCTGAGGGACAGCGCCCAGGCCCATAGTTTAGGCCCCACGACCTCACCCCCCACCCAAAAAAAATCCTTTTTTTCCCCCCACATCATTTTATCTGATCATGTGAATTTTCTTCTTTATTGTATTAATATGTAGGCTACACTGGTTAATTTCCAAATATTCAGTTAGTCTTTCATTTCTTCAAATAAAGCCTACTTGTTCAGAGGGTGTAATCCTTTTTTTTTTGTATATTGCTGAATACTTTAAGCATTTTATGTCAATTTCATAAAAGGTTTTTTTTTCTTGTAGACTCTTTGTGCTGTCTTTTTGTCTGGATTTTATACCAAGATAATACTTAACTATAGACTTTTACTTAACTGTTAAGTTTTTACATGTAGACTTATTTGTGATACTGTCTTTTGAATATCTGAAGAGTCTGTAGTGATTTTATACTTCCATTCCTGCTGATAGTATTCACTGAACTGAATGAAATGCTAAATTTAACACACTGAAATCTGTATAAAAGCTAAGCCAGCTGGGCCCCCCTGCACACACCTCCAATCAGAACTACTCAGGAGGCTAGATCTCAGGATCTCAGTTTGAAGCCAACCCAGACAGAGAAGTCCCCTTGAATCTCTTATCTCCAGTTAACCACCAGAAAACTGGAAGTGAAGCTGAAGTTCAAAGTGGTAGAATACCAGCCTTGAGCAGAATAGCTCAGGGATGGTGCCTAAGCCCTGAGTTGAAACCCCATAATGGATCCCAAAAAAAGCTGGGTCAATATCATAGAAATATATTTAGTACCCAATGCATACATTAGAAAGAATTATCTCTTACTGTTTAGTTGTCTATTATCTGGAGATTTTCTTGTTATCTGCAGTTTCTCTTTACATTCTTTGTGATCAGAGATAACATGCCCAGAATGATTTAGCGTTTATCCAGGCTAGTTTTATGGTCTAGGATAATGATTTATTTGGTATGAATTCCATGGCCACTTGATAAAAAGTGTAGACTCTGTGGAATTAGGTGCAAAGTTCTAAAAATAATGGATTTTTATCAGTAGTGGGGCCTGACCTCTGGGCCTGGGCACTGTCCCTCAGCTCTTCAGCTCAAGGCTAGCACGCTACCACTTGAGCCACAGCACCACTTCCGGCTTTTTTTTCCTTCTGCTTATGTGGTGCTGAGGAATTGAACCCAGGGCTTCATGCATGCAAGGCAAGCGCTCTACCACTGAGCCACCTTCCCAGCCCAAATTGATTTTTTTTTTAAATGGTGGATTTTTCCGTATCTGGACTAATTTTCTGTTTCATTGTTCTATCAGTTGTTAAGAGAGCAGTATTGAAATTTTCACCTATAATTGCAGATCTTTGTTTCTCTTTCCAGTTCTAAATAGAAGTCTTCATTCTACATATTTTACAGTTTTGTTTTTGGTGCATACACTTCTTGATCCGTTTACCAGTTTGTGTCTAGTAATTTGCATTGAAGTCTACTTTCTCTGATATACCCACTACCCACTGTTTCTTCTTTCTTCTGTTTAGTGTTTGCATAATATATGTCTCATTTTTTTAGTGATGGTGTTGGTGGTGGTACTAGGTTTTGAATTCAAGGTTTTGCACTTTCCAGATAGGAACTATACAACTTGAGTCATTGTTTCTTTTATATGTGTTATGCTTGAGTAATGTTTCTTTAATCCATTCTGTCTCTTGATTGGTGTACTTTGGGCTTAACCTATTAGGGTTTACATAACCTAGGGCTTAAGCTTGTTATTTTACTTTTTGCTTGTTGACTATCTCAGCCAGGAGCCAGTGGCTTAGGCCTGTGATCCTAGCTGCTTAATAAGGTAAGAACTGAAGATCACAGTTCAACTTAAGACAGACAAATTCAAGGGACTCGTCTCCAGTTATCCAGGAAAAAGCTGGTAATAGAGGCGTTAGAAGTAGAGGTAATAGAGGAATTAGAGATGCAAGTGGTAGAATGCTAGCTTTGAATGAAAAACCTAAGTCAGTGTTTGTTGTTATGAACTAGTAACACCACCAGAAAAAAAAGTATGTGTGTGGGGGGAGACTATCTCCTTATGTATCTCTTAGAGACAGAGAGGGGGACAAGCATGATTATCACAATCTAAAGGTGCCAACAGATTAGTTTGAGTGAAATGTAGACACTTTACATCCATTTACCCCAATTGTCAACATACATTTAGAATAACATTAGGTGAGCATATAAATTTTTCCAACAGCTAACATAATTTAGGAAATTCAAAAAGTTGTGTGTGAATTTTTTTTTCCCTCTTGGATGTCCTAAATTCTTAGTTTCTGTTTAAAAACTTAAATAACCCATTTTGTGTAGGTCTGTGAACAACAGATTCTCTTAGTTTTTCTTCCTTTGCAAATATCTTGAATTTCCCTTCAGGAATGAAGGATATTTTTCCTAGATACAATTTCTGAGTTAACAATTCTGTTCTTTTAGTGCTTGAACATTTTGTGCTACTTTGTTCTGGACTCCATAATTGCTGAGAAGGGCTGGGAAGGTGGCTCAGTGGTAGAGCCTTACCTTGCATGTATGAGGCCCTGGGTTCGATTCCTCAGCACCACATAAGCAAAAAGAAAAAAGCCAGAAGTAGTGCTATAGCTCAAGTGGTAGAGTGCTAGCCTTGAGCTGAAGAGCTGAAGGACAGCGCCCAGGCCCAGAGTTCAGGCCCACAACCGGACCCTCACAAAAAAAAAAACAAAAACATAATTGCTGAGAAATCTCCTTAATCCTAAATATTGTGCCCATGTAGTGAGATATTATTATTCATAGACTGTTTCATAGCTAGCATTATCTGTTAATTAATTAGAATCATAAGATTCTATGATTCTAGCATCATAAGAGTTCAAATTATGATTTTGAAGTATCCAGTTACTATGAAACCAAATTATACTTTGTATTATTACTTCAAAGAAACAATAAACTATAACATTAAGAATGAGACAAGCACAGCAAATTAAAGAATTGATGCTATCCCTTGCATATAGTTCTTTGAAAATGTCAGTAGTTCCCACCAGTATATGCACAGACTAAGGAAGAAAAGACAAGAGAAGCCAGGCACCAGTGGCTCATACCAGCAAACCTAATTACTCAGGAGGCTGCAATCTGAGGATCATGGTTTAAAGCCAGCGTGGGCAGAAAAGTTCACTTGAGACTCTTTTATCTTCAATTAATCACCAGAAAACTGGAAGTGGCACACTGTGGCTCAGAGTGGTAGAGCACTAGCCTTGAGCAAAAATGCTCAGGGACAGCACCCAAGTCCAAGTCCCATGACCATCCCCCCCCAAAAAAGACAAGGGGGACTGGGAAGGTGGCTCGGTGGTAAAGTGCTTGCCTTGCATGCACAGGGCCCTGGGTTCAATTCCTCAGCACCACATAAGCAGAAAAAAAAAAAAGACAAGGGAAAAGTAAATGCACAGGAGAACTGTATGCATGGCTGTGAATAGAATAGTTACTTTTGGTTAAATGTTTTATTCAGAATGGTATTTTTTGTGATAGTGTCCTACATGTTGTCCTAAGCCTGAATTTTCAATTTCCAACTCCATATAAGTTTCACAAAAAGTTTATACTTTGCAATTTGTACTTTGATTTCTCAGTACCACATAAACATTTTAAGTAATTGACAAGCTAGTAGGAAAGATATACAAATCCGTTTATTTTTATGTATTTCTTATTAGATTCAAAACTATAATGCATAGTTTTCGTTAATTTATAGTATATATGGTTAGTGTTAGGTCTTCCTCCTAGATGCTAGTTTGATTTTTAATAGCTTTAGTTTGCACAAACCTTTTAAGTGGGATGCTCAACCTTTCTAGAACTAACCAGCATAAATAAGTAAACCAGATAATACACATTCTTACATCTAGAACTAAAGTCCTACATTCATAGTATGTATACACCTTGGAAATACAGAAAGGTTTTCTGACTTCTTTGTCTTCTCCATTGCCAAGTTAGATCATAAGTACAAAATGTTCAGAAGTTCCTAATAAGTCTCTGTGATAACTGTTTTTGAAATGCAAAATACATAAATTCTCTTTGTTTTGAACCCTGAATATTTTTATGAGCTGATGTTGATTTAAAACTGAATGATAAACCAGGCACCAGCAATTCATGTTGTAATCCTACCTATTCAGGAGGCTGAGAGCTGGAGATCACAATTCAAAGCCAGCCTAGAAGTTGGAAGTAGACCTGAGGCTCAAGTGGTAGAGCATTACCCTTGAGCAATAAAACAACTCAGGAATACCACCCAGATCCTGAGTTCAAATCCCAGGATTAGGGCACTCACACATGCACACACATACACACACACTAAGACAGGGACCATTCACAAAATCTAAACCGTTGTTATTAAAAATCTGAGACTAGCCAGGCACCAGTGGCTCGTGCCTGTAATTCTAGCTACTCAGGAGGCTGAGATCTGAGCCAGCTGGGCAGGAAAGTCTGTGAAACTCTTATCTCTAATAAACCAACAGAAAACCGGAAGTGGTGCTGTGTGTGGCTCAAGTGATAGAGAGCTAGCCTTGAGCAGAAAAGCTCAGGTACAGTGCCCCGACCCCAGGTTCAAGCCCCATGACCGACAAAAAAACAAAACATACAAGAAAAAAAGCCCAAGGCCCTCCACTTGGGGCTGGTGGTAGAGTGCTTGCCTAGTGTGCTTGATGCCCTGGGTTTGATTCCTCAGTACCACATAAACAGAAATGGCACTGTGGCTCAAGTGGTAGAGTTCTAGCCTTGAGCAAAAGAACCTCAAGGACAGTGCCTAGGCTCTTGAGTTCAAAAAGAAAAGAAATGGTATATAATTATATCTATAGTTAGACATTTATAAAATATGTTAATAATGAGGTAACTCTTTAGCCTAAAATATTTAATAGATTGACAAATTTCTTTCTTTTAACTTTTAAATTAGGTGACTAATAAACATATCAAAAGAATATGGCCGCACAAATACCAGAATCTGATCAGATAAAACAGGTAAGGTACTACAATTAAGGGGATCTTGCAAAAATAAAAAATAGAATCTACTATTGAAAATGTGAATCAGTTGTTATTTATAGATAATTTTCAAAAATCATTATTAGCTGAATATGGTACTTAACACCTCTAATCCCAAGCACTCAAAAGCCTGAGATAGTAGGATCATAAATTCAAAGCCAAGCCTGGGTTATATAGGAAGCCCATCTGAAAACAAAAACAATAAAAAAAAAACCCATGATTTGCAATGTGACAGGATATTTTGTTTAGATAGTATTAAATAACTTTATGATTTATTTGTAGTTTAAAGAATTCCTGGGAACCTACAATAAACTTACAGAAACCTGCTTTTTGGACTGTGTTAAAGACTTCACAACAAGAGATGTAAAACCTGAAGAGGTAAGAAAAGTGTTGCATACTAAAAATTCTCCAAAATTTGTCAAGAACAATAGGATCCCTACAAGCACTCTCTTCATTTACTTACTGAGCTATTTGCTATGTGTCAGTGCTTGGAGGAACCTAGGTTTTGTTGATTTTTTTATTTCAAATAGTTGTACAAAGGTTTCTCAATTCAACAAGGCAGATTATGTGTACAATGCATTTTGATCAGTGTCACCCCTTCCATCACTCCTCCATCTTTCCTAGTCCATCCATATCCTCAAATTACACGGTTCCATTTTCATATAGGTACCTTGAATATAATGATTGTATTTGCTGACTTGCCTTCTCTCTATTCTTCTGCTCCCTAGTCCCCCAAAAACAAAACAATAAAACCAAAAAAACAACCATGTTTCAGCTTCCTGATCATTTTGGAAGGTTGGTTAGTTTAAAGGAGTTACACTATTGGGATCCTCCCCTGAGTTTACCATTCGTTAGTCAGTTTGTGTGTATAGATTCATATGACCTTGTATATGGTTTTGTGTATGTTTATATTTTAGATCTAACTTGTACATATGAGAAAAAACTTGGCAATGTTTGCCTGAGTTACTTTAACATTTTTTTCCTAGGTCCATCCATTTCCCTGCAAATGACATGGTATTGTTCTGATGACTAGTTTCAGTGTGTGTGTGTGTGTGTGTTTGTGTGTGTGTGTGTGTGTGTGTCATTTTCTTCATTTATTCATCCATTTTAGGGCATCTGGGCTGCCTCCATAGCTTAACTAGCTATCATGAATAGTGCAGCAGTGAACATGGATGTGAAAATGTCATAGTTTACTATATCCCGACTTGTAATATTTTGGGTAGATGCCCAATAGTGGTATTGTTAGATTATAGGATATGTCTGTATTTGTTTTCTTAAGAATTTCCAAATTCATACTATTCATACTATTGTTTTTAGTGATGCCAAAATTTGATGTGATAATGATAATATATAAAGGTAGATTTATAGGTTGGGCAGCTGAGTTACTGTAGTCAGGCTTAAAGAACCTGTGTGTGTGTACCAGTTCTGGGGCTTGAACTCAACACGTGGGCTTGTCCCTGAGGTTTTGTGCTCAAGGCTAGTGCTCTACCACTTGAGTACAGCTCCAATTCTTGCTTTTTGATGGTTAATTGGAGACAAAAGTCTCATAGATTTTACTGCCCAGATTGGCTTCGAACTCTCAACCTCTTGAGTAGCTAGGGTTACAGGCATGAGTCACCAGCACCTAGCTATCTAAAGAAACTGGATTTGGCCTTTTATCTGATCCTGAGAACTTAGATTAATTTCAGAAAAAAGCAAAAATTGTTTGTGGTAGCTTTTATTTCATAGGTAGACTCTGAAACCCAGTCCTATTTTAAATGTTAACTTTTAATGTCTTCATCATATTATCTGCATATTTGCTCAAAGTGACAAACTTCTCCAGTGGAAGATGTTGGTAACATTTATGCCAAGAATTTAGTATCTAAACATCATCAGTACTTACTTGTTAAATAATTGACAAACATAGGACAAAAGCTAAAGAGAGAAAGCGGGAACAGCTGATACTAAGTAAAAGAAATGTATATCACCCAATTTGTAAGAAAAAAAAATAGTTTTATTGTTAAAGGTCATAGAGTTCATAAGCAGTGTAGATTAAGATAATGGTAACTATCGTTGTGAATATTAAAAGGTGTTTGTGACTTAGGCTAAGTATAACTATGCTACAGTATTGTGAAATTTATTTAGTCATGTAATCTCAATAAGAAATATTTGAGAAAAAAAGAAAAATGAAGCCAGGTGTGGTAGTCATACCTGTAATCTCAGCTCTGGAGGCTGATACAAGATGATCCTAAGTTCCAGGCAAACCTGGCCTAAGTGGCAAGGTCAAGGCCATATTAAGACCTCATCTCAATAAATATGTAAATAAAAAGTAAGCAATATTTTTAGAATCAAGAACGTTGATAATGAGGTTACTCATTAAAAAGAAACAAACGTGTAGGGTGTAGTAGTATATGCCTATAATACCAGGTACTTGGAAGTTGGAGGTAGAAGGATTAGGAAGTTTTGGGTCCAGCCCAGGCTAAGTTAGGTAGACTCTGTTTCAAAAACAAAAGGGCAGGCTGGGAAGGTGGCTCAGTGGTAGAGCGCTTGCCTTGCATGCCTGAGGCCCTGGGTTCGATTCCTCAGCACTACATAAGCAAAAAAGAAAAAACCCGGAAGTGGCGCTGTGACTCAAGTGGTAGAGCGCTAGCCTTGAGCTGAAGAGCTGAGGGACAGCTCCCAGGCCCAGAGTTCAGGCCCCACGACCGGACCCAAAAAAAAAAGGGGGGGGGCTTATATATGACTACTATGATAGAGCATAGGTTTTTGACATAAAGACATAAAATTACTAGATGAACTTTCCCCCCCCCCTTTGGTGGGAAGTAATACAGGGGCTTTGAATTTAGGGCCTTATGCTTGTAAGCAAGTGCTCTACACTTGAGTCAAGCCTAAAGCCCTTTTTGCTTTAGTTATTTTTCTTATAGGATGTGGTGTTTTTACTTAAGGACCATTGTCAGGCCATAATCCTCCTTCCAGCACCTGCATAGCTAGGACTAAAGATGTGTACCACCACAACCAGCTCCTAGATGTTTATTTTAGCCATCTAAATAAGGGGGTAATAATGTGGGCTTTCGGTTAATACTGAAACATACCTGTAGAAAATATAGTCCAGAAGCTTCAAGAAAGCTTTAATTCTCGCTAATGGTTGAAAGTATCAACAATTAAGCTATACCTGGGGGAGAGGGGGTACGTGTGTGTGTGCATGTGTGTGTGTGTGTGTGTGTGTGTTCAAAAACATCTCACTGCTTTTCTTTTATAATACCTGCATTTAAAAAAAATGATTTTTTTTGTGTTGCTTCGGTCTTCCTTATAGATCACCTGTTCGGAACATTGCTTACAGAAATATTTAAAAATGACACAAAGAATATCTATGAGATTTCAGGAATATCATATTCAGCAGAATGAAGCCCTAGCAGCCAAAGCAGGACTCCTGGGCCAGCCGCGATAGGGAAGTCCCAGTGGATGGACTTCAATGAAACATTGCCAACAGTCGTTGCACTGGAAATGAGGATTCATCTCATAGAATCCTCTGAAAGCAGTAAGCACCCTGTAAAGCTGTCTGTGGTGGCTACTTGGCAAATTGAAACCACTGGAGAAACAAAAACATTGTTCCCCAGAAATAATCAAAAAAGAGAAGGTCATTGTTCAGTGAACATAGTAAGATGTAACATTTGTTGAAGTCTTAAGATTTACGGGTTGGTCACTTTGGTTAGAAAAATAAACCATTGTTTCTTCATTCGTGACTGTTAATTTTAAAGTAAAATATGTGTCCAATCATGTATAAGGTAGAAAAAATTTTTATTACTAAAAGTAAAATAAATGGAAGTATCACTGAGCAGTTAGTTGTTTATACTGTATAGAACACAGTATTCTGACTGGACTGTGGATACGTTGAAATGTTTTCAATCAGAATCATCCTCCAAGCATTCCTGTTCATTCATGTTTGCCTCAAATTGCTGGTAAATACATAAAACAGTTACTTGCTAATCATTTCAATGCACGATCTTTTTCTTGCTTCCCTTCTTTTATCAGTGGGCATTACATTCTTATCCTAGCTGTATCTTCAGGAAACATCCCATCTAAGACTAACTTGGGAATGTGTAAGAGTTGACTATTAGGCTCTAATGGAGTCTGTATTGTTTCACACTTTGTTCAAAAGCTGAGAGTCTAACATGAATGGTTCTGAGTCTGACCAACAATATATGGTTTATTTTCAACCACGAAGTACAATTAGCTGAATAAAAGTAAAACAGAGGTAAATTTATATCTTTTGGCTTATCAATCCTGAAACAAATGCAAGCATTTATAGGAAATTCTCATTGATGCATAAGTATATCAAGCAGTTTGATGAAGATACCTTTTATTCATTTGGCTTAAAAATGGTCATTTAGAACTTGGGCAATTCACAAACATACTTTGCTATTCCTATGTAATCTAACCCAACATGATTATTACTGTTATAATTCACAAAGTGTATTTCAAAAAAATGATTAACTGTGTACTCACCTGGCAGATAAGGGGAATTTTGTGCAATAGCATCTGAAATACTTTGGGAGGGAGTGTGCGTTTGAAAACATGGAGAAGCTTCTGTGGTTGCATACAGACTGAAAGGGCATTGCTGAGGTGTTGTACCCCCATTCCATTCTCTCCTGAAACAGTAGGACATTTTGAGTAAAATTTAGCATTTGTCAAAATGTGCATCCTACAAGAAAGCAAAAAAGGTTAAACATTTAAAGCATCTTACACTAAAGACTATTTAGACAATTCCTATGAAGAATAAAGAGTACACATATGAGAGAGAATGAGTTTCATAGTGGTAAAGCTGCAATATGAATCTAGTGTTGGGAGCTAGTGGCTCAGGCTGAGATCTGAGGATCATAGAAAAGTCTAAAGACTCTTATTTCCAATTAGCCATCAAAAAGCCAGAAGCAGAGGTATGGCTCAAGTGGTAGAATGATACCCTTAAACAAAAGGCCTAGTCAGAGACTTGTTCAAGACTTGTTCAAGCCCAAGTACTGGCATGTACACACACACTCACACAATCATTGTATCAGGCAAATTACAGTTACCATACTCACTGTTTAAGGAAATACACTTGCCTTGAAAATATTCATGTTGTTTATTTTAGTTTTTAATGTGGCCTGTTTTTCAACTAAAAACAAAAAGCTAAAAGGAATAGACTCCATTATCAAAGATTTCAATTTTTTTGAGACAGTCTCCCTGCATAACTCAGGCAAGTCTCAACCTTGAGATGTTCCTGCTTCAGTTTCCCAAATACTGAGATTATGGGCATGTGTCCCTATACCCAGCTTGAAACAAAATTTAGTATAACATGAATTATAATCTAGAGAAAGAAAATAAGACATCTGTGAACTCTGATTTCTGAATTAATTTTTTATAAATGAATTTTAGGATGATTAGTTGTGAAGTAACAAGGAATAGAAATTTGTGAAAAGTAAACTATAATCATTTCTCTTTAAATTATAACATGGGATGGCTTAGTTTTACTCTCAACTTTTAGGAAACAAAGGACCAGTGAAGTGATTTAGTTTTCAAGCTCATTAATGCTAGAAGTAGGAGTAGAACCTAACTTTTTTTTTTTTTTTTTGGTCGGTCGTGGGGCTTGAACTCTGGGCCTGGGCGCTGTCCCTTAGCTCTTCAGCTCAAGGCGAGCGCTCTACCAC
>NW_012267218.1:36085440-36090484 GCF_000151885.1 Dipodomys ordii
AGCTCAAGGCGAGCGCTCTACCACTTGAGCTACAGTGCCACTTCCAGTTTTCTGGTGGTTTATTGGAGATAGGAGTCTCACGGTCTCTCCTGCCCAGGCTGGCTTTGAACCATGATGCTCAGATCTCAGCTTCCTGAGTAGCTAGGATTACAGGCGTGAGCCACCAGCTCCCGGCTTCCTAACTTTTTTTTAAAGTTGAGATTAGGTGATTACATACAGTATTGTGGAATAGTGATAGTTAAAGTCACAAACACATTTTAACCTTCACAAGGTAAATTGTCATTATCATGGTCTATAAAGTTTGTGAATACTATGAGCTTTGACAATACAATTATTTCTTCCACATCAGGTGATAGTTACATTTCTTTCCTTTTGCTTAGTTTAAGCTGTTCCCTCTTTCCCTCTCATTCCTCCCGTCATCACTGTCTTTGCATTGCTTAGTTCCTTTTCTTCTATGTCAGTGCAGCTGATGGGCCCCTCTGTTGTATGTTTTCCTGTTTCCCTCTGATTCTGTGTCCTCCTAGCTTCCTTCCCTTGTGCACATATATATACCATATATGTGGTCAAGAACATGGAGTCATTTAGCAATGATACAATAAAATGAGTGGAAGTCCTTTATTTCTCGAGCCCTATTTACTTTGTCATATCTCCTTGCATTCTGGCTTTAGCATCCACGTATCAAGGACACCATGTGCCGTTTGTCTCTTTGCTCTTGGCTTACCTCGCTCAAGATGATTTGCTCTAGTTCTATCCATTTCCCTGCAAATGCCATTACTTTGTCCTTTCTAATGGCTATATAATATTCCATTGTATATAGGTACCACAATTTTTGGATCACTCATCAGTAGTGGGGCATCTGGTTTGTTTCCATATCTTGACTATTGTGAACAGTGCTGCAATGAACATGGAGGTGCATGTGTCCTTGTATCCTGATTCCTGTTGCTCAGGTTAGATGCCTAGGAGTGGTATGTCTGGGTCATAGGGGAGGTCTATATTTAGCTTTCTGAGGTACCAGTATACATTCCCACCAGCAATGCAGTAGGAGAACCTAACTTTTGACCCTTGGATCAGGCCAAGTGCTCTAGCACTAATCTATATCCCAGCCCTAAATTTATTTTAAATTGATAATATTTTAGCTTTATGATGGTAATACACTGTTATAATACTTTAACTATAGTCTATGTGTTTTTAAAGAAAAACTGAAGCTACAGTAGTGCCTATACTCATGACAGATAGTGCTAATGGAATAGAAAAAGCAAATGATTGGTTAACTAAACCAACAAATCCAACATAGCCTCTCAGATATTACAATCAAAATTATTGTCCCTATCGTTCCACAGACATAAACAACTAAATTGGTTACAGAACTACACGTTGAACCCTCATGTGAAAATTCAAAATGCTTCAAACCCCAAAATTTGAATGCTGAATTCAGGCCACAAAGGAAAACTCCACATTTAACCTCAGATGATAAGTCAAAGCCCAAACACTACCCTACTAAAAAATTTGTAACAAGTTAACTTGTTACAGGTTATATATAATGTCTATGAAATGAATTATATGTTCTGAGTAAGTCACATTAGGAATATACACATATTTCAAAGAGGTTGTGGTCTCAAGTATTCTGGATAAGAGATAAATCTGTACATCTATGAGTTCACAGAGGAAAAAGTGTTACCATTTTGGGGGGAGAAATTTAAAGCCAAGTTTATAATTTCTAATAATTTCAACACTTACACCATCAACATCTAAATCTAAATACCTGAGTAACTCTTAAAATGAGTAGAAGTCAAGTGAGGTTTTAAAGTCGTTTGTGCCAGGCCCTGGAGGCTCACTCCTGTAACCCTACCTATTCAGGAGGCTGAGATAAGAGGATTATAGTTGAAAGTCAGCCTAGGCAGGAAAGTCTGTGAGACTTACCTCCAATTAACCATCAGAAAACTGGAAGTGGAATTGTGGCTCCAAGTAGTAGAGCACTAGCTTTGCCCAGATTAGCTCAGGGACAGCACCCAGGTCCTGAGTTCAAACCCCATGACCAATTAAAAAAAGTCATTTGTGTACATTCTGGGTTTTAAAAATCAAACACATCATTACATGACCATCAGTGTCATGGAATATTGTAGACATATGCTTGCATTAAGTTTACATAACATAGCCTATATTATGCCGAGACTGTAAGAATATATAGTCCATTTCTTTCTTTTTTGGCCAGTCGTGGGGCCTGAACACTGGGGTCTGGGCGCTGTCTCTCGGCTCTTCAGCTCAAGGCAAGCTCTCTACCACTTGAGCCAAAGCACCACTTCCAGCTTTTTCTGCTTATGTGGTGCTGAGGAGTCAAACCCAGGGTCTCATGCATGCAAGGCAAGCACTCTATGACTGAGCCACCTTCCCAGCCTATGTAGTATGTGACTTGTTTGACTTGTAAATCAAAATTTCCTTTGAGTGGGATAATGTTGCAGGTGAAAAAACCAAGGCAATTTCTTTCTTTCTTCTTTTTTTTTTTTGGGGGGGGGGTGTTGGTCGTGGGGCTTGAACTCTGGGCTTAGGCGCTGTCCCTGCACTCTTCAGCTCAAGGCAAGTGCTCTACCACTTGAGCCGCAGCACCATTTCCAGTGGTTTATTGGAGATAAGAGTCTCATGGATGTTCCTGCCCGGGCTGGCTTTGAAGCGCGATCCTCAGATCTCAGCCTCCTGAGTAGCTAGGATTACAGGCGTGAGCCACTGGTGCCTGGCTGACAATTTCTTTTTAACTGAAGCAAAATACCAAATCTGAAAAATACTGATTGTAATTCTTGAACATGTTATTGCAAGTAACTTAAAATGATTATTACTTCTTACCTCTAGATAACCAAAGTTCTGCCATCTGTACCTCTTGCAGAAAACGTTCTTGTAGTTTTTCATTTGTTGCTAGATCCCACAACTAAAAGATTCATAAGACATTTAACAATGAGTAGTGAATGTAAGGCCTTTGGTGTACTGGTCAAAATCAATTCTTATTTTAAAAGCACATTTTGAGCCTAGTCTCTAATGAGTGAAAAATGTAATTTCTCTTTATAATTAAATGTTTCCTAAAGTAGGGTTAAAGTTTTTGAGATTTAAAAAAAAAAGAATGGTAATAACACTGCAGAAATCCTCCTATAACTAATACAGTAAAGGTAGCTTTGTGTGTTGCAATTGTGTTTTCTTGCTTGTTATTACCAATGCATGTTGTTGCAGAGATTTCTCTGGCCTATAGGTCTCTGGTCATTGTGATATCTCCTCATAGAAACATCTCTACTAGATATTCATTTCATTAAAAATGTTCTACAGCTTGGTACCTCTCTACTAGGTGAGACAGGAAACTGGCAAAGCTTCTATATTGAAACCCTCAGGAGAGCAGGATAGGGCATGGTGGCAGGTTGACAGCTGATAAGTATCAGAACGTTGGTTCAGAAAGGCAAACAAGACCACAAGATGTCATCATCCTTGGAACTATGACTAGGACTGGTCTTTATTGTGCTTACTAACCCAGCCCCTTGAAAGCTTTTATCAGTAATAGTTGTCAAAGGCTCCATAAGTGGATGAGGTTTAGTAAGTACTATAAATGGCAGGACAGTCTAGGAGCAGCTGGAAGAAGTAGGCAACCAACGCAAACCTCTAAGTCCATTGACAAACCCACCACAAGGCTGAGAAAGTGATTCCTAACATATAGGTATGATAAGAAGTCCAATGTCTTTTGGGATTCACAGTACTTTACATCTGGATAAAGAATCAGGAAAGGTTTCTCAGAAAAGAGCATGAGTACGGAGAAGTTTGGTAACGTTTGATGAAGAAGGCATTGTATGGCACACATCGAATGGTCATTTGTTTTTGCAATACTGGGGGATTTGAACTCAGGGTTTTGTACTTGTGTTTACCACATGAGCCATGTCCCAGCATTCAATTTGATTATGACAAGGTAAACATAGCATCAGTACTCATTACTGAAGACCAGCTGCAGACAAGGAACTTTATATAGTATAATTTCCAACCCTTAGGCAGTTAGTACAGTAGGCACTCATGCAAGGCAGTGGTATCCAAGTGAGGTTGGTTTCAGAAGTGCAGAGAGTAGGGAGGTTGTGCATAGAAAGCCTGTAGTGGCTGGATACAAAGAGGAGTGATGGAATGGGTAAGGAGTTAGTACACCCATATTTATGGAAAACAAGTCTGTTATTTAAGTAAACAAGAGCAGCCAGGAGGGTAGCAAGTCTATAAGCTTCATAAGGAAGCAGGAGAAGATTGGTAATAAGGATGAGATCATGAATCGGTGCCATCCGTGTAACTAGGTAAGTGTGGAGCATGTAGGTCCAATTTGGGCCTAGAGTGGTACATCTGAGAACCCGGTCGGAGGAGACAAAACCATGGAAGACATTGGGGGCCCAGGGCCCTTCCGGATGAGCTGTTAGGGAAGGGTCCTGGGGTCCACCCCGACCTACAGGATAACCCTTGGCTCAGCCATCTACATTGGTAACAAGCTCCAGGTGATGCATCCGCATTCCAGTTGGGGACTCACGGCTAAGGAACCACACGTGCTGGCGTTAGGATCAGACAACGCGCACGTCTGAGCAAACGCCCGGGGAAAACCTCCTGCGGATGGACCAAGGCAGTGAGTACTAGTCCTGCCCTTGAGCCCTGGGCTGCTGCACTCAAGGCCCCAGCTCCACTTCCGTCTTGTAGCTAAGTCTCACAGACGTTCCTGCCCCGGCGGGCTTCGAACCGCGACGCTCCTCTCTACCTCCTCCTTAGCTAGGGTTCCCGGTGCGAGCCCGGCCCCCGCCATGACCGCCCTCCCTCCTTCCCTCCCTCGCTCGCTTCCTTTTGCTGCAGAGAGCTAGCACTAAACGGAAGGCTGCGGCACGCGGGGCACAAGCACCCCCCCCACGCCCTGCTTCTAGAAAGTTCCCGGCGTGTGGGCGACGCCTCACCTGCGCGTCCCGCGCCTGGGCCGGTGGCTGCTGGGCTCTTCTCTCTGCAAACATAGATGGCTCGTGGGCCCGCGGTCCCCTCGGCCGCCGCCCATCCCGCG
>NW_012267218.1:36090734-36105545 GCF_000151885.1 Dipodomys ordii
TCCCTGGCGCGCCCGGTGGCGCGTTGACGCCTAGCCGCTGCCGCCACCCCTGAGGAGACTCAGGGAGCCGGGGACGCGAGGGGCGGCCCACAGCCGTGGAGCTGCAGCGCCGGCTTCGAACCCAGGTCTGTCGCACTCTAGATTCCAAACCCCTTCCCGGAGACACTGTTTGTCTCTGTCGTGGGCATTGTCAGTGTTAGGTCAGTCATGGGACTTGAACTCGGGGCCTGGGCGCTGTCCCTAGATCCATTCTGCCCTAGGCGAGCGCCCTACGACTTCGAGCCGCAGCTCCATTTCCGGTTTGCTGATGATTCATTGGAGGTGAGAGTCTCAAGGACTTTTCTGTCCAGGCCGACCTCAGTCCTCAGAGCTCAGCTATCGTTACAGGTGTGTGAGCCACCCATGCCCGGCTGAAGGACTTCTGCATGCTAATGAGTGTTAATAGCATCACAGTTTTAATTGCAATTCCCAAATGACATATGATGTTGACACTTTTTCCATATGCATATTTACCATCTCAGTAACTCCTTTAGTGTGGTATCTGTTCAAATCATTCCCCTCCCCCCCACACACACAGTTTTTAGACCAGATTTTCTTAGTGTTGACTATGTATTTATGTATTTTAGGTAACAGCTGGTTTGGATATGTTTGTCCACACAAAAACTAACGTTGAACTTTGATTCCCAGTATAATGGATTACTTTGGGAGGTGGAGGCTTTAAGAGGTGATTTGGTATTTAAGAAAGATCCATTCTGTACCAGGTTAAGTCTCACACAAATGAGTAAGTTCTTACTTCTGAAGTACTGTATCAGTTCCTGTGAAAGTGGATCCACCTGAATGAGGGTTTTATCTCCTTCATAGATCCCAGCTGCCCTTTCCCTCTCAACTATGAATTGAAGCAGTCTTGTACTGCTTCACAAGGCTCTCACAATACCTTGCTTTTGGACTTCTCAGCATTCTAAACTTTGAGCCGTTGTAAAAATGATATTTTGAAAATATCAACTGTAAATATTAATATGTAGAAAATCCATTTTACATCCTGAAATCTTGATTAACTCATAAGTTTCCATAAAGTTTCCTTTACTATTAAACCAACCCTGTATTCCTGAAGGTAGTCCTAGTTTGGAAGTGTCCTGCAAAGGCCCTCAAGGAGCTATTTGAGAGGTGGTAGAACTTTTGGCAGGTGGGGACTAGTACTAGGAAGTTAGGTCATTGGGGGGCTAACCTTGAAAGAAATATTATGAAACCCTGACCCTTGCCCATTCCTTGAAGTGAAAAGGCTTCTCTGCCACACTTTCCCACTGTGATGTACTGTGCTATAGGCCCCAGACAACAGGGCCAAGTGACAGTGGAGTCAGGCTTTGAAACTGTGAGCCAGTAGTAGTTGTTGTGGCTACTGGCTCTAGGGCTTGAACTGGGGTGTTGAAGGGGGGGAGTCCTTGTGCTCTTAGCTTGCTTTTCTTTCTTTCTTTCTTTCTTTCTTCCTTCCTTTCTTTCCCTTCCTTCCTTTCCCTTCCTTCCTTCCTTCCTTTTTTTCTTTCTTTCTTTTTGTCAGTTATGGGGCTTGAACTCTGCACCTGGGTGCTGTCCCTGTGCTCTTCAACTCAGCAACAGCATGACTTCCAGTTTTCTAGTGGTTTATTGGAGATAAGAGTCTCACAGACTTTCCTGCCCTGGCAGGCTTTGAACCACTATCCTTAGATGTCCACCTCCTGAGTAGCTAGGATTACAGGCATAAGCCACTGGGGCCTGGTGCTCAGCTTTCTTGCTCATGACTTGCATTCTATCACTTGAGCCATACCTCCAATCCAGCATTTTGCTCACCTGAAATCTTACCACTAAAGAGTCTGGGGCAGGAGAATTGAGAAATTTAAGCCCAGCTTAGGCTACATGAGAGAGGGAGGGAGAAGTCTACCTAGAAAGAGAGTAGAGATAGATCAAACTAGAGACAGAGGAGAGGAGAGAGGGGAGAGAGATAGAGACGGGAGCCAGGCCCCGGTGGCTCACGCCTGTAATCCTAGCTACTCAGGATCTGAGGATCTACTCAGATCTGAGGATCACAGTTCAAAGCCAGCCCGTGCAGGAAAGTCTTATCTCCAATAAACCATCAGAAAACTGGAAGTGGCACTGTGGCTCAAGTGGTAGAGCACTCACCTTGAGCTGAAAAGCGCAGGGACAGCTTCCAAGCCCAGAGTTCAAGCCCCATGACTGACAAAAAAAAATGACAACAAGAAGAACAAAGTTTGTTTTTATAACAGACTCTCTTTACGGGTAACCAATTTATCGACAAATGGATTAACTCATTCATAAAGGCAGACATAATCATCTCAAAGTTTCCACCTGAGCCAGGCACCAGTGACTCATACCTGTAATCCTAGCTACTTAGGAGACTGAGACCCCCCCAAAAAATAAAATAAAAATAAATAAATACTTTTCAATTTAATAGGGTCTTCTCTATTATTATTTTTTTTTTTTTGGTTAGTCATGGACCTGAACTCTGGGCCTGGGCGCTGTCCCTCAGCTCTTCAGCTCAAGGCTAGGTCTCTACCACCTGAGCCACAGCGCCACTTCTGGCTTTTTCTGTTTATGTGGTCCTGAGGAATTGAACCAAGGGTCTCATGCATGGCAAACACTCTACCACTGAGCCATCTTCCCAGCCCGATCTTCTCTATTTTTATTTGTTCATGCTAACAACTTGGAAGGCAGATTGACTTGACTTGAAAATAAATCCAATTATTTGTATAAATAATCATTTGTTATATTTACATGGAAGTTAAATTTTTCATAATTGAACTTTCCAAAATAAGTTCTGCATGATACACAGTACAAAATGAATATAGCTTAATAATTACATTAACTACTTATAATAAATATATAAACAATATTTTATCTCTTTATAAAGATACATAATGGGAATATTTAAAAAAATTTTAGTGCTTGTCAACATGGAAAACATTTTGTAAAAAATAACTCCTTTGTATAACTGAAGATAATAAAACATTAAAAAGAATAAAGAACACAAGGTAATTTTTGTAAAGAAAAAATTAAAAGGGCCATATATAGTGGTGCATATCTGCAATCTCAGCATTTGAGAGGCAGAAGCAGGAAGACCAGAACAATTAGACCAGTCTGGGCTGTACAGTAAGACTCTGTCTCTCCTCCCCTCTACCACCATAAAAAGTAAAAGAAAAAAATTCCATTCTGCAAAATCATTAAACTGCTATTTGTTGGAAATTCTTCACCAGTGCAAATTCCATTCTGAGTCATTCAATCTTCACTAAAGACAAACACTATCATATATTGTACTCCTTCCATAATGGAATGAAAATGTGTAACCACATACACAAAAAGGAAGAACAGTCGAAGGAGAAAAGGAACAATAATTCATCAGCTTAGGACTATTTTGAGTCAAGGCTGTTAAAACAGTCCTACTTTAACTCTTCCCAAATGGTAGTTCAACATTATCATCTTATGAGAAGAACCCTGTATAGCTTTGCACATAAGAAGAGGGGCTGGGAAGGTGGCTCAGTGGCAAAGCGCTTGCCTTGCATGCATGAGGCCCTGGGTTCGATTCCTCAGCACCACATAAGCAAAAAGAAAAAAGGCAGAAGTGGCGCTGTGGCTCAAGTGGTAGAGTGCTGGCCTTGAGCTGAAGAGCTGAGGGACAGTGCCCAGGCCCAGAGTTTAGGCCCCATGACTGGACCCTCCCCCCCAAAAAAAAGAAGAAAAGAAACTACAATAGCTTTTTGTTATGTTTTTTCAATAATTAAGTCATTTCTGACCACTCTTAAGGTGCTGGGCCAGGCACTTTATGGGAAACACCTGATTAGAAAGAGCTCATGGAACTAATCATCCAGTAAAGTAACAACAAACATGCACAATCACAACCCAAGGTAAGTTGTCAGAACAGATCAAAAAGCTATCAGAGCGCAAAAGGTGGCAATATTTTGTAGTAGTGAGTCAGCCAATGCTTTATGGCAGCACTAGGTCTTGAGACAGCTCTGGGAACACAAAGATGGGAGTGGTGGGGGAATAAACAGAAGAGGTGGGGGTGGACAGGTGCAGGATTGAGCAGTGCCTGAATAACCCTTCTGGACTGCTTCTCACTTTTGGTGTGTCCTCAAACTGGCTCATTCCTACCTTCCTCTCTCCCCATGTGCTTAGAACACCATATTATCTACACCTGCCCTTCCATATCTCTAGCCAGAGTTAGCCTTCATCATTGGGGCTTAGTTTGGCTGGCACTTCATACTCACCTGAGCTCTGTATCATAACCTCATGGTTCACTCTTAATATGCTTGTCACACCAGCAGTTAAGAATAGGTTGTTTAACATCTACCCTATTTGATCACATATTCCATGAAAATAGGAATCTTTTTCTGTCTTGTTCTTCAGGCTCTGGGTCTTAGCATAATACCAAAAATGATGTTTTCACCTCGTCTCTGCAGTTTGGCCTGCAGTTTGGTGAGGTCCAATGTAGTACAGTCTGGTGACTGTGGCTGCTGCTCACTTCAGGAGCCATAGAAGGGACAGTAGACATGTCCCTACAGTCTATTTACTGAAGTAAATAGAATGTAAAATTGGAGGTTCTTCAAAAGGGATGCAACTGCCGGGCGCTGGTGGCTCACGTCTGTAATCCTAGAAAACCAGAAGTGGCGCTGTGGCTCAAGTGGTAGAGTGCTTGCCTTGAGCTGAAGAGCTGAGGGACAGCGCCCAGGCCCAGTGTTCAAGTCCCATGACCAAAAAAAAAGTTAAAATGGAAAATCTAAATTAAGCAAAATTCCTCTATTTGTCTTTAATCCCTGCTTCAAGATTAACACAGACACCAAAGAAGTAGAATAAAAGTCTATAAAGAACTAAAAAAAAAAACTAACATACAGTGTTTCTGAATCCTGATCACTCAGGAACAAATCACCAGACTGCTTCTCATGAGAAACACTCTCCTCCTAAATAGTCACAAATGAGACAACTCTCAGTTGTCTAGTTTACTGGAACTACTAATTTTAGAAATATCTTCAGAGTTTCAGTTTCTTAAATTGGAATATCTAAAGTAGAATTAAGCAAGATCATTGATGACAAGTGTGGGTAATTCTGTTCACAGGGCTTAGGTACTTAAAGAACTGGTCATCCTTTGCTAGTATTTAAGTAACTGGTGGGGGAAAGTTTGATTTACAATTTCAAAAATAACAACTGCGAGCAAATTGAGGTTATCCATAACACAAAGAATTCATGGGAATGTGAAACATTTCCCTCCTTTTCACCAGCTTTTCTTTAAGAGCACCTGAACACAGTTCTAAAGTTACCTAATAAGACAATTAAGCATCTTTTCTCAAGCCAATGGAAAACCCCTGAAACTGACTTTCCTCATAGTTTACCCTGGAACAGAGAAGGCATTACCTGTACAGGGGAAGGCACTATCTCCTTCTCATTTCCCATTGGTTGTACTTCTGTTTGCTGAAGAAGTATATCACAAAGGGCCTGGGCCGCAGCATACATAGCATTGTATATACTGTATTCTCTTCAGACATGGCCATGTCAAAGATGTGCAGAGGTATCCATTCCAAGGAGGAATGTTGATAGTTCTCCATGTTACAGTTAGACTCAGAATGGGAGCAATTAAAACAGAAACCACAATTGGCAAGGTAAAAGTCTTCTGAGAACTTGGAAGGGTTAACTGCCTTGATAAAATCTGTGAATCCAGAAGTGGCTTCATGATGGTGTGAAAAAATGAGAAATGCATGGAACAAGTCTAGGGTGAAATTCCTCCTCATGGTTAAATCCCACTCTGAGTTTATGATATAAACATTGCCTTTTATTAAAAATTGCTCAGTATATACCACATTAAGTCTATACAAGGAGTCATTTCCATAAGTAAATACATTGAAGACAATTTATTAATCTGGTGATTGCCATGATACTTAATACATATGACAGGGCATAGATTGGGATTAATGGCTCAAAGCTACAGAGACTTTGTTCATGGAAGTTCATCTCTTCTCCCAAATTCTGGGAAGAATCTGCAAACCATTCAGATCTTGTGAGATCATCATCCCCATCTACTTCCAACTGAAGTGAAGCAGCACTGAGACCATAGCAGTGGCTAGGGAAGGAAACTTGCTGTATTTACTCAGGGTAAGATCAAAAGGCCCAAGATGTAACTTCCGCATATGAGAGAAACACTGCAGACTGACTTAATTTTATCCCATTTTAAGTCATTACCTACTTCCCAATTGCTTTCTACAAAATTATTGACCAGGCTTTTCACTCCAGATATTCCCATTGTTCCAATCTCTCCCCATCTTTTTTTTCCCCTGAACACTGTGCATGTAGATTTCCCACTGTGTTGGAGTACTTACCCACTGATAAAATATTTGATTAGTTCAGAAAAAAAAGATGTTCAATAGAATACTGAGGAAATAATTCTGGTAATAGTCTTTGTGTGTTACTGATACAAATGTTTTCACAATTTGGTAGGTTTGCTTAATTATGAGGCTTTTACTTTCTTAGGAACTTACTATCTTAGTCATGTTCAATCAAGAGCATTGATGTTTAACATAGTGTGGGTGACTCATGACTATAATCCTAGCTGCAATCTCCATGCTGAGACTGGGAGGATCAAGATTTGAAGCTAGCAATCAATTTGAAGCAGCCTGTGAGTTAATTTGAAGCAGGCTGTAAGACTCAGTCTCCAATTAACCATTAAAAATGCCAAATGGTCACAGGTAGAGCATCAACTGTGAATGAAAAAGCTGATTGAGAGCAAAAAGTCCCAGCTCTGAGTTCAACACACACACACACACACACACACAAACACAAACACTCTCTGAAGTTTTAGGAAAACTCAGTATATGCCTAATATTTTATTTTATTTATTTATTTTTTTTTTTTGTCGGTCGTGGGGCTTGAACTCTGGGCCTGGGCGCTGTCCCTCAGCTCTCCAGCTCAAGGCAAGCGCTCTACCACTTGAGCTACAGCGCCACTTCCGGTTTTCTGGTGGTTTATTGGAGATAGGAGTCTCATGGTCTCTCCTGCCCGGGCTGGCTTTGAACCGCGATCCTCAAATCTCAGCCTCCAGAGTAGCTAGGATTACAGGCGTGAGCCACCAGCGCCCGGCTATGCCTAATATTTTATGTGTAAAGCCTAGTCACCAATCAGTTAATTTTATTTCTCTACCCCAGAATAAAAGGATTTAAACTGAACCTATTTAATCAGTGTATAATTTTGTTCCCTACTGCAGCATCCCAGTACTTCAGCACCAAATTTATATCAATTAGAAGGGACAGTGCCTCAAACTAGTCAGTGCATTATTTCAGGCTTATTGAATTGCTACTAAAGGAAATCATTAAATCAGTGTATAAATTAAAGACTGTCTCCTACTCTGAACTAGATCTGAATGACTTGCATCTTATAAGTACTAGCAATATTTTATTGTAAAGATTAAAAGAATATACTAAAATGCTTTGGTTAATGAAATCTGTTTTTAACTATACATTACTGACATTTGGAAAGAAACAATCACTTAAATGAAAATTAAAAATAAAAAGCCTATGTTTAAAACATGGCCTTTATTAATACTGCCTGCTGAGCTCCATTTTTATTTTACATTGAAATACTTCTGCTTTGCAAAGAAAAGACAGAAAAGGTCATTTTACAAGAGTACTTTTTGTTTTTAATTCTCTGAGAAAATGGAAGGAATCTGAATCACAAGTTCACAATGTGGTAAAATGAAATTAAGAAACAATGATTTCAGTAATGCTATGCCATCACTAGTGTTCAGCTTTAACTCTGCTCTTGTAAATCAGATCCTGATATACAGTCTAGAGCATCTAGGTTATTTCTCTACAGCATATTAAACACAGAAAAGGAGGTTTTAAAAAATCCTTTCAATGTACAAACATGAATTTAAAAATTGCTTTTAAAAAATCACCTTTTTACATAATGTATATGCAAAACTGCTAAATACATGATTTTGGAAGAATTATTTACAAAATGTATGTCTGTGGAACAATTCACAGACATAGCATACATAGTTGCTTTACTTAGTGTTGCATCTCAACTTTGGGAGATATAAACTTATTCGGCAGTATAGCTAACACAAAAGCTGTGACAAAGTATCTTAAGGGCAACCAAAAATTTGATCTTCAAACAGTTTAATTACTAGGACTGCCAAAGTTTCTAAAGAAGGACATACTTTAATGATCCAGATGCCCATTTGCAGTTCTATTGTTGAAGGACTGAGACTGACTTCCTTGAGTACAGGAAAGGCTGCTGAGTGCACCCTCCTGCAAAAGGAACAGCTGAGAGCTATTGCCATCCAAAGAGTGAAGTAACCTAGAATTTTCTTTTTTTCAATTTTATTAATATTTTAAAAAATACATAAAAATACAACATCCAATGTCTGAATAAATATATTTAACAAGTTGCAAGATAATACCTTATTTTACACAAAAATTTCAGCTTTAGAAATCTTGTTAAATAACTTCATTGTTGTTATATATTTCATTTTTGTATTTTGTAACAAAATAAAAACTCTGAAATTACATAGAAAAAAGACAAAATAGTTTTGTCAAGGGATAAGATAGTCCACTGAAAACTTCTTCACAATTCCACTGTAAACATTAATAAACATTAAAATATTTGCATAATTGTGTGCTCAAAAGTCCTATAAAAAGTGGAAGACTTATTACAACTGTAGTTTTCAGTTAACTACACTTCCTTTCACAACTTATTTTGTCCCATTTACACCTTTAAACCTGGGCACACTGCTGAACATATACTTTGGCAGTTCTAAATAGCAAGTGCTTCCACAAAATATTTTTTAAAAATAATACAACATCAACAACATAACAACAACAAAAAAAAAAAACCCCACAACTTAAACCTCCTACTCAATACATCTTAGTGAAAGTGCAGCAGTAACTATTCAGCCAGATAATATTTTGGTGTTTTATCATGTGCACTTGCTTATCTATGATTCCTATAACTCCTGAAAGCTTTATTATACAAATTCAAATTTGCTAAGTGCCCTTTTTTTCTATATCACAAAAAATGGAAAAAATAAAGAAGAAAAAATTATGACAAATATGGCAGGCTGCCTAACCTTCAATTATTTATCAGCTTATTTTTTGCAACAAGAAAAAAAGAGAGAGAAGGGAAGAGATACAATCCAGCCTGGAAAATATACAGGATATACTTAGCAATGTCAAACCAGTTGAGTGCTTTCTGTGGTTGTATTTCAGGGTTTGGGAATTAATGTCCATGGCAGCAAACTGCTGAGAAAGCAGGTAAAATGTTTATCACCTACATTCCACAGCAAGTACATTTTGTGGGGGAGATGATGATGAGGGACTCATTCCAGTGTCTGATGAAGCTGATGACATGGAGGCTCCAGCATGAGACACTGTGGAATCAACACAACCATGTTAGACTCAAAAAAATATTACGCAAAGGCCAATAGCAAAGGCCAAAGGCAAATAAGAATCTTAACATTATTCACAGGCCTCATAAATGGTACACAAAGAAATAGCAAGTTGTCAGTAAATACTGTGGTTCAATGGAGTGGAGTCAATGGTTGGTCAGTTAAACAGCTTATCAATTGAAAAGAGGCATCACAGGACAGACTGTATGCTTATTTAGCATGAAGCTTAGCTCAAGCATCACAATAAATAAGTGAACAGAAGAAGAAACAGATACCACACAAAATGTAACTCTTAAACTCCTACTTGAAAGATTCCAGAGAAAGCAAATTTGGCTTATCCCAAATCAGAGGTCAAGCTAAGATGTTTTAATAATAGGGAATTTCTGTCATATCTCTGAGTTACAGACACCTAAGCCAGAGAATTTCTAGTTTCTATCAGATCAGAATCATGAGATTGGGATGGAAGTATAGGGATGTGATTAGGGGGAAAAAAATCATCAAGTGGCATTAACATAATTCTCAAGAAAGACAACATGGATGAAGGCTCACACAGTGTGCATTTGTTGATTTGCCACTATTTTTCTTTTACCTTCTCTTTCCTTGCAAAGCTCTCGTCTCCTACCAATCTGCTTAATTCTACTAACTTTAAAGCCTTAATTATTATTTATTTAAGTATATCTGTGTGTGACTGCCATGCTACATGAATAATTACAACAAACTCAAAACATACCTCAGAAATCACTGTATGAATATAATAACTTACTATAAGAAAACAAGAAGCCAGGGGTCAGTAGCTCATGCCTGTAATTCTAGCTACACAGGAGGCTGAAATCTGATGATGTGGTTCAAAACCAGCCCAGGCAGGAAAGTCTGTGAGACTCCTGTCTCTTAACTTTCAGGAAAACAGGAAATGGTACTATGGCTCAAAGTGGTAAAGTGCTAGCTTTGAGCAAAAAAGCTCAGAGACAGCAGCTAGGCCCTGAGTTCATGCCCCACAACTGACTCCCCTCCCCTGTCCCCCGCCCCCAAAAAAAAGAAAAGAAAAGAAGGAAATGAGCTGTAATAAAACTTTGTTAAGCCAGGCGCCAATGGCTCACGCCTATAATCCTAGCTACTGAGGAGGCTGAGATCTGAGGATCAAGGTACAAAGCCAGCACAAAGCCAGCCAGGCTAGAAAAGTCTGTGAGCTTCTTATCTCCAATAAACCACTAGAAAACCAGAAGTGATGCTGTGGCTCAAGTGGTAGAGGGCTCACCTTGAGCTGAAGAGCACAGGGACAGCACACAAGCCCAGAGTTCAAGCCACATGACCGACACACACACGCAAAAAAAATAAAAAAACAAAACTTTGTTGTTGAAATTTATATCACTATCTCTTCTTGGTCTTGGTTAATAAGCTCAAATAAACACAACATTTAGGAAACTGATCCCAAAAGAGTAGGTTCTCTGAAGAAATTTTATAGATTTTACTGCTTTGTGTGTGTGTTTCTCTTTTTGCATGGGTTTTTGTTGTTGTTTGATGTGTATGTGTGCCATATGCCAGTACTAGGGCTTGAACGCAGGGCCTCACTCTTTTGCCTAGTTATTTCCTGTCCAAAGCTGGTGCTCTACCACTGGAGCCACATCTCCACTTCCAGTATTTTGGTGGTGAATTGGAGCTGAGTCTCTCAGATTTGTGTGCCTTGGCCGGTTCAAATTGAGATCCTCTAGACCTCAGCCTCCTGGGCAGTTAGGGTAACAGAGGTGAGCCACTTCATCACACTGTTACAGTTTTGATAAAAGAGGATCAATCATAGAAAGTTTGATCTCTTCCCATTTGTCCCATTATTTCCAGAAACTGCTGGATTTGGAGTAGAATGGTTTAAGTCCCCATATGACACAGGACATCCCCTAAGCCTCTGGCAAGAAACAAAACTTCTCCCAACAAATTTATCTTTTTTTTTTTTTTCTTTCTTCCTTTCTCTTATGCTGTTTTGTGGTGGTTAATTGGAGATAAGAGTCTCATGTACTTTTCTTCCCAGGCTGTTTTTTTTGTTTTTTTGTTTTTGTCAGTCATGGGGCTTGAACTCTGGGCCTGGGCGCTGTCCCTCAGCATTTCAGCCACTTCCGGTTTTCTGGTGGTTTATTGACGATAGTCTCACAGTCTTTCCTGCTCAGGCTGGCTTTGAACAGCAATCCTCAACAGCAATCCTCAGTTCTCAGCCTCCTGAGTAGCTAGGATTACAGGTATGAGCCACCAGCACCCAGCTAACATGTTTTTAATAGCACAAAAATATGGTACTTTTAGAAAGTCAGATGATATTCTCTTAAAATATGATAGCAGGAGCTTTTAAAGTAGCAAAAGGTATAAAGCTGAAGAAATCCTATTAGTTAAAGACTATAGGAGACAGTGAATGTATAGATCTTGCAAGGGGAAGTGGCACCGTAGCTCAAATGGTAGAGTTCAAACCTTGAGCTGAAGAGCTGAGGGACAGCGCTCAGGCCCAGACTTCAAGCCCCACAACCGATAAAAACAAAAACAAAGATCTTGCTAGGCAATACAACTTTTGGACCATACGATTTTTAGAGTGAGTACTCATAAACATGGTGGCAGCTTTCAAGAAACAGAATTTTCATTTGTACACTCCCCATGTGAAGGATATGGGTCATGTAGGAAAATAGGATAACCATTGCATGGCAGGCCTGGAAATCAACAGCTCGGGGATTATAACAGAACAGGCAAGAAAGTGCTACTAAAAGGTGTCTCAAAAATAAAAGAATAAATGAGCAGGGCACCAGTGGCTCACTCCCATAATCCTAGCTACTCAGGAGGATGCAATCTGAGCAAGGATCACTGTTTGAAGTCTGCTTGGACAGAAGTTGGTGAGACTCCTTTCCAATTAACCACAAGAAAAGCCAGAAGTAGAGCTGTAGTTCAAGTGGTAGAATGCCAGCCTTGAGTGAAAAAGCTAAGAGACAGCATTCAGACCCAAGTTCAAGCACCACTATCAACAAAAAACCATGTTTTTACTAGGTGCTGGTAGCTCATGCATGTAATCCTAGCTACTCAGGAGGGTAAGATCTGAGGATTGTGGTTCAAAGCCAGCCGGGCAGCAAGGTCTGGGCAGCAAGGTCCGTGAGACTCTTAATCTCTAATTAACAACTCAAAAACTGGAAGTAGAGCTGTGGCTCAAAGTGGTAGAGTGCTAGACTTGAATCCAAGAACTCAGGAACAGCGCCCAATCCATGAGTTCAAGCCCTATCACCAAAAAACAAAACAAAACAAAAACCAAATGGGTTTTTGTTGGTACCAATAGCTCACACCTGTAATCCAACTACTCAGGAGGCTGATGAGATCTGAGGATAATGGTTGGAAGCCAGCCCAGACAGGAAAGTCCCTAAGACTCTTGTTTTCAATAAGCTACTCAGGAAAAGCAGGAAGTGGTGCGATAGCTCAAGTGGTACAGTGCTAGCTTTAAGCAAAAGAATTCTCCCCGTCCTAGGAGTAAGCGGAAACTTGGCTGCAGCTTTCAGAAAGTTAAGATTAGATCTTGAGTTGGAAGAGCCACAGGAGAGTCTTACACCATTTACCCCAACTTGCTCAACCTATTGTTTCGGTTTAACATTTAATTTTTACCTTTGCTATGGTTTGTCTCCCTAGGCCTGTAACCCACTGATTCTACCTATGTTCAGTTCAGTTAATTTTCCGTAAAGGTTAGAGAAAGACATAACCTTGTTTTTTAAGGAAAGAAGAGAGGGTCACTTTATCCTTCTATTTTTTTTCAACCAATCTATTTTTATTTGTGCCAGTCCTGGGGCTTGACCCCAGGGTCAAGACCTGGGTACTATCTCTCAGCTTTTTTTTGCTCAAGGATAGCACTCTACCACTTGAGCTCTCCAGCTCCACTTCTAGCTTTTTGCTGGTTAATTGGAGGAGAGAGTCTGATGGACTCTATACTGGCTTTGAACTGCAATCCTCACATTTTGGCCCCCATCTCCTATTTTCTGAGTTTTTCTTGAATCATATAGTACCAATTTGTTTTTCTCTTATTTTTTTTTCTACTGCAAGTACAAGCAAGACTTTGACCCAGGGCCTGGGCTGTCTCTGATCTTTTTTGCTCAAGGCTAGCACTCTACCACTTATCATTACCTCATACTACTACAGTTACAACAGTCTACCAGCTGCTCAACTTCCAAAAGAAATGCTGTGGACATTTAGTGTTTGTTATGGTCAGCTGCCTCATTTTCTTTTCTTTGTTGGTAGAGGGTTTTAATTTATTTAACAACTAAAGCGCCATTTATTCATCTATCCCTTATTTATAAAAACAGGTTATTTTCCATTTTCGTCTATTTCAATATAGTGCTTTAAAGAATACTTTTGTATAATTCTTGGTCACAGGTACAAGAATTTCTCTAGGCCTGAAGGATAAACTGAGAAATGTAATTACTGTGCTAATTACATATTTTCTGTTTTTGTGGGTATAGTGTTGCTCTCCAAAATAGTAGTATCAACTTGTTTTTGTCATAAGCAACATATAAAATCTTTTTTCCCCTCATTCTTTTTAGCAATTGATGTCAGCTTTGACACTAATTTTATCTATTATTACACTGGCGTATAATGATTTGTCCTTGTTTTAATTTGAGTTAGGGGCATAGTATTTTAACTTCTATTATTGTTATTTTAGTGGAGTTTAGGGATACAGTGAATATTTAACTAAAATTTAACTTGAATTCAGGGCCTGAGCTGTCCCTAATCTTTTTTGCTCAAGGCTAGCATTCTAACACTTTGGACCACAGTTCCACTTCTGGTTAATTAGGGATAAGAATTTCATAGACTTTCCTGCCTGGGCTGGCTTTGAACCATGATCCTCAGATCTCAACCTCCTGAGTAGCCAGGATTACAGGTATGAGCCACCAATGCCCAGCAATCATACACATTTTTAAGGGCTACCTTAGGCACTACTTCTCCATGTTTCCTCTATAGCTCTCCTTGCATTAAATCCTAGATGGATTAACATCATTCAGGGCTCCACTAATAGGTATAAAGACACTTGAGGTCAAAGTCTACTGTCGAATGCATTTCTGTATCCACTACCTAGCAGAGTACCTGGCACATGGTACATGCTCATTAATATTAAGCCCCATTAAATTATGCTATAGTTGCTAAGGAAATAAATTTTGCTCCCAACAAGGTAATCATTTTCTGTTTCAATGATACTGGAGTTTGAACCCAAGGGTTTGTGCTCACTAGAAGTAGTCTACTACTTGGTCCATGGTCCTCAGTACCTCCTGCACTCCAAATAATCTTCTTAAAAAAATATTAGCATTGGGCTGGGAAGGTGGCTCAGTGGTAGAGCGCTTGCCTTGCATGCTCGAGGCCCTGGGTTCGATTCCTCAGCACCACATAAGCAAAAA
>NW_012267218.1:36108505-36131191 GCF_000151885.1 Dipodomys ordii
AAGGAAGGAAGGAAGGAAGGAAGGAAGGAAGGAAAAAAAAGAAAAGATTCTACAATATATATTCAGATTATCTATAAGCTTCTTACTGAGTTGAAAACTCCACTTATATGTCCTAGGGGATGAATTTGGATGTTTTTCTCTGTGTTTTTCTTTTTCTCCATCTTTGATGTTAGGCGAGATTCTTGCTGGGGATCGTGCAAGTTTCTGTGGCTTAGATACAGTAATATGCTTCATTGGAGTACATTTACTAGAATTATCTACAGCAGGAAGATCTTCACTATCACTGCTTTGTCCTGTAGTAATAATAATAATAATTTTACTAAGAGATTATAAATGATAAAAACCTCAAATATGAAAATGCAATAGACCCAGTAATTATACTTGTTGGTATCATAAAGAAAAAATGCATAAATGCACAGTTTATAACAGGAGAAGAGAAAAAAAACTGGAATGCTCCCCAAAATAAAATGAGTAAAAAAAAAAATTACTGAATCTTTTGCTTAAGTAGTTAAAAAGAATGAGCTAGAACAAAAATAGTATCTATATATTGTCAAATGAAAAACAAGGATATAAAACAAGCAATATACTATATTGTTCTATTTATGTTTAAGACAATGCATAAAAAATATCCAAAAAAGGTTTTTAAAAAAACTATTCTTTTAGAATCACACAGAAACAAAAATTTTTACATAGGTACTCCCAAATAAACATTTTTGTAGGTCATAGGGCTTGAGGGTCAGGGCCTGGGCTCTTTGGCTCAAGACAAGTGCTCTGCCACTTTGAGCCACAGCTCCACTTCCAGTTTTCTGGTAATTAACTGGAGATAAGAGTCTCATGAACTTCCCTGCCCAGATTGGCTTTGAACCATGATCCTGAGATTTCAGTCTCCTAAGTAGCTAGGATTACAGGCGTGAGCCACCAATACCTGGCTACCAAACATTTTTTAAGGGGGTTGCTATGCAGCACAGACTCATCAAGTGCTGGAATTTCATGTCTTATTCAGCCCACACTCATTTTCTAAAAATATATAGATGTATAGGGTCACGAACTCTTACCATGGACCAAATTCAATAGCATTTGAAGTGTCTTTCTAATCTAAATCCATTCCATGTTCACACTTTCTGTTTGACTCTGCCCAGGTTTTTCTAGCCCATATAAGGGGTATCACACATAATTCTATTTTCTCATTTTTACAACTCTTCCATTACAAAGCCATCCTCTTACAATCCTGCAACAACTATCTTCTAAAAGTCTTTCTTCTAAGCTCCAGACCCTATTTTCCTAAGGTTTTGTACCTGTAATTCAACTTTCTCCAAATTATATTTCTAACAGCCTCAGTTCCTTGCTGGCTGTTGGCAGGATGTCCTCAGTTCTTCACTCAATGAACTCTTCATAGAATATCTACATTGAGTACCTCACAACATGGCAGCTCCCAGTGGAGAACAAGGAGGAATTTGTGGGACATTTCATGACTTATTCTCCATGCACCATTACTTCCACTTTATTCGAAATCGATCACTAAGTTCAGGGAAATTAGGCCCTGATTCTTGAACAATTAAGTATCAATAAAGTTGTGAATTTTGTTTTGTTTTTTGTTAGTCTTGGGGCTTGAACTCTGGGCCTGGCCACTGTCCTCGAGCTCCTTTTAGCTACCACTTGAGCCATAGCACTACTTCTGGCTTTTTCTGACAGTTGGAAAAAAAAAAGTCTCATGGACTTTCCAGTCTGGGCTGGCTTTAAACGCAGCCTCCTGAGTAGCTAGGATTATAGGCATGAGCCAATGGCACCCAGATGGATTATTATTATTATTATTATTTGTCTGTCGTGGGGCTTGAACTCTAGGCCTGGGCGCTGTCCCACAGCTCTTCAGTTCAAGGCTAGCACTCTACCACTTGAGCCACAGTGCCACTTCCAGTTTTCTAGTGATTAATTGGAGATAATGGTCTCTTGGACTTTCCTGCCTGGGCTGGCTTTGAATGGCGATCCTCAGATCTCAGCCTCCCGAGCAGCTAGAATTATAGGCCAGAGACACAGGCACTTGACTGGATTTTTTTTAAACTACCACATCCCTAAAAAAATCATAATATAGCCATAAATACTAGGCAATTAGCACAGTTATATTGCTATCATTTAATCCTGAGATCTTCACTTGATCAGACAATATGGCAGTAGGAAGGATCCAGGTGAAAATCATGTGCTACATTTAGTTGTCACTTCAATCTAGACCATTTCCTCCTTCCTTATGCTTATGACTTTGGTGATTTTGAAAATTACAAGCCAGTTATTTTATATAGAATCTAAATTTAGTCTGAATTTGTGGATGCTTCGTCATGATTAGATTCATAGTATGCATTTTTTATGGGAATTTGTTATTGCTTCTAAACGGCTAAAATTACTATCATATTACGAAAGTTAGTATTTGAAAGTCACCAACCTGCTCCATTCTTTTCATTTTTGGTTACAGCACTTGTTCGCTTTGGAGTTCGCTTTTGTTTTTTTGCCATTAATCCACTATGTCCATCACTTGGTCTTTTCTGACCTGAAATAAAGGAAGAGAATGTAAAAATACAAAACAAAAGAAGAACAGGTAAGTATGAATTTACATGTATATTCAGATGTATCTGCCTAGTCTATATTTCTATATACACATTTTTAAAAAGAGACCACTCAAAAATCAGCAATAACCAAGTTTCTTAATATGAATTTTGGCATTAACGTATTTCCATAATTTTAATGCTTTTTCCCCCCTGAGAAAGTCTTACCTTTCTCTCTGCTTTCTCTTTCTTGTACAATTATACTACAGGTGCTAGGGGCAATGCTGGCTTCAAACCCATTTGCTGATTCCCTCTCACAAAGGCCTTCCTGAGATTCTTCAGCAATGCTATCAACCTCAATTGTTATGTCACTCTCACTTTTCACACTTCGAGACTCATCTTGACTAAGAGTAAGAGGTGAAGCTACTGAAAAGTTATGCACTACAGGAGGCAAAGTGGGTGGAATAGAAACAAGCGAGTTCGACTCAGAGCTTTCAACTACTACATCCTCCATATTGGTCTTATCCTTTTCATCTAAATCATCCAAGTCTACTTCATGGCAAACCAAGGTTTCAGGCCCAATCAGGGGCATTGCATCCTCTTCTTCTTTTAGTGAAGTATTTACAATTTCTTCAGCTGGACTATCCAATTTTTCACTAGTCAGTTCTTGGATGCACTGATTTGACTCTGCTATTAATGATGGCATTCCTTCATTTTCGGTTTCAAAGTGCTGTTCAAAGTTTAAGTTATTTACTCCCTCAGAGCCAAGACAATCACTGGTCCTTTCTTGAGATACATTATTTGTCATCTCCGTTCCATTTTCAATTCTTATTTTTTTCTCTGGTGATGACTCTCCTATGAGTTTCCGTTTCAACTTTTTTTCTTTTCCATATTGGTCAATTTCATCTTCTGTAGCTGAAGAAAAGTTCTTACTTTCTAATGAAGAAAATTCAAGACTATGTGCTTCTATGTGAGGTTCACTTCCTGCATCATCTTGGCTAAATGATGAAATCTTTATAATTTCTAAAGGAAGATCTTTTGCCTTGTTTCGTCTTCCCTTTCCTTTAGGAGATTTTTCTGCCTCTTTCTTAAGTTCTTCTTGTTCTACTTTGTTTCCAAAAATTTGTACTATTTGCTCATTCTCTGCAACTTCTAACTTCATGGTTTCCAAGGGCTGCATTTGAATCCTATCATTTTCCTTTAAATTATGTACAATCTTTGGATGTTCTTCATCTAGTTTGTCATCACATAAACTGTCATTTTTTTCTATTTCTTCTTTAATATCAAGAGAAAGTTCTTCATTTATCAAATTCTTTTCTAAAGGGTCTTCTGTTTCACTATCAGATGAAAAAGAGTCTGTAAGAGAAAATATATTATGCAGAAATATACATTAATAATCAGTGAAATGTTAACTGTCAAAATACTACCAAATATAAGCAAAATCTTTAATCATTTACTTTTGCATATTTCTATAGGAATCAGCTATATAAAATAGGTTATAACATTTGTGCCAAAATGTTAGGGAAACTTCAAATGAAAATATGTGACATAGATTATATAACATAGTTTGATCTCAATTTGGAATGAAGAGCTACTTCTAATTTTCTGTGTATGTGTCTGGGGGAGGGGATTGGTTCTTGGGGTTTAAACTTGAGGCCAGGTCCTGACCTTGAACAATTTTGTTCAAGGCTAGTGTCACTTGAGCCACAGATCCACTTGTGGTTTTTGGGGTGGATAATTGGAGAGAAGTCTCACAGACTTTCCTGTCTAGGCTAGCTTCAAACTATGATCCTTAGATCTCAGCCTCTTTGGTAGCCAGGATTATAAGTGTGAGTCACTGGCATCCAGCATTATTTGTGATTTTAATTGGCATCATATTTAGGCTACCACAAAATTTATACAAAGTCAAGGATTAGTACTGAAATATGAAATTAATGTGTTAGGTGATTTGAATGAAAATCTAGAAAATATGTTGACCATTTTGTGATATTCCATCGAAAATTACTCTGGAAAGAAGAGATGGGTAAAATGAACAATGTGAATTTTCAAAACTTTTTACTAACAGACAAGTACAGGCAAAGCCAGAGTTTGTAATCCTAACTATTCAGAGGCTGAGCTCTGAGGATTCCAGTTAGAAGGTAGCTCAGGGAGACAAATCCAAAAGCAACAGACGCTTACCTCTAATTAACTAAAAAAAAAAAAAAGCCAGAAATAGAGGTATCTCAAGAGGTAGAGCTTCAGCCTTGAGTGGAAAAAGCTAAGCTAGAGTGTTTAAGCCCTACTATTAGCATGTGTGTGCGTGCGTGTACACATGTATACACACACACACACACAGATTACAGGTAAAAAGAAATATTCCCTTTATGTCAGAGTTTTTTAAATAATAAGAAGAATTCTAACGCTGTAAAGAAAATTTTTTAATACAAAAGTTAAAAAAAAAAAGAATAAAAGCTGGGTGCCAGTGGCTCATGTCTGTAATCCTAGCTACACAGGAGGCTGAGATCTGAGGATCATGGTTCAAAGCCAACCCAGGCAAAAAAGCCCAGAGACTCATCTTTAATAAAGCATAGAAAACCAGAAGTGGCACTGTGGCTCAAGTGGTAGAGCTCTAGCCTTGATCTGAAGAGCTCAGGACAGAGTTCAAGCCCCACAAACTGACCAAGTTCTGCTCATATGGTGTTCATATTCTAAAGAAATCATAAAGGCAAATAATCTATCTTTAAGTGAAAAGGCATGTATAGTTTTACATAAGATATGTAGTTTTCTTTTGTAGTTCTAACATAAACAGAATATAGAATCCACATTTCTCACCTTTTATAATTTTTATAGGGCAGTTTAATAAGGTGGCTAATATAATTCTATATGTCATACATACATGTATAATTCTATATGTCATACATAGCACAAGGGCATACCATTTAAGAAGTCTATCTTTCACATCTGAATAATATGACAACCTTCCAGCAAATGACAGTAAAAGGAAGGTTCATACCCTATAATCTATATACACACCCCATACGGACTGTAGGAAAATCTGTAATAAGAATAAAGTTTCTCTTAAAGGGAAGGAAATTTTACAAGATAACTACTTAACTATTTCTTAAATTACATGGAAAAACACAAAAATATCAAAGTCGGAGAAATTAGTGAAAGCAGAATAAAATGTTTACCTATATTAATCACAAAACGTGCCTTTGTGCTCTCTGAACAACAGTCTCAGCTTTGTTATAAAATCTCAGGTGAACAGCACTAAATTTACAAGAGACATGGTTGCCAGGTGCCAATGGCTAATGCCTGTATCTTTAGCTACTCAGAAGGGAAAGATCTGAGCATCTCAGTTCAAAGCTAGCCCAAACAGGAAAGTCCATGAAACTTATATCCAATTAAGCATCCAAAAATTACAACAGAACATTCCTCACATACATTGCATGAAAAAAATATTCCTAGGTTAAAATTTAAATAAAAATATACAACTAAACAAAATTAGCTTCAAGCTGGGCACTAGAGGCTCACACTTGTAATTCTAGCTACTCAGAAGGCTAAGATCCAAGGATCACAGTTCAGAGTCAGCCCAGGTAGGAAAGTCTGTGAGACTCTTATCTCTAATTAACTGTCAGAAAACCAGAAGTAGAGCTGTGGCTCAAAGTGGTAGAGTACTAGCATTGAGCAATGAGCAAAGAGCTCAGGAATAGTGCCCAGGCACCGAGTTCAAGCCCCACAGCCCAGGAAAAAGAAAGCTTCAAGTTAAAATTTGTAGTCTAATTCATACGAGATTAAACAATATAATGATCTACTAGGACTCTCAGAAACTGGTAGTTCAATTAATCACATATCAATGTTTTCCTTGAAAACATCGGTGACAGTAGTCCTATAAGATTATATCCCCTTGTCACATAATATCTTTAAGTACACTTGATGCTGTTTTAACAATGATTCTCAGAATGAATCAACACAGATAAGTGATGTACAAACACATATAGTTTTTAAAAGTCAGTGATCCTCAAAACTGATCATCTTCCCGTTCCACACAATAGAGGTGAGATCTCTAGCAAATTGCTGTAAGTTTAAGCATTTCTGGTACCTGATTTTCCTTCACTGTTTGTTGTCTTAGATAAACTGTAAGGTATGTTTGATGAAAGGGCAGATTTTAAAGGAGGTCGTCCACGTTTGGATTTCTGCCTCTCTTCATCCTTCTTTTCGTCCTTTTCACTATCTTCTTTATTCTGGGTAACAACAAAATGCATGAGAAGGGTCAATGCCTTGTAAAAACTAAACATTTTCCTTCCCCAAGAAAACTATAATTAAAAAACAAAATATTATTTTAAATGTAAATTCAATTTGTAGTTATAGAAAAAGCAAGAATAGTTTTTTGTAAGACTATTCATATGATTCCTACACTGCAACTATTTTCCACCAAAGGTGTACATTAGAAAACTGTACAACTACCCAGGCACCTTTCGGCCCCCATATTTCTTCTTATCTCTAAGGAAATGAAAGATGTCAATAATAACAAAACACCAGGCACAATGCCACAGCACATGTTGGAGCTCAAAGGTATGAATGAAGGAACAACTGGTCAACAGAAAAGTTCTATATTAACTTCTAGTATTTCAAAATCAACTTCACATTTTTAAAAATACAAAGATACTGAAAAAAAATTCTGGAGTCTGATAACCCTGAGTCAGCACTCCCACAACAGAGTAGTTATTTCTACTCTCTCTAGTAAGATACTTACTAGAATCTATAGTCTTAACTTCACCTCTTTTCTGAAAAGCTCTAGACATTTGAAATTGAAACGTATACCTGAAGGGTTGTTAGTTTTCACCTTTCCATGATTCAGTGTGATAATGTGTCTTACACTTTTACTATTCTAGTTCCTGGGTTGCAACATTAAAAAATATTGCAGGGCACTGGTGCCTCACGCCTGTAATCCTAGCTACTCAGGGGGCTAAGATCTGAGGATTGTGGACATAAGTCACCCCAGCAGGAAAGTCCAGGAGACTCTTATCTTCAATAAACCACCAGGAACCCAGAAGTGGTGCTGTGGCTCAAGTAGTAGAACACTCACTTTGAGCTGAAGAGCTGAGGGATAGCTCCCAGGTCGAGTTCAAGCCCCACACCAACAAAAAAACAAATAAATCGCAACTGGGCTGGGAATGTGGCTTAGTGGTAGACTGCTTGTCTAGCATGCACGAAGCCCTGGGTTCGATTCCTTAGTTCTACATAAACAGAAAAAGCTGTAAGTAGCGCTGTGGCTCAAATGGTAGAGTACTAACCTTGAGCAAAGAAGCTTAGGGACAGTGCCGGAATCTGAGTTCAAGTCCCAGGACGGGCAAAAAAAAAAAACCAAACCCATAACTATCTTATAAGAATCAAGGTGATTATAGAAAATATTTATTTAAATATAACTTCCTCAGTACCTTAAATAAATATTACTAAGTGAAAGAAGCCAATTGTAAATGATATATGAGACTAACTATATGACATTCTGTAAAAGTAAAGTAATGGAGGCAATTAAAAAAGAAATCAGATGCCGAGTGCCAGTGGCTCACACCTGTAATCCTAGCTACTGAGATCTGAGGATCATGGTTCAAAGCCAGCTTGGGCAGAAACGTCCGTGAGACTCATCTCCAGTTAACCACTAGAAAACCGGAAGTGGTGCTGTGGCTCAAGCGGTAGAGCCCTCACCTTGAGCTGAACAGTGCAGGGATAGCGCCCAAGCCCAGAGTTCAAGCCCCACAACCAACCCCCCCCCCCAAAAAAAAAATCAGTGGTTGCCAAAAATCTGTGGAGTGTGGTAGAGGTGGGATCCAGATCTGGCTGAGCATAGAACATTTTTCTAATAATGAACTACTTATCCAAACTCACACAAGGTACAACAGACCTAGAATTGTGCTGTACTTTCACAGCGTACACCATCCTGAGTAACCTGTGGACTCTGATTATCAGTGTGAGTTCATCAACTGTAACAACTGAACCACTAAGGTGGGAGTCAGATGGCGAAGGCTATGAAAATGGAATAGACTACAGATGTATGGGGCACAGGGTATGTGGGAAATCTTGGTACCCTCTCTATTTTGTTGTAAATGTTGAAAAGCTCTAAAAATTATGTCGATATAATACAATGTGAATAATTCCTATACCTATCACCAAATACATAATATCTGAACATACTTTTGCTTTCTTCTTTTGTTTTTTCTTTGGTCCACCTTTGTCCAAAGGCCAAATTATCCTGTCAGCCTTCACCCATTCATCATACCTTAAAATAAAGAAAAATTCAAAATTTCACAATGATACACTATTTGAAATATAATGACCAAACAAAAAAATCACAGTGAGATAGATGAAAATCTGTCCCTTTTTGTTGTGTTGGAAGAAAAGTAAAGGACACAGAACTGGTTAGCTGGTAATATATACCAGCAACTGTACTAGATGCTTCATACCTACCATCCATGGGAAATAACAAGAGAATTCAAGTTAGCAGGTTTAGAAACATGGGTAAGCAAACACTTAAGATTTAAAACTACTTGCACTGCTTTGTTTTCCACAAAAGATCTAGGCTTGTAAGCAAATTCTATACTAGAATTCATTCTATTTAATGAATAATAAAAGTAAGTCAGGTAAATTCACATTTGCTATATGATCAGTTCCAGATTGTTTTATCAATTCCTTTGACATTTTCTTTCCTCTACAAACTTTCTCTAGCCTCTCACAAGTTTTGTTTTGTTTTACTTTCATGCATTCATTGATCCATTTATAGTGCTGGTGCCAGGGCTTGAACACTTGGGGATGGCACTTTTACCACTTGAACCATATTGCCTCTTCTGGCTTTTTGCAAGATACTTGGGGATGGAGTCTCAAGAGCTTTTCTTCCCTAGGCTGGCTTCAAATCTTGATCCTCCAAATCTCAGCCTTTTAAGTAACTAGGATACCAGCATAAACCACTGAAACACAGCTTATCCTCTAGTATTTTGAATAAAATTTTACTCTGAACCATGCCACTTTTTTTTCTTTAATTGTGTAGAAAGGGGTTTGGTTTCCCTCACTTTTCTACAGACTTTTCACTACCACAGGCCACTTTTTTTTTTATACCATGGTGCAGTGGAGCAAGTTCAGGTCCTCACACTAGCTAAGGGAGGGAATGAGAGGGAAAGAGGGAACAGGTAACACTAAGCAAAAGGAAAGAAATGTACATACCACCAAATGTTGTATTATCAAAGCTCATAGAATTCACAAACTTTATAGATCACAATAATGACAATTTGCCTTCTGAAGGTTAGAATGTGTTTGTGACCTTAAGTATTACTATCTCAGAATAAAAACTTATAAAAAAAGACTAATATCACTTTTGAATTTCAATATAATCAGTTGAAGTCTCTAAGTATAGACAAAGAATTAACTTTTTTACAACTATAACATCAGTTATGTTACATAATATATAAAAATATTTATAGAATTCCATAAAACTTTATGATCTGAATACTTAAAACTACAGGCATTCTTCACTTTACACTGTAACTGTGTTAATAAATTCAGGTATTTAGAAACCATGTCCTTGCTTTGTAAACATGGCTCCAATATGCAAGTTTCAGTTCTGATGGTACTATAAAACCTACACCATAGCTCAAAAAATACTCCTAGATTAACCCAAGAGCTAAACTTTAGAAACAGGACTTGGTATAAGCACTGTAACAGACTTCTTAGTATCTGTACTTTATTAGCTTATCTATAAATATTCATTTATTTGGACCCTTATTGAGGGCCTCAAAGTATACTAGGCACTCTATAAAGATGTAGGGAAAGAATAGGTCTTGCTCTTGTAAAACTTAGTTTGGTAATAAAGATTCACAGCAAAATCAAGAATAATCTAAATGTGGCAACAAAGTTATATGCTTGTTATATGGCTAATAAAAAAGTAACTTCATATTACAACACTTCTCAGGATACCTCAGTTCACCAAGAAACACAGCTTTAAACTAGAGCAACTTGAAGCACACCATCCTGGTCCAATTTAAGTGGTGTACTATATGCAAGTACTTGTAGCACTAATATTCTCAACCAAGAGTGGTCCTGGAAATTCCAAACTGGATCCCAGGACTCTGCTTCACATTTGCAGACTGTTCCCATTTTGGAAATCTAGTAAATTCCCTAGGGACTACACGAGCCTTAATGAGTATACTAGAATTATACCAGGTCTCAAGAATACAGAAGGACAATGACAGATCATCTATGTAAAAAATCAAGTAGGTAATAAGCAAGAAAACCTGAGAATATAATAACTATTAGAGTCACAAAAGTAAAATCTCAAAAATATAAGGATATGCCAGGCACCAATGGTTAATGCCTATAATCCCAGCTACTCAGGTGACTGACTCACGATACATTAGATCTACAAATTAACCAGCAAAAAGCTGTGTTAAAGACATGGCTAGAGTATAGAGCACCAGCTATGAGCGAGCAAGCTGAGTGAGCTCAAAGCCTGGAATTTAAATTCTGAAACTACCCCCAAAATACACATTATAAATATATAAATATGTAGATTACAATATATAAATTTACACATACATATATACACACAGGTAAGAAAGATGATGGGAAGGAGAAACTTAAGCATGCAGGATAGAGACACCCATCAGAGAAATGGTTAACTAAATAGCATCTAAGAAAAGATGGTTATAATGTACATCAACCATAAATATAGTGACTCCAAGTTGGTAAATAGCCTTCTCTCCCTGAATTAAACCAGATATGGTGAAGAGGAACAAATTTTATGAGTTTTATAAACTTTAAAATGATGCCAGATAAAGAAACGGTTATTACTCATTGAGGACTTACTACTAAGTCACAGCCTTATTCTAAAGTTTACACTTGCTGGGTAGCTCACACTTGTAATCCTAACTACTCAGGAGGCTGAGATCTGAGGATCACTGTTCAAAGCCAGCCTGGAGAGGAAAGTCTGCGAGACTCTTGTCTCCAGTCAAACACCAGAAAACTGGAAATGGAACTGTGGTTCAAAGCAATAGAGGACTACCCTTAAGCAAAAAGAGCTCAGGCAAAGTGCCCACTCACAGACTTTACACATCAGTACAGGTATTTTCATTATTTCATAATATCTCTATGGTATTTTCCCTAATTTAGGGATAAATTGAGTCACCACACAACACATATCAAGTACATAGATACTATGGGGCAATATGGCTTCAAGTAAATCTCTGGAAACCTAAGATTTCAGACACATAAGACTTTAAAAAAGAGGAAGAGAAAAGCAGCCCTTGCAATTCAGGAATTAGCCTGAATTGGGCCTTGGTGTTGCTATGAGTTTGTCTGGCTTTCAGAGCAGGACTGAGTTTTCTTCCCTTGAACATAAAAAATTTCAGTAGAATACCAACATGAGGCAAGTCTGATCTTGTCCTTTAATGGATCAAAATAAAACTAACACCACTCCTTAATGAAAACGAAGGATAAAACAACTTAGAAAAATTGTTCAAACCACAAAAATGACTAGACATTCTTTTTCTCCTAATATTAGTCTAATATGGTTCTTTACCAATTATATTGCTAACCTTGATCTGTGACTTATTAAGGAAACCAGTAATAGAATTACCCAGTATCCTGACAATATTCAGTATAGAACAAAGCCTCACTTAAACCTTCCCTGAAACCATCTAACAGAAGCTCAAATCTAAGTCCTTTTCAACATTATTTTTTTATTAATTAGCCAACTTGGAATTATCTTATTGTTTGACATAGATGTTAGTTTCTAAGCAACAAAACATACGTTTGTATAGCTAAGATAGCTATTGGCCGCGTTGCTCTAATATGGGCTTATCCCTGTTCCTTTCATTGATTTATTGCCCCACAGTTGTCCATGTTATGTGTTCTCCTTGTCTGTAAATGAGTAAAACACCAACCTATTCTTGCTCCAAAGATACATCTTTGCCTAGATGTAGTGACATAGCTTGTTTAACCGAGCAAATGTCGAAGTCTTGGATATTTTAATAACAAGGTATACTTTATAAATGCAAGCACCATATGTTTTAGTTCTTTACAACATTAAATTGACATTTTAAAATTATTGAAAAAAAAACCAGCAGTAAGAAAAAGGCTTACCTGACATTCCATCCATAGTAATGTACCAAGTACAAGATTTCTCCATCATCAATTTCAGTGCTTTTAATGCTGGCTTCATAAATTTTCTGTGTCTTCCCCCGTCCATATTTGACTTTCACTTTGGTTCCTGTTAGGCAGGGCTCCGCGTCCTCATCGTCGTCTTCTCCTTCAGAGCCACATTTGCTTTCAGATTCTTCCCTGCAGTAAGTTACAACATTGATAATACTACTAATAACTCCATGAGAAGAATATGATAAATGCTAAAAGAATCCAACGTGTAGAATATTCACAACCTAAGTATCATCTTAATAATGTATCAGTGGAGAAGGAGAAGAAGGAGGAGAAGGAGAAGATTTTCATGGATTACTTGAAGGACTTTTTGATGTAAAAGTGCACTGTACCAAAAGCCAATCCATATCAATAATCACAGCTGATGTAGGGGGAAAAATCACATTTGATTAAAAAAAAAAAGATGTTCTACGAAAGTCTTTGGGATTCATATTTAAATGCCACCTTATATGTGAAAATGCCCTGAAAATATTTTCTAACTGTCTGCAATTAACTTATCTTAAATCTACTTATTGCTACTTTCAGCTTACCTAAGAATAGTTCTTAATAAAATCAGTCTTTCAGATGGGCAAAGTAATAATAAACAAGGCTATCTACCTTAGGAATATATCATTTAAACTAGTTTTATTTTGGATATGAGGTCACTTGTTGAAGCCATAGGATACCATCAAGAGAACAAAGTTTTAAATGTTTTGTTTTGATTGCTTTTTCTGCTTTTTTACTCATCTTCTTTATCTCAAAAATTAAATATAAAGAAACTTCACACAGGAGAGTCTAACAAGTTTTTTTTAATATTTTTATCATAAAATATCCTCTATTAATCTTGCAAAGATTCAGAAGAGAAATCCATCAAAGATTATTCAAACATTAAAAAAAAAAGTTAAACCTTAAGAGATAAAAGTAATATGTAGTAAACATAGGGCATTATTTTGGTGGCCCCTGGAGAACACAACTGAATCTTTCATAGCCTACTTGCAACAGGATATTTTCTCTCTAAACATACCTCCAGATACTATCCTGAAGATGTGATTTTAGAACACGGGAGAAAAATTACTTAAAACAGAAGGGTCTCCATAAAGTCTTTCCCCTTTCCTCGATTCCTGGTACAGAATGAAAATACAGACTGTGTTTAATGTCTCTATACTAAATTTTGTATGTGTGTGCACACATGAATGCACACATGTGTGAACACATTCGCACACATGAATGCACACTGGTCCTGGAGCTTGAATTCAAAGCCTCAACTTCTTGCTCAGCTTTTCCACTCACAACTAGCACTTTACCACTTGAGCCACACCTCTAGTTTTGTTCTTTCATGGGTTAACTGGAGATAAGAGTCTACTGGATTTGTCTGTGTGGGCTGGTTCAAACTGCAGTCCTCAGATCTCAGTCTCCTGAGTAGCTGGGATTGTAGATGTGAACCAGTGGTGCCCAGCTATATTTTTCTTCATATTCAAATCTGTGAATTCCTTCTTTAAAATATTTGTTCAATGTACTTATCAATTACAGTCTTTTAAACCATATTTATGTATACAGATTCATTCTTCGTATTATGTACATATTATAATCCATGTATAATATTTTTATGCTTTTTTGCACTTGAACTATACTAGCCCTACTTTTTGAATAACTCACTTTTGATTAAATTTGTCTAAATATTAAATTACACTATAGAACTTTCATTGTTTTACTAACCTACTTCAAATGTCCTTGGGATAGCTCCTGTAACTACTCATACTGAACCAAATTACTTCTCCCACTCATCAATTATTCCTAATTTTAAATATTTAATAATTTTTTTAATGTTATCTCAATGTTTTATTCTCAGTTCTATCAGACACTAATTAGATGTAACAGGCCACTTTTCCCAAATTTGGCTCCACAACCCAAATTTCAGAAAAACGTGGCTTTGCATAGTAAAAGAATCCAAAACTAAATATGGAGGAGAGCTTATTTTCAAGTTAAGTGTGTTATGCTGTTGTTGCTCATTTAAGAGTTTTTAGTAGTATTTTAAAATTAGTACATCCATTTGACAACATTTACAGAGTAGTCTACTATACAGCACGGTCAGACATCTTGACCTAGCTAAACTTGTTCAATCTTTGGCTATTGGTAAACCAATTCAGACCATACATGTTTAATGCATGGGGAAAAAAGTTTTCATTCAACAGAAAACAGAATAGACATTAAAAACTTGGAATTTATTGGTGTGATGTGGGGCAAGAATGCATTTTCCAAGCTAAAATCAGGGGTGCATGCCACTTACTCTAATACAGTAACTTGAAAAAGAAAAATGTCTTAGATAAAGCTAACACACAGAAACATCTGCTAGTACTGTGCACCCATGTGTTTGTTAGCTTTCCCACATTGTACCTTTTTTAAAATGGAATTTTTGCTGTCGCTGTTTCCTCTTGTCCACTTCCTCCATTTTTCTCCAGCTCCCTTCCCTGCTGTCAACTGCAGGACCTTTCTTTTGACTGGGTGGCGCAGCCTTCTTTGAGGCCACTGTTTAGGGCACAAGTGCTATTAAAATGGTGCGACCAGTATATTCTCCAATTCCGAAAGGCAATACACATCATCTTCACAATGTGTCTCACCTTCATTAGACAAGAGGAACGGAAGTCCCAATAAGAAAACATTCCCTCAAACCTGAATCTCTAAAAGCAGGAACAAGTGCTGCCATACCCCAGACAGGTGCTTCTGGAGAACAAACAAGATAATGTACCTCTCGTGGCTCTTCTCTTCCTCTTCATCTGAGTCTCCTTCAGAATCCTCTTGCTTTTTAATTTTCTTTTCTTTTTGCTTTGGTGTATTTTTTCTCCCCAGTAGTAGTTCATTTTCTCTTTTCTCTGCAGTTTCATAGTCATCCTCTAGATCCTTATTTTCTGTATCATCTTTTAATTTGTCCTCTGTTTTCTCTTCTTCAGTTTCTTTCTTAATAGAATTTGCATCTCGAGCAATCTTCCTTCGTCCCTAGAAGGAGGAATAAAAGGTTTAACACAAAGGCCTGAAAGGCTAAAGAGACACCTTTCCCTTAAACCCTCACACCAATGACTAGTCTGGTCTCTGGCTTCACACAAGTCTCTGGAAAACAACAACTCATGAAATACTATTTTCTACCTTCTGAAAGTAAAAGACAAACAAAAATAAATCAATTATGCCCAGATCTAGCATGATTCCTGGCATATACTACTTAAAAAATAAAATTAGGCCCAGAAGTGGGCCCTGGTAGCTCATGCCTATAATCCTAGCTACTCAGGAGGCTGAGATCTGAGGATTACAGTTCAAAATCAGCCCAAGCAAGAAAGTCTTATCTCCAATTAACCACCAGAAAACTGGAGGTGGAGTTGTGGCTCAAGTGGAAGAGTGCTTGCCTTGAGCTGAAGAGCTCAGTGACAGTGCCCAAGCCCAGAGTTCAAGCCCCACAACCAACTAAAGAAAAAAAAATTTTAAATAAATAAAAATTATGACTAATAATGTAGCTCAAATGGGAGACTTCTTGCCTAGCAAGCACAACATGACGAGATCAAAACAAAGACCACTAAAAAAAATGTTTTTTCCTCTTCTGATGCAACTCAATAGTAGCTCTGACATGTGAGACCCTGGTTTCAGTCTCCAGCACCAGAATAAAAAGAAACTCATGGTCTTAGATGCTAGGTAAATGCTCTACCACTGAGCTATATCCTCACTCTTTATACTACAATTATTTGGCTTCTTCTTGGAAAAGTAGAGTGGGTACATTGAGAAAGAGACTTGATGTAGTCCAGTCTGTCCTTAAACTCAAGCACCTCTTGTCTCTGCCTCCTGAGTGCCAGGAGGCACGAACTATTATGCCTGGCTACTTTTAATATTTCTTAACTATAAAAAGAAATTTAGGGCTGGGAAGGTGGCTCAGTGACAGAGCGCTTGCCTTGCAATGCATGAGGCCCTGGGTTCGATTCCCTAGCACCACATAAGCAAAAAGAAAAAAGCCGGAAGTGGTGCTGTGGCTCAAGTGGTAGAGCGTTAGCCTTGAGCTGAAGAGCTGAGGGACAGTGCCCAGGCCCAGAGTTCAGGCCCCACAACTGGACCCAAAAAATAAATAAATAAATAAAAAATATATAAATAAAAAGAAATTTAGGGGCTGGGAAGGTGGCTCAGTGGTAGAGCACTTGCCTTGCATGCATGAGGCCCTAGGTTCGATCCCTCAGCACTACATAAGCAGAAAAAGCCGGAAGTGGTGCTGTGGCTCAAGTGGTAGAGCGCTTACCTTGAGCTGAAGAGCTGAGGGACCAGTGCCCAGGCCCAGAGTTCAGGCCCCATGACTGACCAAAAAAAAAGGGGGGAACTTTAAATAAATTATCTAAATGTTAATAAACCAATCTCCATAATTATGGCCTCCATGAAGCTCTATAGTCTCTGATTCTACTGTTTATTTCTTTTACTTGTGGGTTTTATTGTGTGTGTGTCAGTCCTGGGGCTTGAACTCAGGGCTGTCGCTGAGCTTTTGTGCTCAAGGCTAGTTCTCTACACCTGAGCCACAGCTCCACTTCTGGCTTTTGTGGTATTTAACTGAAGATAAAGAGTCTCAGAGTTTTTCCTGCCCTGGCTGGCTTAAAACCAGGATCGTCAAATCTCAGCCTCCTGAGTAGCTAGGACTATAGGCATGAACCACTGGTACCAGGTTCATCATTAGTTAAGACACAATTTACAGTATTTGTATGTGACTATATTTTAAAAGGGCTTATGGTGGGCACAGTGGCTCATACATGAAATTTCAGCTACTCTTGAAGTGAAGCTCCAGAGGATCACGGTTTAATCATAGCCAAAAATTATCAAGACTCCATCTCAACCAATAATGTTGGGTGGTTCTTACCCATAATCCTAGCAATGTGGACATATAAATAGGAAGATGTGGTTGGTCCAGATGAGTGTAGGAAAAAATATGAGACCTTAAATATATACATAAAAATAAAAATAAGTGAATGCAGGTATGGATACAATATAACTGAAGTGTTCTATTGTCGTTCCCCCTGCTTAAAGCATATGATACATTACTATCTCTGTCTAGCTTTATTCCATAGTAAGACAGAGATGCTTGGTCTCAAACATTGAAAAAAAAAAGATGAAAAAAAAAGTGAGACCTTACTCAAAATGATTAAGCAAAAACAGCTGGGGATGTGGCTAAGTGCAAAGCATTTATTAGCAAGCGCAAGGTCCTGAACACAAATCCATAATACCACAAAAATAAATAAAATACCACAATAAACAAATAACCCTAATTGCATTAATGGCAAAAAGGTAGAGTTTTCTCTGTATTTCACCAGCAAGTAGGAACTTGTTATATCACTAACAGCTTTTACCTAACCTCGGGACTACTACTTGAGCCATACTCTCAGTCCTTTTGCTTTCAGTTTGTTTTTCAGATAGGGTTTTGCAGTAACTTGTCCCAGGTTGGCCTCAGATCACAGTCCTCCTACCTCTGTCTCTCAAGTAGCCCAGCCAATGAAATTGGTGATCCATTCTACTTTAAGTCAACTTGTATACAATGGCAGACCTCTCTTGTACTTTGAATGCAGCAAGGATTTTAAAAAATTGAATCAGCAAATTAGGAAGCTATAGAATACAATAGCTTAGTAATTAAATATCTTCCCAAGTTCCTATGTGTTATTTCTGCTTCAATAGTGGAAGCAGAGGGCTGGGAAGGTGGCTCAGTGTTAGAGCGCTTGCCTTGCATGCATGAAGCCCTGGGTTCAATTCCTCAGCACCACATAAAGCTAGAAGTGGTGCTATGGCTCAAGTGGTAGAGCGCCATGACCAACCGCCCCCTGCCCCCCAAAAAAAGTAGAAGCAGAAATTCATTTCTCTCAGAAAACACTAGAAGATTCCACGGTAGCAGGAGATTTGTATTATTCACTGTGTGTCCTCAGTTCTAGATAGGTCCTTGTACACAGTAGGTACTCTTTAAATAATGTAGCTAAAGGAATGAGAACAACTATTAACTATTTAAGTTTAAGACTGCATTTATCCCACAAAAATCCCATTTTACTTTTTATTAGCATAAATTAATTTTATAGAGGGGCTTCATTGTGATATTTACAACATGCTTATAATGTCCTTTGATCAAATTTATTTCATCCTCATTATTCTTTCTTAACCACCTCTCCTGTCTTTTCTCATTTCTTTTAAAATACTTTTGGTAGGTTTCTTCTTCCCTGTTCCTCCTACTCACTGGTCTACCTCCCCTAAATAATCACCCTTTCATGTAAAAATCGTGACATATTATTAATTGTGTTATAGGATTAGATTCCATACATGAGTGAAAATAGGTGCTGTTTGTCTGTGTGAACCTGGCTTATTTCACTTAATGTGACATCACCAGTTCCACCATTTTTCCTGCATGTAGTATTATTTCTTTATGACTGAATAATACTCCATTCACATGTGTATATATACATTTCCAGAAATCCCATTTTTAGGAGCGTGGCTTTATATAATCATTTAAATTCAGAAGATGTTTTTATATATTTCACACTACTTTCATGATACTGGGGGGTTGCCATCAAGACCTTGTTAGGCAAGTATTTTAATCCTCAATTTCTTTAGTTGTTAGGTTTCATTTTTTGTTTTGTTTTTTAAATTCATTCAGACAGGGTCTCATACTAACTTAGCCCAGCCTGGCCTCAAAATCTGATCCTATCCTTTTCCTGAGTAGCTGGGATTTCAGGAGTGCATCACCACACCTGGTCACCTGGTCCTAAGGATCACAGCACATTTTTGTGCTGATAAAATATTAGAAAAAATCGTAGGAAGGCAAATTATGCTTCATCTATACTACACAGTACATTGCAAATATCTTGTACAGGCCAAGGTCTTCAGGTAAAAACAAAAAGTCTGTCCACAATGCATAAAATGAATAACATACAATGGAATATTAGTCATCTTTGAAAATCAAAGGAACTTCTGTTAAATGCTACAACATGGATGAATCTAGAAAACATGTTGAAGCTAGACACAAAGAATAAATATTGTATAATTCTACTTTATGAGGAACATACAATATCAGATGCATAGGTATAGGAAGTAAAACGTGATAGAGAGCTGACTGAGAGAAAAACGGAATACTGCTGTTTAAAAGGGAGAAAATTCAAGAGCCAAGTACCAGTGGCTCTCATCTGTAATCCTAGCTACTCAGAAGGCTGAGATATGAGAATATGATTCAAAGCCAGATCAAAAGAAAAGTCCATGAGACTTTTGAACACCAAAAAGCCAGAAGTGGAGCTATGGCTCACATGATAAAGTGCTAGCCATCAGTGAAAAAGCTCAAGGACAGCAACCAGACCTTGAATTCAAGCCCCAAGGCCCACACATGCAGTTTTGCATGGTGAAAAGATTCTAGTCCTAGAACCTGACAGATATTAGTGACAGCTATACAGCCATAGGAAGTGATGCCAATCAGCTACATACTCTAAATAATTAAGATGAAAATTTTTATATGTGTCTTACCATAATTTTAAAATAACATTAGGATTTAAAAAGAATTAATCTGTGTATTTCATTAACTCATAGAAGATTCTACTTAAGAGATGACATTCAGTTAAAAAAAAGATATCTAAGCAACTGAAAGAAAAGCAGAGGATTTCACCATCTCTTCACTAAAAAATAAGACATATTACAGACATTCTAACTTCTCTGATGGTGTGGTAAATTCCTTTCTCAAAAATTTTGATAAATCGAGGCAGGAGATGTGGCTCAGGTGGTAGAGTAGCAGCTATGAGCAAAGCCAAATGAGAGCACAAGGTCCTGAGTTCAAGCCCCAGTACCAGCACACACACACAATAAATTCTACTATCAGAATGGTGTAAATGTAATTCCTTATATGTGCATAATGGGGAAGAGTTGAAAGGTACAATCAGGGTACATACAATGAGCACTTTATAGTGTTATGGAGTTACACATACCTGTGTCCATGTTGGGTGAGGACATGGGCATTATAAAGAGGATTCATTCAATAACTCCTTACCACTTAGTATTCACTAGGCACTGTTCTAGATACCTGAAATCTGTCAATGAATGTCAGCAGTTTTCCTTTGCCTTTATTGAGTGTGATGTAGTACAAATGAGGCAAAAGCCACAAAGAACAGAATACTTGAGTGTATTAGGGACTGACAGTGCCAAAGAAACAAGGTTTGTTACAATTTCACATGATGTGACAAGTCTAGGCTTCATTAAAGTGACATTTTAGCTAGACACCTGATAGAAAAGGGTGAGTCTGTTCCCAGCAAACAGAAAACAAAAGAAGTATGTTCAAGCTCTGCTTGAAATAGTGGGTATATTTAGAAAGAGTTAAATTATTTGAGCTGAATTATATTAAACACTGGAAAATAAGCAAGACTTACATACTGTAGTACTTTGTGTATATCTGAAAATGTCCAAAATTAAATTAAAATAATGCTTAAACCAGATAAAACTCTTTAAGTACTCACTCTTGGAGATTTTAATTCTGTCTCTTCTCTTTCGCTTTCACTGTTTGTATCAATATTTTCCTCAGGCTCACTTTTCACTTCTATTAAAGGCATTTCTTGATCAACTTTTAGAGCCTCTTCCATTGGTTCTTCTATGTCTTTTTTCTCCACTTTTACTTTTGGTTCATGGTGGTGAATAGTTCTGAACTGAATATTTGCAGAACGGCAGTATTCTTCAAAACCATATAGATACCTAAACAAACAATATTTCATTTTAAGAAATCTTTTTTTAACTCAAATATTGTTATTAATCATATATACTGTGTTAACTAGTGAAACTTGAGACATTTGTTTTTAAGTATTTTTCCTATGTCACTAATTTCTGGGTATACTAGATTAGGATTATAAACTGAAATATGATCAAAACTTAAAATACTTTCCTGAAAAGTCTGAGCACATGACAACTGATCATAATTGTCATAGTTTTGTTATAATTAAAGTGTTCACCCAAAAATATACTGTGCTGTGATATGAATCTTAATTGCATATTACAAATCACACTTGCAACTTTGATCTTAGAAAGAAATCAGAATCACTTGAGAATTAGAGTAAAGGAGAGTAGATAGTCTGAATAACTTTTACTCATGGACTGCTAACCTAAATATGGTAACTTTTAGGTTCCTTGATTAATGCATACTTGGTTGAAGTATTAATAAATTATTAAATACATATTCTTAAGTGAATACTATGCCACTTACTTTCTATAAGCAGTTTTTACATTGTAGGAAGCAGCTGAATTCAAAATCGGAATGCCAAGGTCCATATAAATTTGCTTCCATACAGCACCACTATCAATCTGGAAAATTAAGTTTTCATTTGTTAACATTTACAAAGGGAAATAATTTTTACATGAAAAATCTATGTTATGTATGAAAATGTGTGGGAGAAAGAGGGTAAGAGAAAATGATGGAGGGAGGGAATCTGATCAAGGTACTTTATATGCATAATGGAATGTTAAAATGAAACCCTCTTGTACAACTAAAGTTAGTAAAAAAAAAAAAATTGGAGGGGAAAATGTGTTTATTAATGCAACATTAGATGATCTAACCTTTAATCTAGTCCATGTGTATTTCAGAGCAGTATAACACTTACATTGTTGCATCCACCTTGATGATAAACCAGTCTAAAGAGTTTGAAGAGATTAAGGTCTTTATAGCCCAAAACTGGTGGTTTGTTGATTGGAGTACCTTTGTAATACAAGAAAATAAAAAGTTTATTCAAATATATAATTAATTCAAATATAAAACACAACTTTGAAAACAAGGACATTGCCTTCTAATTCCCCAAAGTTCATTAACTAAAAGGCATCTATCTAAAGAATCTTAGATCATTTAAGACAACACACACACACAAAAATATATATATATATATTTTTTGGGGGGGGGGTCTGGTCGTGGGGCCTGAACTTTGGGCCTGGGCGCTGTCCCTCAGCTCTTCAGCTCAAGGCTAGCGCTCTACCACTTGAGCCA
>NW_012267218.1:36133051-36137335 GCF_000151885.1 Dipodomys ordii
TCAAGGCTAGCGCTCTACCACTTGAGCCACAGCGCCACTTCTGGCTTTTTTCTTTTTGCTTATGTGGTGCTGAGGAATCGAACCCAGGGCTTCAGGCATGCAAGGCAAGCGCTCTACCACTGAGCCAACTTCCCAGACCTCAAAGAGAGATTCTAATTATTAGTTAACCAGCAAAAAGTCTGAAACTGGAGTCATGGCTCCAGTTTCTGGAGGCAGAGCCCCAGCCATGAATGAAAAAGATGAGAACACAGAACCCTTGAGTTTGAGCCTCAGTATCAGCGCGCGCACACACACACACACCTCCTTAAATATATTTAAGAAAATCACATAAAAACTACTTTAAGGTGGCTCAGTGGTAGAGCGCTTGCCTTGTATGCATGAGGCCCTGGGTTCGATTCCTCAGCACCACATAAGGAAAAAGAAAAAAGCCGAAAGTGGCGCGGTGGCTCAAGTGGTAGAGTGCTAACCCTGAGCTGAAGAGCTGAGGAACAGTGCCCAGGCCCAGAGTTCAGGCCCCACGACCAGACCCCCAAAAAACAAAACCAAACCAAAAAAACCTACTTTGCTCCAAACTCCTTTACTCACTTACTTCTTTTCTCACACTAACCTGCTTTTCTGTCTTTTTCTCCTGTGCCAAAATTTGAGATTAAACCCAGAGCCTTGCACCCCCTTTTTTTGACATTTAAAAAAACTGTATTTTAGTAGCTGTACAAAGGGGTTGCAATTCAACAAACCAGTTTATAAGTACAATGCATCTTGATCAGTGTCACCCCTTCCTTCCTCAGTGCTTTGCACTCCTGCTTGTCAGATTGTTGTCTCTCCAAAGCCACATTTAAAGGAAAAGCAATTTTGAGGCAATAAATATTGATTGCTCAGCACCAAAGGGGCAGTAGGCACTTAGAAAATATGTTATGGTTTAAGAATTTTAGTAGCTAATAATATAGCCAGGATCAATAAATTTATAGTCAATTAAAATATATAATAAAGTACCTGGTGGCAATCAAAGGAAAGAGAGGTAAGAGCTTTTAGCCATTCTTTTTTTCTTTTTAAGTAGCTATCCAGAATGATATATAACTCAAAACCCTTTCATTTCTATTAAATTTAAAGGAATTTTAAGTCAGAGTTCTAGTAAACTTCAAAATCAGCAATTTACCAAGTTAGTAATAACTAAAAGAGACCATTAATTACTTAGTGTTCAAGAGATGATAAAACATTTTTTCCTACATGAATTTTAAAATCTTGCTTTTACAAATTTTTCAACTGCCAATGAGATAACTCCAGAAAAGGAGTAATCCAACAATCTAATAGCTCAACTGTTATTTGATAGGAATTTTCATGAATATAAATTTTATATAAACTCTCTAGTTTATATGAAATTGAAATGAAAAGCAGGGGCTGGGAAGGTGGCTCAGTGGTAGAGCTCTTGCCTTGCATGCATAAGGCCCTGGGTTCAATTCCTCAGCACCACATAAGCAAAAAGAAAAAAGCCGGAAGTGGCGCTGTGGCTCCAGTGGTAGTGCGCTAGCCTTGAGCTGAAGAGCTGAGGGACAGCACCCAGGCCCAGAGTTCACGCCCCACTACCGGACCCTAAAATAATTAAAAAAAAAAAAAAAAGAAAGTGAAAAGCATAAACAGTATACTCCACATTGACTATGTGTACTTTGTCCTCTGCATAAAATGTTCTTCTTGATTAAATCTCATTCCAGTATTTATGATCTTACAGAATTCAGGCGAGGCTGTTACGTCCAATGTATGTGAAGAACAATTATTTAAACAGGCATTAACTTAAAATCAAAGTTGCTTCCCCAAACAAGCTAATAAAATCAACCCCCAAACAGCAAACATAACATACACTAAAGTTGTAGCAAACATCTACAGAAAAGGTAAGTTCTTAGGATTAAAGTGTATATTTTTGTTTTTTTTGGGGGGGGGTCTGGTTGTGGGGCCTGAACTCTGAGCCTGGGTGCTGTCCCTCAGCTCTTCAGCTCAAGGCTAGTGCTCCACCACTTGAGCCACAATTATACACTTCAGTTTTATAGACTAGTGGTTTAAGCCAGGTACTGGTGGCTCACACATCAGCTACTTAGTAGGCTGAGTTCTGAGGATCATGGTTCAAAACCAGCCCAGGCAGGAAAATCCCTGAGACTATTATCTCCAATTAACAACCAGAAAACCTGAAGTGGCGCTGTGGCTTAAAGTGGTAGAGCGCTAGCCTACCACTACAAAAAAGGGAGAATAAGGAAAGCTGAAAATGTTCTTTTATTATTATTGTTGATGTTGTTGTTCAAAGGGGTTTCAGTATATGTTTGTGACTATGATGCATCTTGATCATTGTCACCCCTTTCACTGATAATATTCTTTTTTTTTTATACCCCCGCCCCTGATAATATTCTTTAAGAGAGTTGACTACAACACTTCTTGTGAGTATTGACCTTGTCCTGTCCCAAATACATTAATCTTGAATTAAACAATAGCCTATTCAGAAGTGGTACAAATACTAATAAAGAATGGAGTTCCTACCAGTTTGATGAGATGAGAGATGAATACATTCATTATTATTTATTAGTATATTTTTAAATATTTATTCACTCATTCATTTATTTATTGTTGGTTGTGGGGCTTGAACTCAGGGCCTGGGCACTGTTCCTGAGCTTTTTTCCTTAAGGCTAAGGCTCTACCACTTTGAGCCACTTCTGGTTTTCTGGTGGTTAATTGGAGGTAAGAGTCTCATCGACTTTTCTGCCTCAGTTGGCTTTGAACCATGATCCTCAGCTCTCAGCCTCCTGAATAGCTAGCATTATTGGTGTGAGCCACTTGCATCTGGCTTGTTATTTTTAAAATAAGATAAAAATGCATACATTGTTTAGTTGAGATATTATCAGCTATTAACTCTACTTTTCAGAATATAAATTAGAAAAGTGTCCAGCAAAAGATGATGTACTTGACGTAAAGGCCCTAGGCCTGTACAACTAATAGACAGTTTTAATGAGTAATGTAAATGATGGGAGTCATGTTCTGATCATGAGGAAAATATAAGTAAACTTATTTGTGTGGATGCCCTGTACTATGTGTTATAGGCATAGGTAAATAATCCTTTGGTGGTGAGTACTAACAGGTTTAAAAAACACTATTGTTCCATTAGGTGATGCCTGCAATCCTAGCTAATCAGGAGACTGAGATTTGAGGATTATAGCTGACAGCCAGAAGTGGAGCTGTAACTCAAGTGGTAGATCTCTAGCATTGAGCAAAAAAGCTCAAGGACAGCACTCAGATCCTGAGATGGAGCCCCTGGACCAGCACAAACAAAACAAAACAAAACCAGACTCATGGAATTATAACTTATTGGAACAACTAAATTTAACATTACTGTTTAGAAATTTTAAAGATTCCCCTCCTCTCCAACCCCTCTACCCCCAGTCTCCAGTATACCACAATTTATATTTTAATTCCAAGATACTGCTTTGTGTGCGTGTGTATGTGTGTAATGTTATTTGGAACACAAGTAGCTTTATTTCAAGTGCTGTGTCTAATCACCCTACAGGTTCTCTTCCTGGGCTCCACTTCCCATTACCCCTTGGAAATTATCACAAGTCCACTTCAATCCTTAGTTCTTATAATCCTTTGATCTCCCTTCCCCCTCCTGCCTCCAAAAAGAAGGCTCAGCTTAGAACCAGCAGGAGGAGCCCCTGAGGTGGCAGGCCCCCCACTGTGGAAGGGAGGTGTTGAGCAGTAATACCAACAGCTAATCCTTTTCAATGTAATTTTAAAAATTTGAAATGTACCAAATAGTCCCATTGATTTTTTAACCTGTGAAATAACAGAATATCCTACTAAGGTAAATGGATAGAATATTTGTAAGTCACTCAATCACTTTCATTTTAATTTAAGCAGCCCTCCTTGGCCTCCATAGAGGCCTTCTGGGTTTCTTCACCTCTTGCTTTTCTTTAACATTTATCTACTTTTTGAGTTTTTCAAACTTTCTTTTTATTTTCCCTGTTATATTTCATACAGATAAAGAGACTAGACAGCACAAAAGCTATATTCAATGAAATATACCTGACACATCAACAAATAGCGGCTGAGCAATGCTTCAGCGGTAGCAGGAGAGCTATAAGGACTTCCATAATGCTGAAGGACAGTGGGAAAAAATAATAAAAAGGTGAAGATCGGTCAAACATGAAGGGCCACACACACACACACACACACACACACACACACACACACACACACACGACTTCCATAATGCTGAAGGACAGTGGGAAAAAATAATAAAAAGGTGAAGAT
>NW_012267218.1:36139232-36153638 GCF_000151885.1 Dipodomys ordii
GCTCAAGGCTAGCACTCTACCACTTGAGCCACAGCACCACTTCCGGCTTTTTTCTTTTTGCTTATATGCTGCTGAGGAATCGAACCCAGGGCCTCATGCATGCAAGGCAGGTGATCTACCACTGAGCCACCTTCCCAGCCCCTAAAAAAAGTGGTTTATAAATGCATAAACATGTATTATTTGTACATAAAAATATTCAATCCCTGTTGGTATAATTAGATGACCTTAATTTGGCTAGAATTTTATACTGATACTTTGAAAAAAGATTTTTCTAACCTCATTAGAACTTTTTTGTTTGTTTAACAGGCTACAATTTTAAGACCTTAGCAAGTAACTTGTCACATACATTTGATTGTAAGCAAAAGTCTAAATTACTTGTAAAATTGGCCACTTAAAACCAACTGATTGGCAGTAGTATGGCCTAACTACATGATGTTTTACATCGTTTTTAAATTTTACTGACTGCATGGTTTCCTCAGTTATCATGTGTTTACTGTAACGTTTACACTCAAAGTCTCAAAGTGATCTTGAATGATCACTAGAATACAAGTATACAATTTAGGAAAAATGGTTAGGTTAATAGATACCAAATGAACCCCCAAAACTTGTTTGAACATCAAAAAGTAATGATCCAGTCTGGTGCCAGGGGCTCACACCTGTAACCTTAACTTACTCAGGAGGCCCTGACCCGAGGATCGAGCTTTGTAGCCAGCCTGGGCAGGCAAATCCATGAGATTTTCATCTCTAATTAACCACCAAAAAGCTGAAAGTAGAGCTGTGGTTCAAGTAGTACAACATCAGCCTTGAGAGGAAAAGCGCGCACACACACACATACACACACACACACACACACAAAAGTAATGACCATATTTTCATGAATTAGAAAACAAGCACCAACAATTTTTATAAAGTGAAATAAATTTGAAGCATCAAATGTAAAGTGATCCCTAGAAAATGCATAAAATTAGATGAGTGTCCATATATCTACACAGAATAAGTATCCTTTTCAAAATTAGATTCTAATTTTGAATAAAATTCAACACATAAGCCAACTTATTTCAAAGCATAATAATTTAAAAGAAAGAGAAAGCTAGATAGTCAAATTCCCCTTGATAATCTTCTAGTAACTACCCATTTATTTTACACTTAAAAATCTCCTCTACAAAAAGTGACAGAGGGAGTGTGATTGATTGGAGCATATTGTAAACATGTGTAGAAACGTAATGGCTCCCTCTGTATAAATAATGTAAGCTAAGAAAAAACAATCTCCTCTATATTATTTGCCCAAAGTAAATTTCAGTCAGAAGCAAATGAATAATTGATACCATTTCTTATGTTTACCTGGTATTTCCATCAATCCATTTCAAAGCTCAAAAAAAACTCAGTAACATCTTTTCAAATATGAAATTTTCTTAATAAAGGCATTTAAATAATATAAAAATATTCTCCAAGGTTTTTTTTTCAACGCAATTATCAATGTGCTGCAACTGAAATTCATTATTACTATCTGTCAGATTTTCAAGTCTTTTCCCAAGCAATAACAAAGCATTTCTTCTTCCTGAATCCTAAACTACAAAATGCTTAGGAACCCAAAATAATGTAAAGTAAAAAAGATGCTCTATGATGAAATGATATAATTGCAAATTTCCTTACTACCATTACTTATGTTACAAAGCATCAAATATAAAAGCAATGTCTGTTGCTCATTAACACTGCAGAAATATCTAACACTTGTATGATTCTACTGCATAAAATTGCTTGCTATACTACATGCATCAAATGACAGTCTGCAGTATTATTATAATCATTTACAGAACATTACAAAAGACCTTTTTGAGCCTTGTAAATCAACATTAAATCTTCATGAAAATTAAACCATCATTAGATTTGGGGAAAGACTTATGATCTGTAATGTAATAGAACAGCTTAGGCTCACTTATGTATAAAGGCCCAAAATGACTAAGCCAGGTAGGCCCTGACTTATCAGATTATTCATTATATATTTTATATTCATTCTACTTTTTGTCATGTGTAGACTAAACTGCTTTTCAGCTTATTAATAAATTAATTTTTTTAAAATTACTGCTCAAGGCAAGTTAGAATGATTCAGCAACTAAATCTTAAATCCAAGAGGAAGAAATGCAGTTGATTTTTTTTTCCTACAGCAACCAAAATATCACTAAAGAAAACCTACTTATCTGGCCAAAGAAGAAAGAATTCAGTTTTTATCAAGGAATTTAAAGAAAACATATGCTATGAAACTGACCAACTGAAAAATAATTTATCACAATCATGTAAATCGGTGCCTAAATGGTGTAATTTTTGCTGTTACTTTTCAGTGCATGAATAGCATCCCAACTCACTAAATTTTAGTAGGTTCATAATTTAAGTAATACATTTCAAACAGATGCCATCTTATAAGCATCCTTACCTTTAAAATTTTTTATCACCTATAAGCAATAGGTCACAGAGCTGTACCTCTGTTCTTCATCCTTTTTTACTAACATCTACTCACAGCGTAAATAAAACATTATGCTTATGAAATTAATCACTGTAATATGAACACTATTATTTTATAGACATCCTCTATAACTTTCTACAAAGCTCTTTTTATCCTCTTTGTTTAAGATTTCACATTTTAGGAGTAGGGTGAATGAAAGGGGCACTAATTAAAAGTATTAGCAAAAAAAAAAAAGAGAGACTAATCTTTCTTACAGTATTCTGCAACATAAGATCATAACTAATGTTAATTTAAAAAAAAAAACAAAAAAAAAGCTAAATCACAGACTGTAACAGTTCACACCCTAAAAATGTGGCCTATTTACCCTGAAAACATCTATAAATACAGATAATATACAAAACCACATTTAATATTCAGTTTTTACATACTGAATTTTGCCAAACTGTTTCCTTATTTTTCTCATTCCCAAATCTATCTTACGTTTCAGAAAAATAGCTTTCATCCTCTAATATTCTAAAAATAGACTCCTCCTGTCTTTTTTACAAGAAACAATTACACTTGGTTATGAACCCTATCATATTAAACACATCATCAATACCTAAAATTCTTATTTAACCCATCTCTGGCAGTCAAAATAGTAACTAAATCAACCAAAATTAAAAAAAAATCTTACCTATGTGCTGCATTTTCTTTCAAATGAAAAATGGTTAGATTCCCCTTCTAAGTAGTACGGGGTCTGGACATTTCTCAGTCTGACTTGCAAATATTTGCTTTCCCTCTTAGGGCATAGCATCCGCAGGGTTATACAGCACTACTTACATTCTCTTCCACATAAAAATCAGACATTACATGAAAGGAAAAGAAAGACAGCCCATTTCAAAGCATCTGGCAAACCTCCATTGGCAACCTGCCAAGCCTCTGCTGAACCTTCCTGTCTTTCCGAGCATGCTCACTTAAAACCAACAGCATGTTACTATGGCAACTCTGTAGGCAGCCTGTAAGTATGAACCGCCATTCTGATTTCAGAGTGTAAAAAACCAAATACTGCAGGGGAAGTAAAAAGAAAGAAACAGCACATACTCTTCAACACATACAAGTATAATCATGTTGTTTTATAAATTCACATCTGTATATGTAAAATACAGACTTCCCACATTTTTCCTGACAAACATTTCATGCTTAAAACGGGCCTCTTTTCAATTCTCTTTGTTTTGCCCCTAAACTCAACATGCTGGACAATTTATCCCATTTAACAAAATACTGCTCAATAAATAGACAATATTCATGCGAGCAACAGTGAAACACACAAGATGACTTCCTGTAATTATATTTTAAATTAACATAGCAATATTAGAATGAAAATCATGTGAACTTATAAAATACTATGTATATATTTTTTCTATGACTTATCAAGATGTCAAATGAGACTTTCTTTGGGTCTGGGTAAAATTTTTTTTTACTCCTACAAAGTGCTGAAGTTAAGAGAAAAAAGACTCAGGTTCAAAACCTATTTATCACATTTTGGGAAAATTACTTGACATTCCTTTCCCTCACTTAGCTAATATTTAAAGTGGGATAATAACAGTTACTTAAAGTTGTGCCATGGAAACATGGTGGAACACATCTATAATCCCAGCACTAGGGAGGTTTATGCAGGAGGACTAAGAGCTTAAGACAAGCCTGAGAGACCCTGCCTTGAAAAAAAAAAAAAAAAAAAACAGAACGAAAACTAAATAAATTTAGAAAACTAGAAGTTATTTTTCTTTTTTTCTGTATTATTTCAAAAACCCCAAACACCAGTTTGCACTTGTTGATTAAACCTGAGAAGTACCTCCTTTTCTGTGTTTGTTTGGTTTTTTTTTTGCCAGGACTAGAACTTGAACTCAGGGCTTGTTTACTCAGCTTGCTTACTCACAGCTGGTGCTCTAATGGCTAGCTTTTGTCTGCTTAAATAGAGATGAAGTCTCTCAGATTTTTCTTCCCCAACTGGCTTCTGGATCTTAGCTTCCTGAGTAGCTAGGATTACAGGTATAAGCCACTGATGCCCAACCTTCTTTGTAAATTTTTTATGCACTAAATACCAGTCCGGATTTATACAGTTTTTTTCAACTCCCAAGGAAGTTGAGCTAAAAGCTAAAAGTATTATTTGTACTAAAGAGCAACATAATGTTTCATATGTTACAAACATGAAATTGTACTTACCACTTCCTCTTCTTCCTTTTTGGCTTCCTTTTCCTTCTCTTCATCATTTTCTTCAGCTGGGCCATCTTCATCATCACTACTGGAAGACTCAAGGATTTCATTTATATCCATTTTCCAATTATCAGGAACAATTCTAGTTTTTAGGAAGACACTTGCTTTCTGCAGACCTAAAAATGAAAATGTAGTTCAGCAGTTGATAAGGAATTAGAATCATAGAATGGCCGAAAAGACATGATACTCAGAGTCAGAAGAGCTAACTTCAAATTCAGCTGTCACTTAAAAGCAATATAGTAAATGTGAACGTATTTCACTTATTATTATATAAACGTTTGTTATTACTCTCTGAAATACTGTGAGAATTTTTTTTTTAGACAAGTGTCTCACTATGTAGTCCAAAGTAGACTCAAACTGATGATTCTACTGCTAAGTGCTGGGATTACAGGCATGGACTCCCAGACCCAGTGAATATTGTTAGAAATCTTAAAAGTAAAACATAAGGTTAACCTTCTATAAAAATTATCGTCAGGACTGGTGGCTCACGCCTGTGATCCTAGCTACTCGGGAGGTTGAGATCTGACGACTGCTGTTCAAACAAAGCCAGCCAGGGCAAGAAAGTCCGTGAGACTCTTATCTCCAATAAACCACCAGAAAACTGAAAGTGGCACTGTAGCTCTAGTGGTAATGTTCACCTTGAGCTGAAGGACAGAGCCCCAGCCCAGAGTTCAAGCCCCATGACCGACAAAAAAAAAAAAAATATATATATATAGATTAAAAAAAAATATATATATATATATATATCAACCAAGCCGGGCCCTGGTGGCTTACACCTGTAATCCTAGCTACTCAGGAGGCTGACATCTGAGGATCAAAGTTCAAAGCCAGCCCAGGAAAGAAAGGCTATGTGACTCTGATCACCAGAAAACCGGAAGTGGTGCTGTAGCTCAAGTGGTAGTGTGCTTGCCTTAAGCCCAAGAGCTGAGGGACAGCTCCGAGGCCCAGAGTTCCTGCCCCACAACCAACAAATAAATAAATAATCAAATACTTTATCTAGGCATTTAAGATAATACCATCAAATAAGAATGGCTATCAACTATGGCTATCAACTATATACAGGAAAAATGCCATACCAGAGAGTATTCAATAATGCTGTATTGCCTATTATATACAGAGAACCATATCATGAAATAATACATTGAGTCATCTTTCTTTTACCTGGTGTGGTGGAGAGCTCAGATTCTGGCAGATTGAGAATGTCTACTTCCTTAATATCCTTTCTTGCTACAGAGTAACTAATTACAGAGAAGAGCAAAAAGAAGGAAAATCATTTTTTAAATTAAAAGAATTACATAAGCAGTCCACATTAATGTAGCCTTGAAACTCAAAATTAATGTTCAAAATTACAGTATTTCAAAGTCAAAAACCATATCTCAAATTCCTAGTAAAGTTTTTCCCTTCTAAAGTTTTCAAAGTACACTAAGAGCCTCAAATTCACTCTTATGTAAACATCCTATAGACAATATATGGTCATTAATATCAATATGGTTTCAACATTGTAACAGTATTGCCTATCCAAATGTTTTATACTTATTTTTAACTTAATTTAGTGGAAGGCAAAGACAATATTACTGCTAAATATTAAAATAACTTTATTATAGTTTAAAATTTTCAGAGATTTACTTTCAGATATATGCATTTAATTTCACTTTTCCTTTTCATTCTTTTTTTTTTTTTTTTTGCCAGTACTGGGGCTTGAACTCAGGGCCAGGGCACTGTTGTGTAGCTATTTTGCTCAAGGCTGGAACTCTACCACTTCAGCCACAGCTCTACTTCTGGCTTTTTGCCGGTTATCTGGAGGTAAGTCTCATGAGATTTTCTGCCCAGGCTAGCTTCAAACTGCGATCCTCAGATCTCAGCCTCTTGAATAAGTAGTTTTACAGGCATGAGCCACCAGCACTCAGCTTCACCAGAAGTTTTTAAAATAACAAAACAGATGGAGCTAGGGAAAAGTTTCTAAAAATCTGACTTTTACTAAAAAGTAAAAGTGATTATTCAAGAAACATAAATTCTATTAAAAGTAAGTTTCGTAGTTCACAATATAAAAATCTCACACATAAGAAAAACAAGTGTTATTCATGTTCTCAGTTTTTATATAAAGCTTTTCAGCAAAACATATCCTCTACATGATATAAAGTTAAACCATGTTAGATAACTACTCAACTTATGTCACATATGACACTTTTTTAAAATAATATTTTGGTAGAAGGATCGAAATCACCATGATTCCGTTTCTATTTTTCCTCCCATGAATCATTATTGAGTGTTTCATTACTTACAATTTAGCATCAATAAATGATCGAACTAAACATTGATCCTTTTTCACTGTGACATCATCATTACAGCTAGGAGATATTACCTGAAATAAAAATGAAAAAGCAAATGATTCTTACTTTTCGTGCTCAGAAAAAGAGAATATTTTTTAAAACAATGATTCTAGATCCCTGGACCACTAAAATGGATTAGAAATAGCTCAACCAAAGCTGGGTACTAGTGGCTCACAGCTACTCAGGAGGCAGAGATCTGAAGATCATACTTCAAAACCAGCTTGGGCAGGAAAGTCCCCATGAGACTCTTACCTCTAACTACTCAAAAACCAGTAGTGGAGCTGTGGCTCAAAGTAGTAGTGTACTAGCCTTCAGCAAGAGTCCAAGGACAGTGCCTACCTAGGTCCTGAGTTCAAACCCCATGACCAAAACAAAACAAAACCAAACAAAAAAACCCAACTCTACCATAAGGAACGCCCATTATTAATGAATTACTTACAAAAGATTTCCCTATGTTTTTGTCTATCATATTGGTTTTCTAGTTAAATTATCCAGTCAATAGAATACAAAAAAAGATTAGTGAAATATAAACTAAAATTACTAAAACTTTAAAAGTATCAGGGTTTATTCTAAGCTAAAAAATTCATTTCTGTCCAAAATATAAATTTGGGAATGTATAATCTATCATGAAAACTTTGTGTATTACCATTTAAAAATATGGTTAAATCAGCATCTATTTTTAAATCTGGTTATTAAAAAATACATAAGAGCCAGGCACCAGTGGCTCACACCTGTAATCCTAGCTACTCAAGAGGCTAAGATCTGGGATTGCAGTTCAAAGCCAACTCAGGCAGAGGAGGCCCCATGAAACTCTTATCTTCAATTAACCTCTCAAAAACAGGAAGTGGAGCTATGGCTCCTGTGGTAGAGATCTCACCGTGAGCTGAAGAGCTCAAGGACAGTGCCCCGGCCCAGAGTTCAAGCCCCATAACGGACAAAATAAATAAATAAAAATACACAGGCACTAGAGTGTAAGATACAATACTTAGCAAGTTCAAGGATGAGCTTTCACCTCTGTACCATCAAAACAAGTCATCTAGGTCTGATGGCTCATGCCTGTAATTCTAGCTACGCAGGAGGCTGAGATCTGAAGATCAAGGTTCAAAGCCAGCTTGGGCAGGAAAGTCCGCCAAACTATTATCTCCAATAAACCACCAGAAAACCGAAAGTGGCGCTGTGGCTCAAGTGGTAGAGTGCTCACCTTGAGCTGAAGAGCTGAGGGACGTCACCCAAGCCCAGAGTTCAAGCCCCATAACCACCACCAACAAAGTCATGTAAATTCCCTTTCCTACTAAGGCAGGCATGTTTTTTAACAATAAAAAAATCTCAAACCAGATATCAGTGGCTCATGTCAGTAATCCTAAACTATTTAATTTAGGAAGCTGAGATCCGATGATTGTGGGTTCAATGCCAGCTCAGGCAGAGAAGGCCCCATGAAACTCTTACCTTCAATTAACCTCTCAAAAGCAGGAAGTGGAGCTGTGGCTAAAATTGGTAGAGCTCTAGCTTTGAGCAAAAGAGCTCAGAGACAGCACCCAAGCCCCGAGTTTAAGCCCCATTACCAAAAAAATAAAATAAAATAAAATCTCAACAACAACAACAACAACAAAAATCTCTAATTTTTTAACTTTTGAAAGTAACATGTCTTAATAGTACTATTAGTAAAATTAAGCCAGGTCAGTGATGCCTATCAGTAGCCTCAGGCAGGATGATAAGCCCAGGAATCTGAAGTGCCAACCTGGGCAACATAGCAAGCCTCTACCCTCTCTTCAAAATGAATGAAAAAATAAACCAAATATACTTGTTCACAATCTCCCTTAATATTAAGCTCTATGCTGAAAGTTAGCACTATCCACAGATCTTTAGATATGGAAGTTTATAGAAATATGAGTTTTGCACTGTTCAGTGTAGTAGAGGAAGAGCCACATGGCACTCAGAACCTGAATTTGCACATTCTCGGGGTGTAGTATGTTCTTATATGGGACAGGATGGAAGGAAGGAGCTTGCATATACTAAGTAAGTACTCTTTTATCACTCAGCTACACTCCAGACCCAATTATGTTTAAACTCAGTCACAAACAGGTAATGGCAATCATACTAAACAGTCAATATGAAAAGTATCAAATATTCTTAGTAGAGCTGGGTGCTTGTGGCTCACACCTGTAATCATGGCGGCTCAGGAGGCTGAGATCTGAGAATCACAGTTCAAGCCAGCCCAGGCAAGAAAGCCCATGAGGCTCTTATCTCTAACTACCAAAAATCTAGAAGTGGGGCTGTGGCTCACATGGCAGAGGACCATACTTTAGCAAAAAAGCTAAGGGACAGTACCCAAGTCTTGAGTTCAAGCCCCAGTACCAGTGCAAACAAACAAGCAAAAAGTCTTAGTCACACACATCTTAACATCAGGTAAAGATAAACTTTTTCTATTTGTTTGTTAGGTGCTTGTTGTAATACAGTTGTGCCTACCCTCAAGGGCTAACACTATAACCGAAGGAAAAGCAAAAAGGAAACAAAACACACACACACACACACTCACACACACACACAATTGTCATTTATTGGGAAATGGATGAACCTTGAAAATAATTTATTATTAAGTGAAGTAAAGCAGGCTCAGAGAGACTACATTTTTTCTCTCATATGAGGAAGTTAGATCTGAAATACAAACATACATGATAACACATACAGAGTTACATGCATATGATACACACAAATTGACTAAAGGATGGTATACTTAGAGGAAGAGTCATATGTTGTAAATCCTCTTTAATATTATACTTTTAGATATATATAAGCAAATTTTGGCAGTACTGGGTTGGAACTCAGGGCTTTGCTCTTGCCAAACAATCACTTTATTATTTGATCCACACCTCCAGCCCTTTTTGCTCCTGCTGTTTTTGAGATAAGGGTCTTGCTTTGTGCCTTGGCATGCTTGGACTACAATCCTATTTATGCTTCACATCATCACTGGAATGGTGGCTGCATGTCAGTACACTCAGCTTTTTTTGTTGTTGTTGTTGTTGTTGGTCATGGAGTTTGAACTTAGGATAGCCTAGGCGCTATCCCTGAGCTCTTTTTGCTCAAGTCTAGCGCTCTACAACTTTGAGTCACAGTGACACTGCCAGTTTTCTAGTGGTTAATTGGAGATAAGAGTCTCATGGTCTTTCCTGTCCAAGCTGGCTTTGAACCACAATCCTCAGATCTCAGCTTCTTGAATAGCTAGGATTACAGCCACCAGTGCCCAAATAGCTTTTTCTTTTAAGTTGAAGTCTCCTAAACTTTTGCCCAGGCTGGCCTCAACTCACAATCTTCTTCATTTTATGCTTCCTAGGATTGTAGGTATGAGCCATTACACCTGGCTAAAAAAAAACTTCTTGAAGGCAATGTACTGAAATCTTATAATTCTCTAAGGAACTTACAGTTTGCTTTTTGGGGGAGGTTGCTTCTTTATTTTGGTATTGGGGATCAGATCAGACCCAGGGCTTTGTATAAACTAGGCAAGTACTATACCACTGAACTAACTACTTTTTTTTTTTTTTGTCGGTCGTGGGGCCTGAACTCTGGGCCTGGGCACTGTCCCTCAGCTATTCAGCTCAAGGCTAGCACTCTACCACTTGAGTCATAGCACACTTCTGGCTTTTTCCTGTTTATGTGGTCCTGAGCCCAGGGCCTCATGCATGCAAGGCAAGCACTCTACCACAGAGCCACCTTCCCAGCCCCAACTTCATTTTTTTTTTGACAGTTTCATAACCCAGGTTTGCCTTAAAACTTGCTATAGATCTCATGTTCATCTCCAAATCATAATTCTCTTGGCTCAGACTCCTGAGTACTGGGATTATACACTTACGTCACCCCACCCAACTTTGTTCTAAGGAACTAAAACAAAGCCAACTCTGCAGATCTTCAGTGAATACTGGTTAACTTAAGGCAGGTTAAAGGCTCATAGGAATTAGTGTGTTGCATAGGAGGCAATTCAAGACTTTTTTTTGGGGGGGGGGCCGGTCATGGGGCCTGAACTCTGGGTCTGGGCGCTGTCCCTCAGCTCTTCAGCTCAAGGCTAGTGCTCTACCACTTGAGCCACAGTGCCACTTCCGGCTTTTTTTCTTTTTGCTTATGTGGTGCTGAGGAATCAAACCCAGGGTCTCATGCATGCAAGGCAAGTGCTCTACCACTGAGCCATCTTCCCAGCCCCTAAAGACTTTTATAAAAACAAAATAACTTGCAGAGATTATAGTAAAAATAAGAAATAAGAGCTACGGATGGTCCAAACATCCATTTACAGACTGAAAATCAGTTGCTAAGGTAGATTCAATAAAGGTTTATTTACTTTTTTTTCGGACAGTGTCTGTGTTACCCAGGCTAGTCTTAAACTCAAACTTGCCCCAGCCTCCCCAGTAGCTGGGCCACAGACATGTACCACTATGACCAACTGAAGGTTTATTTTTGAGAATGAAATTGTCATGACAAAATTAATGATTTTTTTTTTAAAGATTTCTCTCATGGCTTGGAATGGGGCTTAGTGGCTAAGTGCTTGCTTAGCATTCATGAAGCCCAGCGTTTGATTCCTCAGCACCACATAAACAGAAAAAGCTGGAAGTAGCGCTGTGGCTCAAGTGGTAGAGTACTAGCCTTGAGCAAAAGAAGCTCAGGGACAGTGCCCAGGCCGAGTTTAAGCCCTAGGACTGTAAAAAGAAAAAAAAAATTCTCAAATTGGAGGAAGAGTAACTCCTGTTTAATTATTATACTTTTAGATGTATATAGAAAATTTTGGGTTGGAACTCAGGGCTTTGCCCTTGCCAAACAATCACTTTACTATTTGATCCACACCTACTATTGACTTATACCTATAATCCTAGCTACTTAGGAGGCTGAAATCTGAAGATCCATGTTGTAGCCAGCCCAGGCAGGAAAGTCTGTGAAACCCTTATCTGCAAAAAGCCAGAAGTGGACATGTAATTCAATGGGTAGACAACCAGCCTTGAGCAGTAAAGTTAAGGAATAGCTTTCTGGGCCCTGAATTCAAGCCCAAGTACTAGTACTGAATGCAGGAATAGATTCATCTTTAAGGCTGGGCACTACTGGTTCATGCCTATATTCGACTACTCAGGAGGCTGAGATCTGAAGATCAAGGTTTGAAGCCAACTCAGGAAGACAAAAATCTTGGAATGCTTATCTCCAATTAACTAGCAGAAAGTGGAGCTGTGGTTAAGTGACAGAGAGAAGCCAGCTGCACATGGAAAAGCAAGTGCAAGCATGAGGTTAAGTCCTGTGTTTAAGTCCCAGCACCAACACACACAAACCCACAAATACAAACACATATGCACAGGGATTTTTTTGAAGTTCCAGAAGATACATCTATATTTCAGAAAGAATCCAGGGTCAAGCAAAGGGAAGCTAAGGGTGTAAAACGGCAATAGGATACAGGGCAAGAGTCCACTAGACAGATTTTGAAGGACCTGGAAGATCACTAGACAGATTTTGAAGGACCTGGAAGATCACAACAAGTGATTATAGAATGAACAGAAGGAAATGAAAGAAATCTAAATTTTTGTAACTGACTGCTCAACTTTTAAACTGCAGGGAGGTTTGAATATAAGTTGTAAAATACTTCCAAAACATTTTAAATGATTATACAGATATTTGATTGGTTCCCTAACTGTCCAAAAAACTTTACTTACCAAAGCAGGATGCCACTCAGGCCTCTCAGTCGTAGATACCACACTTACAACTTTTCCTAATAATTCATCATTAAGACGGCGCTTATCTACATCTTCATCTTCACTACTCTCCTCTTCCTTTTCATCTTCAGTACTGTAAGTTAGAATAATTAGGTCATCATGCCAATATACACAATATTTGACACAACCAGAGTACTGTGACTTCAAAATGTTGAATTCAGCTCCTAGTATTTTATCCTCTATTCTTCTTTTTCTTTGGGGGGGGGAGAGGTGTTAGTCATGGGCCTTGAACTCAGGGCCTAGGCACTGTTCCTGAGCTTTTCTGTACAAGGCTATGCTCTGCCACTTGGAACCACAGCTCCACTTCCAGTTTTCTGGAAACTAGCAAAAATATCTTGCAGTTTTGTGAAAATTGGTATTCATATATGTAAGTTCAAAGAGGTTCATGAAGTGATTTTCCCAAAATGACATATCTAGTAAGTGACTGAACTAAGATTTCCATTTGGGTCCTTAGAAGTTTTAGGTTTTTTAAAAAATTATTTTCCATTTTGCAATTTATATATTCACTTTACCTTTTAAAATCTTCATTATACATACCCCAGCAGTAACAAGAACATCTAATACCTAGATCTTAATTTCTTTCTTTTTTTTTTTTTTGGGGGGGGGGAGGAAGTCCAGTCGTGGGGCCTGAACTCTGGGCCTGGACGCTGTCCCTCAGCTCTTCAGCTCAAGGCTAGCGCTCTACCACTTGAGCCACAGCGCCACTTCCGGCTTTTTTCTTTTTGCTTATGTGGTGCTGAGGAATCGAACCCAGGGCCTCATGCATGCAAGGCAAGTGCTCTACCACTGACCCACCTTCCCAGCCCCTAGATCTTAATTTCTGAATATTTCTACTAAAAGGAACAAGGATCCCCTGAAGAAATGGCCAGTTACAAGGCATGGGGAAGAAAAGAAAGTAACATGAACCTAGGATTCCTTGTTGTGTCAGAAAGCAATGAAGTGCTAAAGAAATAGTGAGAATGTATCAAAAGAGCACTGATGTAGCCTGGAGAGGCTTATGCTGGCCAAATAAAATCTGGGGCAGTGTGCATCTCAAACTGAATATTGTTTTTTTGGCAGTAATGGTGTTTAAACTCAGGATGTTGTACTTGCTGGGCAGGTGCTCTCCTGCATGAACAAGCCTCAAGTCTAAAATAAATTATAGCCCATTAAGTGAAACTAGAATCTATGACTCCATAGTGATAAGAAAAAGGTTTTCATTATAGCTAGATGTTAGTTAAATTTACCTAAGCAATGTAGCAGGAATGAAAAATTAGAAAATCACCATTTTGCTGTCTTAGTATCAGTATCTGATTTAGACAAGAATTATCAGTGGGGGCTAGGAATGTGGCTCACTAGTAGAGTGCTTGCCTAGAATGAATGAAGTCCTGGGTTTGATTCCTCAGTACCACATAAACAGAAAAAAACAGAAGTGCTGCTGTGACTCAAGTGGTAGAGTGCTAGCCTTGAGCAAAAAAAGCTCAGGGGTAGTACCCAGGCCCTGAGTTCAAGCCCCTTGATGGGGCAAAAAAGTAAATTAAAAAAATATATATATATACACAATGGAATTCTATGCCTCCATCAGAAAGAATGACATTGCCCCATTTGTTAGGAAACGGAAAAACTTGGAAAAAATTATATTAAG
>NW_012267218.1:36154113-36172416 GCF_000151885.1 Dipodomys ordii
AAATAAAATAAATTTTATAAAAAAAAATATATATCAGTAAATTATAAAAATCATTGGGGCTCAAGCCCCAAGACCAGCATAAAAAAATAACCTATGATAATTTTAGCAGACAACACCTCAGCCAGGTGATTGAAGTTAGCATTGTCAATATGGGACACACTAACAGACACAAATACAGTGTTGCTGTCAAAGATGTATAACCCAATTCAATAAATGAACAAACAGACAAACCTATCTTGAGGAACAGTCTACAAAACTACTTGCCTATACTTTTTTTTTTCTTTTTTTGTCAGTCATTGGGCTTGAACTCTGGGCCTGGATGCTGTCCCTCAGCTCTTCAGCTCAAGGCTAGCGCTCTACCACTTCAGACAGCACCACTTCTGGTTTTCTGTGTGGTTTAATGGAGGTAAGAGTCTCACGGACTTTTCCTGCTTAGGCTGGCTTTGAACCGCAATCCTCATGTCTTAGCCTCCTGAGTAGCTAGGATTACAGGCGTGAGCCACCAGTGCCCAGCTCACCAATACTCTTAAATGTCAATATTATGAAGAACAACAATGTCTAAAGATATTTTTTCAGATTAAAAGAGATTTATGAAGCAAAAATAAAATACGGGATATGATTCTGGACTGGAACATGAATTGGGGTGATTACTGAGAAAATTAGCAAAATTTAAAATATTAACTATATATATTGTTAGGTAATAGTATCCTATCAAAGTTAAACTTTTTGAGTCAGAGCATGATGGTACAGGACTATAATTCCAGCACTCTGGAGGTTGGGGCAAATGGATTACAAATACAAGGCTAGCCTTGGCTATAGAGTGAAACCTTGTCTCAATACATACCCCACCCTATTGAAAATTAAAAATTTCCCATTTTACCATTCATAGTTTGATTATTCAAGGGCAAAGGGTCTAATAGTTGCCACGTACAAAATGTAATTATATGTGTATAAACAGAAAGGGACACAAAGGAAGAGTATCCATAAAAAGACAATTTAGCGAATATAGATTAAGAGTATATGTAGCTATTTGTATTATTCTTGCAATTTGTAAGTTTGAACTGGTTGGGAAATAATAAAGGTAAAAAAGCACAAATACTTGCTGGCATGGCAGCAGTCCCAACTACCTGGGAGGTCAAGATGGGAGGAGCAAGGTTGCAAGGTAAGCAGTGGTAAAATTTTACTGAAACTCTCTCTCAAAAACAAACCAGGCACTGGGCTCCAGTGGCTCACACCTGTAATCCTAGCTACTCGGGAAATCTGAGGATTACAGTTTGAAGCCAGCCTGGGCAGGAAAGTCTGTGAAATTCTATCTCCAATAAACTACTCAGAAAAAGCCAGAAGTGGTGCTGTGGCTCAAGTGGTAGAGCACTTGCCTTGAGCACAAAGAGGCTTGGGGACAGTGCCCAGGCCCTGAGTTCAAGCCCCAGGACTAGCAAAAACAGCAAAACAAAACAAAAATAGCCAAAGCTTCTAAGGAGGTCAAAGTCAGCCCAAGGCAGGAGCCTCTTATTTCTATTTAACCACCAAAAACCCAGAAGTAAAGCGGTGATTCAAGTGGCAAAGACTAATTTTGAGTATAAATGCCCAAGTACAGGGCTGGGAAGGTGGCTCAGTGGTGGAGTGCTTGCCTTGCATGCCTGAGGCCCTGGGTTCGATTCCTCAGCACCACAGAAGCAAGAAGTGGCATTGTGGCTCAAGTGGGAGAGCGCTAACCTTGAGCTGAAGAGCTGAGGGCCCAGAGTTCAGGCCCCACGACCAGATCCAGAAAAAAAAAAAGTCTCACAGAGACTTTTTAAAAAAAATAAAAAATAAAAGCCCAAGTACAGTGCCCAGGCCCTGAGTTCAAGCCCCAGTACCAACTTACAAAAAAAAAAAAAAAAAGAGGGGTGGGGGAGGGCTGGGAAGGTGGCCCAGTGGTAGAGTGCTTGCCTTGTATGCATGAGGCCTTGGGCTGAAGAGCTGAGGGATAGCACTCAGGCCCAGAGTTCAAGCCCCACGACTGAACAAAAAAAAAAAAAAAAAAAAGCAAGGATGGTGGTTCATGCCTGTAAGTCATTCTATTTGGGAAGCATAGGTAGGAAGATCACAGTCCAAGGGTTATTAACCTAATCAAAAAACAGAGTCCTGCTAAAAAAATAACTAAAAGTAAAAAGGATTAGGAGCATGACTTAAATCATAGATATATGATAACTATATATCTGTACAGTAAATAAACTGTAAATAAATGATAAGCATAGAGCTCTGAGTTCAAACCCCAGTAAAATCATCATACCAATTAAGGACTTTGGCTAAGTTACAATACAAAAGTTGCCTTTTGGAAAATGGACTTGTCATAATTCTTTTTTTTAATTTTTATTTATTTTTCATAATTCTTGATAATAATAATAATTAAGGCTGAAACTCTGCTCAGGGTAAGACGCTTAACAGAAGGAAGCAAGATACTATGAGTAAGTTACCCAATCAAATTAAGTGATTCTGGGGAAAACTACCTGCTTAGTGTCATGCTAGCTGTAATTATGATATAGGAAAAACTCACACAGGAAGTGAAGACCTCCTTCCTCTGTTTGTCTTCTTCGCAATAACTGGAGTTCCAAAATGCTCTGGATTTGTTAATGGAAGCTGGTCTAGTGTCTGGATAAGAAACAGATAAATTGAGTTACTTTTTATAAACCACTAGTAGTAGTTCTTCAACCCCAGAGGTTCATCACTGCCGCCCTACCTCACTCTCGGCAAAATGTCTCTCCCCTTTCAGGCAAAGTGAGGTGCGTCTCAATGTCCTCTCATCCCCATCATCAAATACTATTGTAAGCAAAAGACAACAGAAATTTAGGCACAGTGATTAAATCAAATTTAACAGTACAGAATCCTATTATTGCTGCTTAGTTAGAACTTAATGTTTATAAGAATCATTGTTTAGCCATTTTACATTGGTTCATTTTTAAATGAACATACATTTTTCACTTGTTAGATATCACACAGACACAGGCACCAACTTCCTCAGTAACTTCACTGGCTTTTTCAAGTTCGATCACTCCACTATGATCATCTCTCTTTTTTTTTTTTTTGGGTCCGGTTGTGGGGCCTGAACTCTGGGCCTGGACACTGTTCCTCAGCTCTTCAGCTCAAGGCTAGAGCTCTACCACTTGAGCCACAGCACCACTTCCCGCTTTTTTTCTTTTTTGCTTATATGGTGCTGAGGAATTGAACCCAGGGCCTCATGCATGCAAGGCAAGCGCTCTACCACTGAGCCACCTTCCCAGCCCATGATCATCTCTTATTCTTTATTTCTTTGCGATGTTGGGGACTGAACCTAAGGCTTTGCTCATACTAGATAATTGCTCCATACTTCATCTGCCTCTAGCTCTTTTTTATCAGTATTGTTTTATTATCACTACATTTGCCCTGACTGGCCTCAAAGCAGAAGTGCTTCTGCCTCCTGATTGGCTATCATTACAGGCTTGGGGCACCACACCCAGTTCAGAATCTTCTTCTAGGCCCATTAGCAACCTAATCAAAGCACAGATATTAAATTACCTTCTATCTTTGAAGAAAAGACAAGACCTGAATTTATTTTTATTTATTCATTTTTCTGTCTTTTTATTTTTTGGGAGGGCAGTAACAAGGCTTGAACTCAGATCCTCATTGCATACTAGGCTGGTATTGTACAACTTGAGCTGTTGCTCCAGCCCTGCTTCTGCTGGTTATTTTGGAGACAGAGTTTAGCAAACTATTCTGCCCTTGCTAGCCTTGAACCTTGATGCTCTAGCAATAAAACCATTTGTTGATGGGAAAAAAATACATCTTTATTATGAGTAGAAGTTATAATCAAAACCAAAAGGATTTCTTAAAAGGAGATTATAGTATAAACAACTGTCTTCTAGTTATACATAGGAACGCTCCCAACTGAAAGTAAATAGAATCAGTTTAAGAAAAGAAATTTTAATTCACAAAACTATTCATATGTGTATGTCTACACATACACATATGAATTTGATACATTTTTTAAGTAATTTTTAAGGATTTTTCTGACCTGGAAGACTCAACACCATAATGGACCTATAAATCCTGACATTTTTAATAACCAAAATCATGAGAAGCTCCTTTCGTGTTAAAAGCATTCAAAAGACCAAAACTTTGTAGGCATTAAGAATGAATCTAGTATTTTAATAAGACTATAATGATTTACCTGTTGTGTATAGTAAATTTAGCTTTTCTGAATTTCAACTTACCATATAGCATGCCAAGAGAAAATAAATCACGCTAGAAAAATTTAATAATTCCAGGAAACATTTGATACTTGCCAAATGGCATTTGTATAGATAATTCACCAAGTGCCATATATATGAAGTATTGTCTAAATACAAATGTTAAATATAAAGCTTATTTCAGAAAAAAGATATAGCCCCAACTCTAAAAGTAACACTAATCATACTAAACAGACAAAGGACTATAAACAAGGATGCAAATGTTAACCTTAATCTGTTAGAATTCAAAGAAACAAAACTGAAGAATCTAACCTTCTGTACTAAGTACAAAAGACCTGTCTACCTGTTATATTATTACTGACACTATAGGACAGTAATTAACCTAACCTATCCACAACACAATTGCTATCATTTATTAGCTTTCTACCATGTCCTAATACAAAACCAGCCTCTCTGCAAGGTAGGAATGGCTAGCTTCCTTTTATTGATCAATTTTGAACCAGAAAGGTGACCAATGACTACATCTTGATTAAGAGAGGGCTGTGGCGGGGCACCAGTGGCTCGCACATGTAGTTCTGGCTATGATCTGAGGATCATGGTTCAAAGTAAGCCTAGACACACAAATCTCAGACTTTTATCTCCTAACAAAAAGCCAGAACTACAAGTGTGAATCAAGTGATAAAACATCATCTATGAATGAAAAAGTGGAGCAAGAAGCCCTGAATTCTAGTCCCAGAACTAGCACAAAAACAAAGAGGATCAAAAGGAATAGTGAATAGTTGTGAAGAATTAAGTGTAAAAATAAATGAACTTATACAAACTTAGGTATACTTAGAAAACATGAAATAGTGCCAGGCACTGGTGGCTCACACCTGTAATCCTAGCTACTCAGGAGGCTGAGATCTGAGGATCATAGTTCAAAGCCAGACCAGGCAGGAAAGTCCATGAGACTCTTATCTCTAATAAACCACTAGAAAACTGGAAGTGGTGCTGTGGCTCAAGCAGTAGAGCGCTCACCTTGAGCTGAAGAGCTGAGGGAGAGTGCCCAGGCCATGAGTTCAAGCCCCATGACCGACAAAAAAAAAAAAAGAAAGAGAGAAAGAAAGAAAGAAAAGAAAGAAAGAAAGAAAGAAAGAAAGAAAACATGAAATAGCTTATTGCTGCTCCTAGGCTACAAACAAGGAGCAGAAAGAAAAAATTCTGACTTCAGGAAATACTGTTACTGTTATATGTGTACACAGTACAATGACTAGTATATTAACGAAGCAAAAAACTTTAAAATTAAAAGTACATGTGATGTGTATATGAACAGTTTAAGGGTGCACACTATAATTTCAGCACTCAAGAGATGAGGCAAGAAGTCTGACAGTAAAATAATGATAGTCTCAAAAAACTGTATATATACACATATATATGTATATACATATACACACTTATATACTCTGGATTAAAAACCAATAAGCTTCTTTTAAAAATAATTATTTTTAAGGGACCTGCACACTGTTCCATAATGACTCTACTAATTTAAATTTTCACCAGAAATGAATATGGTTTCCTTTTCCCACATCCTCAACAGCCATTCTAACAAGTGTTAAGTGATACACTTCACTGTGCTTTTTATTCACATACCGCTGATGATTCATAGGTTGAGCATTTTAAAATATATACTCATACACCAATGAACAATGGGAATATGTGCCCAGAAATGTGTGGGTAGGTGATTTCATCACTGGGAGACAGCAGTGAACTAATACAAACTCAGTTTGTAAAGCATATTACTGGCTAAATGTTAGAGCAACACTAACATAACTGTGAGCATTTGTGTCATTACAAACAGAGTATAAAAGCTTTTTTAAAAGAACATTTGTATCTGGGCCCTGGTGGCTCACACCTGTAACCCTAGCTCAGGAGGCTATCTGAGGATCATGGTTCAAAGCCAGTCCAGGCAGGAAAGGCCATGAGACTCGTATCTCCAATTAACCCCCAGAAAACCAGAAGTGGAGCTGTGGCTCAAGGTAGTAGAGCACTAACCTTCAACAAAAAGAGCTCAGGGACAGTGCCCAGGCCCCTAGTTCAAGCCCCACAACCGACAACAAAAAAGGAAAGAACATTTATATGGGGCACTTAAACTTCTTGTGAGATCTGCTAGCCTGCAGGACTGGCAGTTGCCCTGGGTGAGTGGGTGAGTAATAACTCAAAGGAAAGGCCGAGGATGTCACAGTGCACTACTGTACACTTTATATATACTGTACTTATGATAACAAAATTTACCTGTTTTTCAGTAATAATATTAGTTTATAACATTGTAGTTAATTATTATTAATTTTTCATTTGTACGCTTGTTTGTATTAGCCTTTTGTTTGTTTGGTATGATTAGTTTTGCTTTCACAATTTCAGCTTTGTCTTTTTCTTAAATATGTTTTAATACTTAATATTTGTATCTAGTGCAGTAACAGATACTACTTTGGGATATATATACGTACATATATTTGTGGCACTCAGTGAATTGTCTATACAAAATCCCTTTTTGGGCTCAAAGAACACTTGCCTAGCAAATGCAAGTTCCAGCCTAGTACTGACAATCAAAACACTGGGAAAACTGTTATATCCTTGTGCTGTGAGGTTTGTTTTTTGTTCACTTTTGTGTGTATGTGTGTGTGTGTGTGTGCACACGCGCACGCACGTGTGTTGGTACTGAGGCTTGAATTCAGGGCTTTATGCTGTCCCGTAGCTTTTTCACTCAATGCTGCCACTTTACTACTTGAACCATGTCACCACTTTCCTACCCCAGATGGCTATGAACTATTATCTTTAGAGTCGCTAGGATTATAGGCATAAGCTACCAGCGCCTGCTGTTACTTGCTTTTTGAGACAGAGTCTATGTATCTTGGGCTGGCCTTACACTCATGATCCTTTTAGCTCAGCCTCCTGAATGCTAGGATTACAGGAATACACTGCCATGCTTGTTGCATTTTACTTTTGGAATTTTTCTTTCCTCAAGATTTTAAACTTCTTGAAAAACTAAGATGTAAACACACACCATGTTAGGCCAACAGAGGGTCAGTATCACTGAAACTATTCCACCTGCACATGTCCCGCGGGGCAGGAACACATGGAAAGGCCATCTCTTGTGAGAATGCTTCTGGAACATCTCTTCAAGGAGTTGTCTGAGGTTGACTTATGGTTAACAGGTTTTTTGTTAGTAGTAGAACACTCTAATATAATAATAAAAAACTAGCATAGTCATATGCTGTCCTCATCAAATGTTATGTATTATCCATAATAGTATGCACTTCATTTCTGTATGACTGGCAGTGCAATAGGTGTGTTTACAGTTGCATCACCATAAGCAGATGAGTAATGTGTTACAATGGCTACAAAGTCATTAGGCACAGGAACTGTTCAGATCCATTACAATCTATGAATATATCATCATATGTGCACTAAGTCATTGTCCACATTATGGCATTATGAAGAACATCACTGTTTCTAGGCCATTGTAGGTGTTCCTTTGAGAAATGACTATTTTAGGTCCTGGTTAAGTTTTCTATTTCAATAACTAACATTTTAAAATATTTTTTCAATTTTCCCAAAACCTGTCTCTCCTTCTCAGTGTTTGGGTCTGTTTTCTAAGAGTGTACTATTTGTATCAGAATCATCTAATATGCTTATTAAAAGGAAGCTTCTTGAATTGCCCTTCTCAGCCCTGCTCAATACATTTTGAGTGCTCAAAACTTCTTTGGGGACTGGGGTTCGAATTCATGGCTTGCTTGGCTTGCTCTATCCCTTGAGCCGTGCCTCCAATCTGGAATTCTGCTAGTTATTTCAGATATGGAATCCCAGAGACTTTTCTGTCCAAGCTAACCTTGAACCTAACTGTTCTGGGTCTCAGCCTTGTGTTTTATAACGAGTCAACAGTGTCCAACAAATCCCTTTTTGTAAAAAACGAAAAGCTAACCGCAATAAATTTTTATGTACACTAATGCTTGAAACTTCAATTATATGTAACTCAGATTCCAAGTAATTTGAGAACAAGAATTACACAATTTCTTCCATAATTATCCAATATGGAAAATCTTACAGTAAATGCTAAGTAGTAACTAGCTTGTTGCAATGCTAAAATGCCGCTCATACAAAGGACAGAGAATCATAACCGAATGATTATTGTGGGCTGCAGAAACTCAGGATACGGAGAGGAAAGGAACTGTTTCTGGAGCCATAAGCATGCTTGGCAATGAGTACCACATACAACACAACATCAGAATCTGATCAGATTATGGATCACAGTTTTACATGATTCTACACACACACATCAACTCCTGTAATTTTTACCAGTGTCTTGCTTCATATAACAGATTTATTGACTTAATCTTTCAGAGTTACTATTAACTTCAGTTTTTAAATCACTAACAACTATCAATAGTGCCAAATAAGCTTACTAAAAATACATAGTTTAGTAGAATGGTATCATTATAAACAAAGAATATATAGGAAGTCCAAGGAGACTTTTTAGGTAGGAAAAAATAGTCTCATACAACAACAAATTGCTAATACTAAAAGAAGACATGGGAACTGCATTTTTTTTTTTTTTTGCCAGTCCTGGGGCTTGAACTCAGGGCCTGGGTACTGTCCCTGTACTGATTTTGCTCAAGGCTAGCACTCTATCACTTGAGCTACAGTGCCACTTCCAGCTTTTTCTATTTATGTGGTACTAAGGAATTGAACTCATGCGTATTAGGCAAGCACCCTACCACTGAGCCACATTCCAGCCCCAAGAACTGAAATTTTTAACCAATTTTTAACCTACAGTGAATGACTTTTACCCAAAGAAACAAATCAAGTAAAAGTAAAACTAACAGGTCATTTCTTTTCCTTTCATAAGGAAACCACATATTATAATCAAACAACTTACATTAAAATATAAATGTGTTATATAGGTCTCTCCCGTGAACCAGTCTTACACATAATCTGCAGAACTATAAAACTAAAAAACTACTGAGTCTTGGAAATGTTACTATTGCTATTCTCATGAGCCTAATGATAGCAAATCTTGTAATACTACTCGGGTTTAAATAGATATTCACCCCCCAAAAAAAAAAAAAAGAGTACAGTTAAAAGAAAAAAAAATCAAACAAGGCCTTACTTTTCAAGTGCAAAAAAAAGACAAAAACAAAACAAAATAAAAAAACAAACAAAAAAAGTTATAAAAAATGGACCTTAACTCTAATGCATGGGTCTCACTGAAGCTTATTAAAGTTAGCATCAGTTTACACAGACTGTTAAGAATGCATTCACACTAGCAGATTATTAAATCTCTTGTAATAAGAGAATACCTGTAACAATAATTAAGAATTAGGTTATGGCATCTGGGCTTGAATCTACTCTGAACATATTTTCAGTCTGTAAATTATATAGTAACATCTACACTATCTTTATATAAAACAAGTAATAGTAGCTCCCATGTCATCTTAATTGCAATGACAGTAGAAGTGAAAAGATCTTATTATTCACAATATTGTTCTCTCAGTTTGTCTTAGGAATAAAATTAATCATGTATCTTTCTTGAAGAGAAATGTCAAAGTAACCTAAGGCAGAACTACATTCTTGGGTGAAACAGATACAAATAGCCACATTACTATAAAGAGTAACTATTTTTGTTACCAGCAGATCATCATTAAAATTTTAGCTAGTTATAGACAGGAAATTGAGAGGAAATAGTACATGGTTCTCTGTCAACACAATATTTCAGTGTACCTACAAAACAAAGATACATCTAATCCCAAAGTAAATGTATGTATTAAATTACTTAACTAGCCTGGGAATGGTGTTTCACACCTCTAATCAATCCTAGCTACTCAGGAGGCAGAGATCTGAAGATTGAGGTTCAAAGTCAGCCTAGGCAGAAGAATTCTTGAGACTCTTATCTCAAATTAATCACCAGAAAACTGCAAGTGGCTCAAAGTGGTAGTGCCCTAGCCATGAGTGAAAAAGCTCAAGGATAGCACACAGGCTCTGAGTTCAAGCCCCAAGACTGGCAAAAAAAAAAAAAGTTCTGGGAGCATGGCTAAGAACATCTGTCTAGTTAGGGCCTGAATTCAAACCATAGTCCTACCCTCCCCATAATGTAACATAAGATAACTTTGCCTCTTTGCATTCACAATGAGTCTTGACAGTGCCCAGGCCCTGAGTTCAAGCCCCATGACTGATTAAAAAAAAAAGTTTAACTACTTACCAACAGTATACCAACTAGCATCTGTCAACTTGCTGATAATAGCTTCCTGAAAGGATCCATCAGATGTCCTTGTTTCAACAATCGCTCCGACCTAAAATATGAAACCCAAATGTCCTTACCAAATCACTCTCACCAGCTATATGATATGAATACAAAAATTTTTTTTTTATAATTCCTCCTTACTCTGGTTTATCTTTACCCTTTATAGTGTTCCTATCTTTGTTAAGTAATTTGAGACTCAAAACTCTTAGGCATAAGTAACTATTTTGCAAACTGAAAATTATGGCTCAGAAAGAGCAAATAATTTGCAAAGTCCAGGATGAGAAGCCAAATACTAAAATATAAGAATGATAAAACCATAAGACAACTAAATCAGTCTCAATTTTCTTTAACAGCAATGCTGAATATTGTATTTATCACTTGTATTTATGGGAACTTTTCTCTCTTTATTTTGTCTGTCGTGGGGCTTGAACTCTGGGGGCACTGTCCCTGAGCTCTTCAGCTCAATGCTAACACTCTATCAGTTGAGCCACAGCACTGTTTCCAGCTTTTTCTGTTTATGTGGTGCTGAGGAATCAACCCAGGGCTTCATGCATGCGAGGCAAGCACTCTACCACTAAGCCACCTTCCCAGCCCCAAGAAGATACTTACTCTTAAAGGACCCTTTACTTGGTCATCTTGAACCAATTGTGTTGTATTATCCTGCTTCAGGAGTACCTGAAAAACATGTGTACAACAGTTGGCATGTTGCTTTTAAACTGATACATTTATAATAACACTGTAAAGGATACACTATAAAGGATGCACTGTACTTTCTTAGTACTCTGTGGTCACCTCTGGAGTAACAGTTGTTACTTTGTTGTATATTTACCTTTATTGTCTCTCTGATTAACTGTGAGCTCCTTGATGGCTGGAGTCCTCCTTTATTACTATATCCCCTGCAGTTAGCAAGTGTCAGTGCATAGTACTGGCATTTAATAACTGTTCACTAAGTGAACTATAGAAGATTTACAATCTACAGTGATTGCTGTAAAATCTTTTTTTTTTTGGTCCGGTCGTGGGGCTTGAACTCTGGGCCTGGGAGCTGTCCCTCGACTCTTCAGCTCAAGGCTAGCACTCTACCACTTGAGCCACAGTGCCACTTCCACTTTTTTCTTTTTGCTTATGTGGTGCTGAGGAATCGAACCCAGGGCCTCGAGCATGCAAGGCAAGGGCTCTACCACTGAGCCACCTTCCCAGCCCCATGATGTAAAATCTTAAAACTGATTTTAGTGAGTTTTATCAGTTAACTCATAAAAGGTACAAATATATGTATATGTATGTGTATACATATATTCATTTATTTTATTTACTTTTTTTGTTGGTTGTAGGGCTTGAGTACTGTCCCTGAGCTCTTTTGCTCAAGGCTAGCACTCTACCACTTTGAGCCACAGTGCCATGTATAGTTTTCTGGTGGTTAATTGGAGATAAGTCTCATAGACTGTTCTGCCCATGCTGGCTTTGAACCACAAGTCTCAGATCTCAGCCTCCTGAGGAGCTAGGATTACAGGCATAAGCCACCAGTGCCCAAGCAGCCAGGCACTGGTGGCTTATGCCTGTAATCCTAGCTCCTTCAGGAGGCTGAGACCTGGGGATTGTGGTTTGAAGCCAGCCAGGGTAGAAAAGTCTGTGAGACTCTTATCTTCAATTAACCACCAAAATGCCAGAAGTAGAGCTGTGGCCCAAGTGGTAATCTGAAGGAAAAAAAAAAGTTCAGAGACTCAGGCCCTGAGCTCAAGCCCCTGAGTTTACAAAAATAAATAAATAAATAATGAAAGATCCACAATAATGCTAATACATACATAGATATATAAGAATCTCATATTTAATAAGAAAATTTTAGCTGGGCACCGGTGGCTCACGCCTATAATCCTAGCTACTCAGGAGGCTGAGATCTGAAGATCAAAGTTCAAAGCCAGCCCGGGCAGGAAAGTCCATGAAACTCTTATCTCCAGTAAACCAGCAAAAAACTGGAAGTGGTACAGTTGGCGCAAGTAGTAGAGTGCTAGCCTTGAACTGAGGGACAGCGCGCAGGCCCAGAGTTCAAGCCCCGCGACCAACAACAACAAAAAATTATATAGTTTTATACTCCCTAGGCTATAGAAAATACATAAATGCTAAATGACATTCTAATAATAAAGTTTCATCAGCAGATCAAAACATAGAAAGAAATTTTATAATAATCATGAATAAAATCTATCTTCCATACAAATGACACTCCTTCATTCAAGGACTCAAACTTTAACATGCATCAGAAATATTCACAGTGCTTGTTAAAACATAAGTAATAAACCTTACCCCCAGAGTTTCTGGTTAGAAAGCCTGGGGTAGGGACTTGAGAAATCAGCATTTTTGAATGACTTCCCAGGTGAAGATGATACTGTTGGTATTAGAGTCACACAGTGAAAATTATTGCTGCTATTCACTCATTCATTCACCAGGATGTATGGCACAATACTTTCAGTTTTGGGTATAGAGTAAGTCAAATATGTACTCTTTTGATGGTTCTTAATTTTGATATGAAAACATCAGATACATAAATAAAGCAAACTGAAGATACAGTATGATTCAATAATAAGAATGTCATGACAGCCACAGTGTAAAATCGGAAGGACCACACCAAGTCTTTTTGGAGTATTATCAAAGGAAGAGTTTCATGAAATGTAGTTTCTAGCTCCACAGTGTTACAAGTATTTATATAAGCATGGATTATTTTTATACCTAGGTAAAACTACAGGTACAAAAATTACTAGAAGGAACAAAAAAATGTTAATGGGTATTTCTGAGAAGTAAGATATGAGTATTAGATACATGTGTACTTTCCTATTTTCCCCAAATACTGTACAGGAATGTGCTTAACATTTTTCTGGTCATAAAAGCCATCAAAAGTTTAATTCCCAGGGTAGTTCTTTCCAATCACTGAAACTGCCTTTACTGGGTTATTATGAAAGGGGTAAAATCAGATTATAGCTTAAGTAAGTACACTGCCACAAATAGGAACAATCCAAATGATAAGAGTGTGTGAACATGAAATTCTGAAAGTGTATTTTGGAATGATTGCTCAGTTTGAGGGGATTTTTTTATTAATAAGTTTTTTTTTAATTGTGAAAATACCATACAGAGGGGTTACAATTACTTGAGCAAGGTAATGAGTACATTTCTTACCAAGCATTGTTGCCTCCTCCTTTGTTTCCCCTTCCCATCCCTGCCCTCCCATCTCCCCACCTGACCCCTACCCCAGTTTGAGTTCTTATTCCTCAATTCTTATTGCGCTTTCCTGTAAGTATACTATAGAACCAGAGCTGTCACCATAGTATTGATTCAATCAACAAAATCATCATTTGCAGTATTCCCCCTGCAATTAGTGAAACTTCAATCTCTTTAATTCAGTTAATAAAACTGTTGCATTAAAATAAATGTATTACCTTCACTTTCACTAGCCTTTTCACAGTTTTAATCTTTGCCTCACAGAAGGCACCTCGGTACTTGGCGCTGACATCCGTTCCCACTGTGAGATAGGCCGGCTCATCCGCCGCCTAGGAAAGGAACACAGAATGAACAACACCTCTGTTTCCCCTACTCCAACTGCAACAGCATAGGGGTTTTGTATTTAAAGTAGTTAGAACGGTCAAATAATTTGCTAATTGCTATCATCAACAATTTGAAAAATACCCCTAAAACATACACTTTATTAAGAATACTTTATTTTACATATTGATGTCTTGATGCCATACAAAGTTTTAAAGTTGTAATTAGAAATTATCAAGAAGGAAATGTAATACTTGTTTTACAATTTTTTGAAATTCTACAATCTATGTAAAAATGAATATATATATATATATATATATATATATATATATATTCACATGGAATGTCTCTGACCTTTAACATAAACATTTTAACATGTCAATAAGAACACTTCTGGCCTCCTGATAATTTTACTTTTAAATTAAAAGAATTTGGTACTAACTGCATGATTAAATGTTCAGTGATACAGCTTTATAAAGGCAACATCTTTTTAGGCACAGATAAGAAACCAAGCTAACCCTTTAGCTTTTTGCAGCTAAATGTTGCACTTAAAATGTTATGTCTGAATTGAGCTTATTGGAAGCAGGTACAAACTAAGGGCTCAAGACTGTAGTCACACATAGTTTACCACAGAATTTTCTTAACATTTTAAAAAGAAAAAACAAAACAAAACTTTATTCAGAAACATCAGCTCACACTTGTAATCCTAGCTACTCAGAAGACTGAGATCTGAAGATTTGGGTTTGAAGGCAAGTCTGTGAGATTCTTACCTCCAATAAACTACTAAAAAACAACACATCAAAACAAACAAAAAAGAAATAGCCCAGGCCCTGGGTTCAAGCCCCAGAACCAGCACCAAAAACAAAAACAAAAAACAAGAAATGCAATTTTACTTTTAGCAAATGGCTTTCATCACAACCATACATAGACGTGAGAAATTTTGTTCTACAAGTCAGTTACAAAATTATTGCAATCTCAGTCTGTCATTTTACCTATGCTTTTCAAAAGTTACATGTAGTCATAGAAGTTAAATACAACACTACTAAGTACAAAGGTAGGTGTTTTCTTTAGCTACATTTTTTTAAGCAGAAAGTAGTATTTCATTTTCCAGGAAGTTTTCCCTAGTAATATTAAAGGTTAGAACTGTCTCTTCAAGAAAATAGGAAAGAACAAATTAATAATAAATTTCAAAGCTTAATACACAAAGACAGTACATGTGAGATGAATCCAGCATTTAAAATCATAGCATTTTGCCCAATTGCCTATGGCTCACACTATAAACCTAGCTACTCAGAAAGCTGAGTTCTGAGGATCCCAGTTCAAAGCCAGCCCAGTGAAGAAAGCCTATGAGACTCTTATTTCCATTTAATCACCAAAAAGTCAGAGGGGAAACCTTGGTTCAAAAGGTAAAGTACTAGCCTTGAGCAAAAATAAGGGATACCAGTACTGACAAAAAATAAAGTAAAAATCACTGCATTTACCAAATGTGCAAACTGAAGAGAAATAGTTTTGACAAATAAATACCTGCCCAGAAATATTCAATAACCAGGGTACCCTGAAGAATGTTGTAATATCTTTCTTTTCTTTTAATCATCCACTCACATTTCCAAGATAAGGCATTGTAAGAATATACATACATATATTTGGTATAGTCATACATTTTCAAAATATAAAGATAGAACTAAAACTCAGTGCTACTAGTTTTAGTCCAACCTAAAATATTATAACCAAACAAGTGCTTTATGCTCAGAAATAATGGTATCTTCTTCATTCAAGGCATATATTCTTTCTCTTTCTCTTACTTTATTCAATCCACTTATTTTTCCTGGCAGCAGGGAAGAAAAAAATTCAAAAAATCCCCCAAAGAACTAAAACAGGACAAAAGCTTTACTTCTGCAAAGGTTGCTGCCAACACAGGAAGTGTTTAAAAATACTAGCCCAATGGTCAACAATTGAAAGCCTGCAGCAGCCTTTCTAAAGAGCTACTATAGAGGACTGAGCTGACTAGATTTAGCCCTATATTTTTCACTCAGCCACACGTCTGTTCCCTTTCTCTAAAAGTGCTGTTTAGTAGAGAAATTCATATGCTAACCCCCAAAATGCTGCTTAGTAGAGAAATCCTTTAGAAACCAAAAAAAAAAAAAAAAAAGACATTCTACGACGGCAGCCTCACAACTGTCAATGTCCGGGGCACGAGGTTCAGGAGAGTTGACTCCACTTACCTTCATTTTTATTGGTGATCGGTGGGGTTCCAGCTCAATGAGTTATCTTCCCAGTCGCTAGAATCATGGAGAGAGGAAAGACAAGCACAGAATCAGCCAAAAGCGGGAGCGACGGGGGAAAGAAAGTAAACAAACGCCAGCGGGGAGGGGCACAATCCTTCCCCAGCCAAGGGCTGAGACCCCCTCGGAGGGCAGTCAGAAGGTAAGAGCCAGCGGGCAGCCAGAGCCTCACGCGCGCCAAAGGGCAGCCCGCTCCACCCCGGAGCTCGACAGCGGCCCACCGCGCCCCCACCTCTCGGGCCACTTTGACCCGGAATGCTCAACTCCGGAGCCCTAGGTCCGATCGCCCAGGAAAAGGGCCAGAAAGAAAAAAGACACCGTCTGGGGCTTCCTGAGTCCCCCAACAGGGATGGCCACCCAGCCCCCCCACGCCCCCCGCTCGGCCGATTCCCGGATACCCTGACTTTGGCCCGCGCCCCGCCTCCGCCGCTCGGCCCCCTCGGCCCGCCCCGGCCCGCGGTGGCGGCAGCAGAGTGTCAGGGCGCCATTGCTCTCCTGCCTCCGCTCTGCTCCGCGCCGGGAGGGAGAAGCGCTCCTTCGCCCGAAAGGGCAGGGGCGGCGGCCTGCAGCGGGGAGCCGGGAACCAGAGGGGACCCTCGCGCGAGGAGGGGGCGGGGAGGAGGAGGGGAGGCGGCCCGGACAGGGTGTGGGAGGGGAGGGGAACCGCACCGCGGCAGCCGGCGCCTCCTTCCGCGCCCGCCGCAACTTTTTTGTACAGCCCGGAGAGGAACCAGCCGCGATCAAACCTCCGGGGGTCCTGCCACGGACTCCACCGGGAGAGGACGCCCAGTGGAGTTGGGGGCTGGTTACCCCCCAAGCAGCCCGCTCCCGGCCGCAACGGAAGCAAACTTAGCAGCGCGGCCAACCCCACAGCCATTTTCCCGGGGCACCCGGGGAAGCGGCCGTGGAGGCGGCTGCGGCGGCGGTTCCTGCAGTTGCGACCGCTGCTCCCCGACTTTGCCCCTGCGTTCGCTGCACCGCTAGCCTGGCATCCTTCTTTCCACCTCCAAAGCTTCCAACTGCACCGGGACCCTGGTCAGCAGCACCAGCTGCTACTGCGGCTCGGTCCATTCAGTGTGCCCCGCTTCCCTTCTCCCGCCCTACCTACTGCGGGTGAAGTGTGCGCTGTCAGCCCTCAAGTCCTCCGCCCCACCGATCGCCGTGGGCCCCCGTCCGGGCAGCACCACTCCCGGTCGCGGCGGTAGTTCCTGCGCCGGGTTCCCCCACTCGCCCCGATTTACTGCCACAATCCACCAAATAACAAGCTGTTGAGCAGACTCGCTTCCACACGAACTCCTATTGGCTGTTCATGACGCCGAAGAGCTTCGGATAGGAGCTCGCGACCTGCCGTTCTCATTGGATGTAGCCCTGAAACTTCAACGATTGGTAAGAAAAACAGCAGGTAGGACATCTGCCACTTCTGATTGGCCGTCTGCGAACGCCAATGTTATTGGAGGACCGGAGATTGAGTAAGCAAGTACTGGAACGTGATTGGTAGAGACGACTCCGGATGTGCTTGACTGAGCACTGATTGGAGAACGGAGGGGTCAGGAAGAGCAGTTCGGTCCGAGGATTGGCAGTGGAGTGTCCCATGGAAACGGAACCCCAGAACTGCGGCCAGGGACTTCGCACTGAGGGGTGGGGGGGCGGGGCAGTCGCTCCGCAAGGCGCCTGCGCGAAACCGGCTTCTCGGCGCCATTTTGTCCGGGCAGCATTGGCCGCAGCGCTATCGCGTTTTCTGTTTCTGGGGTGCACGAAGCGGAGTGCCTGGTTTTTTTTCCCCTCTTTTTGCGAGAGACTCATTTCAGTGTGCTACTCATCCACTGTTCACCCCGGGACAGCACCCAGCGGAGGTCGAGGGGAGTCGAAGAGCCGTCTGAAAGGTGAGCCGAAGGCTATGCTTATCGGAGCGACCGGAGGATGGCGCAGCTCCGGCGGCGGCGCCGGCACCGGAAATGAGGGAGCCCGAGGCGGCCATGGTGAAGTCGCTCCTGCCGGCGGCGGGGCGGGGGTG
>NW_012267218.1:36172656-36214184 GCF_000151885.1 Dipodomys ordii
TGCGGTCCGAGGCCCGGCGCGCCCGAGTCCACAGGCCGAGGCCGGCCCTCGCGTGCCCCGGCTGGGACTGAGGACGGCTTCGACGCAAGGACTTCCGGCAGGGGCGCGAGCGCGGGGGGTCGCGTGGGCTGAATCCAGACCGAAACTTCACCTTCCAAAAAGTGCCCTAGACAGGTGCTGTGAGGGAAGGACCTGTTCTCAAGTTGGCTTGACCAGAGGACGTCTTGCCCAAAGCCGAATCCACTAGTTGTTGATGATGACGATGTTACTCGTACCTGATTTTTCCCCCCCTTCAGAATTATTCAGAATGTCAAATGTGCAGGGCACTTGTGGCTCACACCTGTGCTCCTCGTTATTCAGAAGGCTGAGATCCCTGAGGATCACGGTTCAAAGCCCAGACCAGGCAGGAAAGCCCGGGAGGCTTTTTATCTCCAGTTAAACACCAAAAAAAAAAAAAAAAAAAGCCAGAAGTGGAGCCGTGGCTTAAGTGGTAGAGAGCTAGCCTTAGAGGACAAATGCTCAGAGACAAAGTCCAGGCCCTAAGTTCAAGCCCCACGACCTGAGCAAAAAAAGAAAAAGAATGTCAGATGTATATCAATGTTTCTGCTGAGGGACCTACTCACAAGTATTTATTGTTTTGTTTGTGTCTTGGCAGTTGTGTGAAGATAACAATTCACATCAGTGACACAAGCTCCAACATATTACGGGAGGTGAGTCCTAATGTATACTAAATAAAATCTTGATTAAACTTCTGTGGACTGGTGGATAAATAGAATGTTAGTTGAAAGTTGTTTAATCAAGAGTTCAAATAACTGTTTAATGAGCCTGTTGATAGGGTGTTTTAGGATAAAATCTTCCAACTTAAGACATCCTTGTAGATTTGTTTACCAATTCATGTGGTTCTCCAGGCTTTTTTTTTTACTTTTTTGCTGGTCGTGGGGCCTGAATTCTGGACCTGGACACTGTCCCTCAGCTCTTCATCTCAAGGCTAGCACTCTACCACTTGAGCCACGTGCCACTTTCAGCTTTTTCTGCTTATGTGGTGCTGAGGAATCGAACCCAGGGCCTCATGCATGCAAGGCAAGCACTCTTCCACTGAGCCATCTTTCCAGCCGTCATTTCTGGGCTTTTAAAGCACTTAATGATTTTATCATGAAACACTGGATGTCTTCATGATTTTCCTATCTTAAAAACTTACCATACAGAAAAGGTTTAATCAATGAATCAGTTTAGGAGAAACATGGATTTTTAAAGGAAAGTATAATGCTGAGATTCCCAGGAGTAATCATCTATAATCTTTGTACAAATTAGAACTGTCATTAATCTAGATACACAATCCATGTTAGTGGACATTTGGAAATTACTAAAAGAAGAAAATACCTAGCCGGGCACTCATGGCTCACGTCTGTAATACTAGCCACTGAGGAGGCTGAGATCTGAGGATCACTGTTCAAAGCCAGCCTGGGCAAGAAACGTCCATGGGACATCTCCAAATAACCACCAAAAAACTGGAGGTAGCACTATGGCTCAAGTGGTAGAGCTCCAGCCTTGAGGTGAAGAGCTCAGGGACAGTGCCCAGGCCCAGAGTTCAAGCCCCATAACTGACAGGAAAAAGAAAATACAGATTTGTATTCCTTCCATCAAAAAACAATTAAAAGGAAGTGGCGCTGTGGCTCAAGTGGCAGAGCGCTTGCCTTGAGCTGAAGAGCACAGGGACAGCGCTCAAGTCCAGAGTTCAAGCCCCATGACTGATCAAAAAAACAACAACAAAAAAAAACAATTAAAATTCATGTTTTACATATAAATCATACCAAATTTTTTATGGTTTTGTCTTTTAAAATATACTTGTAATCACTGTATCTTTTTTTGTTTATGGAAGACATTGATTTTGTTATTGTCCCTGTGTTTGAATTCATTACCTTACACTGTCAGAAAGGCACTCTTAACTCTGAGCCATGTATCCACCACTTAAGGAAAACACTGGAAATATTAGAAATAACTTGGTCTATAAAGCATCTTTCATGGCTTCATAGTTTCATATAGGATCTGTGTATCATAATTGTTTTTTTTTTTTTTTTTGGAGGTTGTGGGGCCTGAACTCTGGGCTTGGGTGCTATCCTTGTGCTCTTCAGCTCAAGGCGAGCGCTCTACCGCTTGAGTCACAGCACCACTTCCTCATAATTGTTATTTGTAGTGCCAAGGATCAAACCCAGTACCTTGTGCACACTTGTCAAGTGCCTAACCATTGAGGTACATCTCCATTCTAGTGTTGCAAAGTCAGCTAAGTCCTCTTCTGTTTATTTTTCTAATAGCAAAAATATCCTTGCACATTTTTTACAAAACATTGTGCTTGAGGACTCATATCAGTGACTAAAAATTCTAGGCATCTAGATCTTTCACATCCTTGTCATTTCTTTAGACTAAATTTCTAGAAGTAGAAATAAACATACACACCCAAAAAAATACACTTGAGAAGTTAGTCCAGCTGAGCACTGGTGGCTCATGCCTGTAATCTTACTACTTAGGAGGTTGAGATCTGAGGATTGTGATTTAAAGCTAGCCTAGGCAAGAAAGACTCTTATCTCCACTTAACCACCAGAAAACTGGAAGAGGCGCTAGTGAAAAGCTCAGGGACAGTGCGCAGGCCCTGAATTCAAGCCCCATTACCAACCAGAAATAAAAAGAATTGGCCCAGTACTAAGGGTGAGGCAAAAGGATTTCAACTTCAACCTCTAGGCAGCCTGGGCTACATTAGGAGGCCCTGTTACAAAAAAGAAAGAGGGAGAGTTTGAATACATAGCACAATTCTCTATCTGAAAGCTTTTTCCCTTAGTGCATTTGTATCTGCCATTTTTATTATTACCTATTTTCCCCAATATTCTGTTTTTATCTTTAGCTTTGCATTTAAACACTATGGGGTATCCTTATTCAAATAGAATTATTACTTTTTTGGTTTTTTTTAAGTTGCCCTGGCTGGCCTGGTACTTTTATGTTCAGACAGCATTTTTGCCTCAGCCTTTTGAGTAACTAGGACTACAGGTGTTGACTACCACATCTGGCAGGATTGTCATAATCTAAGTGATAAAGTAAACTGCAGGTTTTTCCTTTCACTTAGGAATAGTTCCTTCACTTATGAAGTTGAGTTTTTGTACAGTGAAACATTTTGCTACATAGAAAGTGACGTTTAGGACTTTTCTTGCTCCAAACTGCAATCCTCGTATCTCACCCTCTTGAGTGGCTAGGATTACAGGCATGAGCCACATGCACCTGGCCTGTCAGTAAATGTTTTTAATCACTGTTAGCAGTTTTCAACCTGATAAGGAGTAAGTTCTCTGGAATCATTTCTTGTGGATCAATGTATACATTTGTATGTAAAATATGTAAAATAATAAGCTAGAGTACATTTTAAACAATATTTCTGAAAATTAATGATGTTCCACAGATAGTATCTTAACCTTTAATACTCTAGAAACTTAATACTGAATTGACTTATAATTGTTAATAAAATAAAATATTTGGAGAACTCAGTAAGATGTGTTAATGCCAGAAGCCAGCAGATCATGTAATCCAAGCTACTCGAAGGCTGAAATCTGAGGATCACTGTTCAAAGCCAGCCTGGGGCAGGAAAGACTAAGACTTATCTTCAACTATCCATCAAAAAGCCAAAAGTGGAATCATAATTCAATTACTAGAGCATTTGGTTTCTGTTGTGTTTTTTTGCCAGTCCTGGGGCTTGAACTCAGGGCCTGGGCACTGTCCCTGAGCCACAGGGCCACTTCCGTCTTTTTTTTGTTTATGCGGTACTAAGGAATTGAACCCAGGGCTTCATGCATGCTAGGCAAGCACTCTACCACTAAGCCACATTCCCAGCCCTGAGCATTTATCTTGATTAGAAATGGCTGAAGGACCACATCATCCCCGAGTTCAAGCCCTTGTACTGTGTACATGGGTGTGGACACACACACACACACATACACACACATGACTGTGTCAATATACTTACCCCAAGACTTCTTATTCTTCAGACCTTTTGTAAGGATTTTATCTTAATGGAAGGTGATTATAAATGAATATTAACTGGCTACTAGGCCATCTTATACTTCATTTTGAAAGAACTTATGCTTCATTTTGAAAGAAATTATAAAATTGTACTTCTGAAAATTAATCATTCCTACAAAATTGCCAAATTTTAACAGTGTTTCTGTAATATAAAACAGTTTTGAAAGAACATTTGGGTTGAGATGAGAATGAGTAACTCCTATCCTTTGTTATTTTTTATTGAAATCTCAAAATTAAAACATTTTTAGGGGTTTATCCATTCATATGGTTTCCATTTCTAGATTATTGCTGTTTGTTTTGTAATTTTTTTCTACCTTGTCATTGAACTAGGCTCAAGGGATCCTCCTGCCTTAGCCTCCAGAGGAGCTGAGACTACTACAGGACTACATTACCATACCTGATTTTGTTGTTGTTTTGTGCCATTCCTGGGGCTTGAACTCAGGACCTGAGCACTGACTCTGAGCTTTTGCTCAAGACTAGTGCTCTACCACTTGATCCACAAATGCTACTTCCAGGTTTTTCTTTTTTTTTCTTCTTTTTTTTGGGGGGGTCCGGTTGTGAGGCCTTGACTCTGGGTCTGGGCGCTGTCCCTTAGCTCTTCAGCTCAAGGCTAGCACTCTACCACTTGAGCCACAGCGCCACCTCTGTCTTTTTTCTTTTTGCTTATGTGGTGCTCAGGAATCGAACCCAGGGCCTCAGGCATGCAAGGCAAGCGCTCTACCACTGAGCCACCTTCCAGGTTTTTCTGAGTAGTTTATTGGAGATAACAGTCTCATAGACTTTCGTGCTTGGGATGACTTCAAGCCAAGATCCTCAGATCTCAGCCTCCTGAGTAGCTAGGATTATAGGCATGAACCACCAGTGTTTGGCCACCCCTGTCTTTTTATTCTGAGTTTTTAAGTAGTACCTCATGTTTTTTTTTTCATAGAACACAATGAGTATTTTCATGATAAAAATTTGTAAAAACTTGAAATAAAGAGCTTATAACCAATAACACGGTTAGGAATAGAATGATCTCTTTAATGATAGTTTATGTTTGAGCATCTAAGCTATAACATTATATTCAAAAGAATTTTTGTCTTTCAGGATAAGATCGACTTTGTGGAAGAATTAAGCAAAGTTTACAGTAATAAAAGACTTGGAACTGCCACGTGTATTAAAAATGCTGTCTCCGGTATGTAATTTATTTTATTTTTTGTCCTGATCCTGGTCTTTGAACTCAGGGCCAGATCAGGCTGGCTTTGAACTGCGATCCTCAGATGTCACCCTTCTCAGTAGCTCAGGTTATAGGTGTGAGCCACTGGTGCCTGGCTCTGGTATATAATTATACTTTATCCTTAACTAATCAAGACTGATGTGTCTGACTGGTGTGTTTGTCTTTCTTTTTTTTTTTTTTTTGAAAATGGTAGGACTTATTTAACTGTGCAGTTGTCTCTGGAAGGTTAAGTATATGTTGAGAAGTATAACTCGTTATATTGAGTAACATAGCTGCTTTCTTAAAGGTCTAGTTATTTGGGGAAAAGTTACATAATTTATTAATAGTAAAACGTACTTTAAAATATCTATGTGTACTTTGGCTCTGATAGATGTCCCCTCTGATTATATGGTTACACAGAATCATAGATAATGGTGTTGATCACTTGCAGTTCAAACTAGAATGACAACATATTTTAGGGTTTAGGTTCAGGCAGATCTGGATTACCTAATGACCTTCCTACAAAGATTTGTGCTCAAAGACCTGTCAATACAAGAGAATAAAGAAACAAGGAAAGTTAATCTGAACAGTTATTTCAAAAGACCTAATAATTTAATAATAAAATCTCATATGCCAGCATATCTAGAGAATTTAAGAAACATTGCTTTAAGAAAGCAGGTGGCTCAGTGGTAGAGCGTATACATGAGGCACTGGGCTCAATTCCTCAGCACCACATAAGCGCCCCCAAAAAAGCCGGAAGTGGCGCGGTGGCTCAAGGGGTAGAGTGCTAGCCTTGAGTTGAAGAGCTAAGGGACAGCGCCCAGGCTCAGAGTTCAGGCCCCACAATCGGGGGGGGGGAAAAAAGAAAGCAGAGTAGAGGGGGTGGAGGTTTAGCTCTGCAGAAGAGCGCCTGTCTGGCAAGCGCAAGACCCTGAGTTCGGTCCTCAGCTCTGGGGGGATGGGGAAAGACAAGAAAGCAGAGTAGAGCTGGGCGCTGGTGGCTCAGGCCTGTAATCCTGGCTACTCAGGAGGCTGAGATCGGAGGATCACAGTTCAAAGCCAGCCCAGACAGGAAAGTCCATGAGACTCTTCTCTCCAGTAAACCACCAGAAAACCAGAAGTGGTGCTATGGCTCAATGGTAGAGTGCTATCCTTGAACTGAAGAGCGTAGAGACAGGGCCCAGGCCCAGAGTTCAAGCCCCATGACCTACAAAAAACAAAAAAACAGTAGAGAGGCTGGTGAAATATAGTTCAGTGGTAGAACACATGAATAGCATGCATAAGGTCATAGTTTCAATTCCCAGCACCATAAAAATGAAAAAAAGGAAACTTACAGGCCTTTAAAGGCTTTTTAATGATAATGACATGTAATCTATAAAATTAGAAAAAAAGGAGGTAATCTATAAGCAAGAATGTGATTATATAAGGGGAGCTACATTTCAAACAGTTAATAAACCAATTAGAAAGGAGTAACTGGCTAACGATTGGGTTTGGAAACTGTAGGACCGACCTTGTCAATGCTTCTAGGATTCTGTACATGAGAATTCTATAGGGTTTTGCCCTGTTATATGGGTTTCTAGAACACTTTGGAAAACTAGGTTGTTTTCTCCCTATCCCATCCATCCCTACCCTCAAAGTAGGTTCAATTTTTACAAGACATACATTGAATATAATGACTGCATTTACTTATCCTTCCTCCCTCCTTTTGTGTGTCTTTCTTCTCTTACTCCCTCTCCTCACTATGTTTCAGCTTCCTGGTGTTCATTTAAACAGTTCATTAGTTGGTCAGAGAAGTTATACCATTGGACTCCTCCCCTGAATGTGCCATTCTTCAGTCAGTTTGTTTATACATGCATATAACTATATGCTTTCATACATTTTCCACCTAATTTCCACATATGGGAGGTAATAAACGTCACATGACAAGGTTGGGATTAGTATTACTTAAGTTAATATGTATAAAGTGCAAAGTGCTTAGAATGATTTCAAGTATTTAGGGAAGTACTCAGGTTTTAGTGATGTTATTAAATATTTAGGAGCTATGTTTAAGATTATTATGGGTGTGTCATTCCAGGAGAGCTTTAAATGTTTAGGTTAACATAAATATATAATTAAAATATCTTAGACTTTTTTTTGCCTTGCTTTTGAGACCTTTCTGAAGGTCATTAACCACTTTCCAACCTTATTGTATTTCTTCCCTTGAAATACCATGTGCTCAGATAGATGACCTTGTTTCCCTAAGCAAATCTTGTTTTCCCAGTTCTTTCCACTGTCTAAAATACTGCCCAATCTCTACATGTTAAAGCTCTCTTTTTTAAGTACAAAGTTGTTAATAGCTGTTAGTATAATACAGGTAATCTATCCATATTTCCTTGTAACTTTCTGTATTATATTTTAGCTTTTTTTATTTACTTATATGTCCTTAACTTTGTTATGAAGTCTTTCTAGACAGAACTGTACAGTATTCACTTTTGCAGGCTTAGAACCCATCATAGGTCTTGGCATTTAGAAGGCACTCTTTTATGGAATGAAAGTGTGCAGCAAGTTAAAAGATGGCACTTAATGGGCAAATGCATGCCAAGAAAAAAATATGTTTTGTTGGTACTTGTACATTCAAGAACATCCTGAGCAGTCACTTAAAACGCTCGAGGTTTTAGAAACTGGGTTACATTGTATAGCTTGTAAGACTGAACATTTTGGAAACTATCCAGAGATTAGGAATTTTCATTTTTTTTTTTTTGGGTCGGTCGTGGGGCCTGAACTCTGGGCCTGGGTGCTGTCCCTCATCTCTTCAGCTCAAGGCGAGCACTCTACCACTTGAGCCACGTCCCACTTCCAGCTTTTTCTGCTTATGTGGTGCTGAGGAATTTAACCCAGGGCCTCATGCATTTGAGGCAAGCACTCTACCACTGAGCCACTTTCCCAGCCCCTTCTTATTTTTTTTTTAAAGACAGTATGTCATTGGGTGCCAGTTTCTCATGCTGGTAATCATAGCTACTCAGATGGCTGAGATCTGAGGAAAATGGTTCAAAGCCAGCCCAAGCAGGGGAAAGTTTGTAAGACTCTTACCTCCAATAAACTTTCCTAAAGAAACTGGAAGTAGAGCTTTGCCTCAAATGGTAGAATGCTAGCCTTGAGCAAAAAAAAAAAAAAACAAAACCTCAGGGGCAGTGCCTAAGCCCTAAGTTCAAGGCCCAGGACCAGCACACATGCACAAAAAAGATAGTATGTCAAATTTATCACCCAAGGCAAGTTTTTATCATACTACCTGATTTTTCACAGATCTTTCTGATTTATTAAGTACAAATTTGAGAAGGTTTGGCTCTTGCCAAGTACCAGAATGCATAGGTCACCTGGCTTAGTATGTTAAAGAACTCAGAATCTGTCTTTTTTTTCCTATTCACCTGTTTCTGAAAATCTGTTATTTAAATACCCCTACAAATCAGAAATATCAAACATTGACTAAATAATTTTAGTGCTTAAGGTAGAGCTGCTGATGCTGTTACTACATAGCATTAATTTCAAGAAGTATTTAATAAGATTTTTTTGTTTTTGAGGGGGCAGTATTGGGCCTAGAAGAGCGGTTCTCTAGCCCTGTATATTAAGAGTTCTAATTGTTCTTGTTGGCTAGGAAAATATATATTTCAAATAATAGATAATCAAAATCATTCATGTATTTCCATTATAGTGAAGTTCCTACTTTTGTAAACTATTTAGTATACTTCAATATATTCTCTTTAAAAATCTGATCTAGGGCTGGGAAGGTGGCTCAGTGGTAGAGTTCTTGTCTTGCATGCATGAGGCCATGTGTTTGATTCCTCAGTACCACATAAGCAGGGGGAAAAAAGCCAGAAGTGGTACTGTGGCTCAAGTGGTAGAGCACTCTCCTTGAGCTGAAGAGCTGAGCGACAGTGCCCAGGCCCAGAGTTCAGACCCCATGACTGGACCCCCCCCCCCAAAAAAAAAATCTGATATAATCCACAAAATTGGTTCCCTTGCTTAACATGGATGGCACCTTTTTTTGAAGGGGGCAAGGGTTAATTGATTAGATGCTAATGTTTTTACACTTAGTGTTTTTAAGTTACTTGGTATTTTGGTATACTGTAATATCTCTAAATATGACAAAATAAAAATCATTTCACAATCCAGCACAACACTTGTAATCCTAGCTACTCGGGAGGATGAGATCTGAGGATCACAGTTCAAAGCCAGCGTGGGCAGAAAAATCTGTACATAAAAAGCTGAAAATGGAGCTGTGGCTCAAGTGGTAGAGCAGGAGTCTTGAACTGAAAAACTTAGGGATACCAGCTAGGCCCTGAGTTCAAAACCCAAGACCAGCAGACACACACAAAATATACAAATAATTGGTGCCTTAAGGGACTTCCAGTTGTTGCCATAGTACTTGGAAAAGAAACTTTAGGCATCAGGTCCTGGTGGCCCATGCCTGTAACCCTAACTATTCAGGAAGCTGAGGTCAGAGAATCCAGGCAAAAAAGTCTTTGAGACTTTAAACTCCAGTTAACATGCTTAAAGAGCCAGAAATGGGGTGTGGCTAATGATAACCTTGAGCAGAAAAAAGTCAAGCAAGAGTGCCATGAATTCAAGCCCTAGTATTAGTACCAAAAGAAAAATCATGAGATGGAGCCTCATTTTTTTCAATGTTCGTTACCTTGGGGTAGTTTTGACATGTTACTGAGTTGACAATTCTTACCCCAGTTAGAGGTCTATATTTTACAGTCATTTCAAATATAATTTAAAAAATCCCCTAATTGGGTCCCTCAAACCAAACTAGAATTTCTCACGAAAAAAACATCTTTTTTTTTGGTAGGTCATGGGGCTTGAACTCTGGGCCTGGGTGCTGTCCCTCAGCTCATTAGCTCAAGGCGAGCACTCTGCCACTTGAGCTACAGTGCCACTTCTGGTTTTCTAGTGGTTTATTGGAGATAAGAGTTTCACAGACTTTCCTGCCCGGGCTGGCTTTGAACCGAGATCCTCAGATCTCAGCCTCCTGAGTACCTAGGATTACAGGCCTGAGCCACCGGCACCCAGCTACAGGGCTTTCAGTCTAAAAATCTTCCTTAGTATTTATGTGTAATCGTAAAACTATTTCTAGGAATTGTATTGGATTAGGTCTTGTCATTGGGCAGGAAAGCAGATTTTTATTTAAAGGAACATAATAAAAGGAAAAGCCACCTTCTTGTATCACCTAATACTGCTTGAAGACTTTATATTGAGTCCTGGTGAATCAAACTTGTTTTCCTCCACAGTTTTGAAGTTCTGCATTTTATTACATAATCGTGAAGAACTAGTCTGTTCCTAGTAAATAGTTTAGCCACAAAACTTGCTTCTCTATTCTGCTGTGCACTTCCCATTTTGTCAGATTTCCATTTAGGGAAAAAAAAATAGGTTTCAGAGTAGGCTAGTTTGAGTTTCATTATTAAAGCTCCTGAAATTTCATTTTGGAAGCCATCCAAGTATCTAGAGGGGGAGGAAAATGGTATGTCATGTCTCCACATAATACTGCTTTTCAGAACGCTTCGTTTGACCTTGTGTCATGAGAGAGAGGCTTAGCAAGAAGACAGAGAAACTTTTTTTGCTGTCAGAAAATTTTAGTGTATGACTTGCCAGCATAGTGGCTTGCCTTTGTACTTTCCACGCCAAATGTGTTTGAATTCATGAACAAATTATTACATTGTCTGTAAAGGAAGAATCTGTGTTCATTTCCGTGGACTTTCCTTCCTGAAATAAGATCTGTGCTCAGCCACATTTGCTCTACTTACAGTAGGGAAGAGTCAGAGGTCATGATAGAAATGGGCTACATTATGAATGCAGGTTGTCTTTCAAGTGGAACTTGACATAAAATTGATTTTGAAAATCTTTTGCAACTAAAATAGTGTGTGCATAAATCAGTGAGTTACAAAGGAATTATCTGTCACTTAGAAGTGAGCTCCTCTTAAGAAGGTCTAAATAGATTGTCAGAATGGTGTTTTGTTGTTTTTGTTTTTTATAAATCTGAATCCTGAGTAATAATGCTATGAAGAGAACCTTGTAATACCATTCTTTCACAGCAGTGGAACCAAATTCTGTAAATTTTCTTTTGCCAAATTCACCTGGCCTGTTCTGTCAGAGCTATCTTAAACCTGACTTACTACTAAGATAAGAAAAATATTTGTTAACCCCTATTAGTGGATAAGTTAAATTTTCATCCTTACTGATGCCCTAGCTCTCCATCCACCTGCACATTAGCATGTTCTCCTAGTACCTCTTGAGAGAGGGCATGGTCTGTAAATTTTTTTTACCATACATTATCCCATTTTCCAGCTAGTTGTGTACTCTTCTGAATTTTTTTTAATACCCTATATAATACCCTCAGTTGGATAATCAGTGATTTTTCAGCTAGGGCATGGTGGTACATGCCTTGGGAAGCTAAAGCAGGAGAATCTCAAAAGTCAGGAATTCAATGTCTGGAATTCAAAACCTATCTCAAAAAATAAAGTCAAAAATGAGGTGGGTGCTGGTGACTTATGCCTTTAATCCTAGCTACACTGAAGACTGAGATCTGAAGATCACAGTTGAAAAGCCTGGCCTGTGAGACTCTTATCACCAATTAATCACCAAAAAGCTAGAATTGTAACTATAGCTCAAGTGGTAGCATGCTCACCTTAAGAAAAAAAAACTGAGGGGCAGGCCCAGGCCATGAGTTCAAGCCTCAGGACCTGTACAAAACAATTGAGTAAGCCACCAATACCCAGTTGTATCTTACTTTCTAATTTTAACTTTCTTGGTGATGTGATATATATATATAGGCAACTGAATGTCTTGAATTTTCACTGCTATCTACTCTTGACTCAAACCAGTCACACATACTAAAGAGGCTGTGTCATACTGCCTTGGTACTTAGAATGTTCAATACTACTTGTTTTTCTACTTCCTTCGTCATTGCCTTAAGAATAACTCTTTCAGCCAGGTGCTGGTTGCTCACCCCTATAATTCTAGCTACTTAGGATGCTGAGATCTGAGGATCCTAGTTCAAAGCCAGCCAGGGCAGGAAAGTCCATGAGACTCTTATCTCCAGTAAACCACTCAGAAAACTGGAAGTGGCGCTTTGACTCAAGTAGTAGAACGCTAACCTTGAGCTGAAGAGCTGAGCGACAGTGCCCAGGCCCAGAGTTCAGACCCCATGACTGGACCCCCCCCCCCAAAAAAAAAATCTGATATAATCCACAAAATTGGTTCCCTTGCTTAACATGGATGGCACCTTTTTTTGAAGGGGGCAAGGGTTAATTGATTAGATGCTAATGTTTTTACACTTAGTGTTTTTAAGTTACTTGGTATTTTGGTATACTGTAATATCTCTAAATATGACAAAATAAAAATCATTTCACAATCCAGCACAACACTTGTAATCCTAGCTACTCGGGAGGATGAGATCTGAGGATCACAGTTCAAAGCCAGCGTGGGCAGAAAAATCTGTACATAAAAAGCTGAAAATGGAGCTGTGGCTCAAGTGGTAGAGCAGGAGTCTTGAACTGAAAAACTTAGGGATACCAGCTAGGCCCTGAGTTCAAAACCCAAGACCAGCAGACACACACAAAATATACAAATAATTGGTGCCTTAAGGGACTTCCAGTTGTTGCCATAGTACTTGGAAAAGAAACTTTAGGCATCAGGTCCTGGTGGCCCATGCCTGTAACCCTAACTATTCAGGAAGCTGAGGTCAGAGAATCCAGGCAAAAAAGTCTTTGAGACTTTAAACTCCAGTTAACATGCTTAAAGAGCCAGAAATGGGGTGTGGCTAATGATAACCTTGAGCAGAAAAAAGTCAAGCAAGAGTGCCATGAATTCAAGCCCTAGTATTAGTACCAAAAGAAAAATCATGAGATGGAGCCTCATTTTTTTCAATGTTCGTTACCTTGGGGTAGTTTTGACATGTTACTGAGTTGACAATTCTTACCCCAGTTAGAGGTCTATATTTTACAGTCATTTCAAATATAATTTAAAAAATCCCCTAATTGGGTCCCTCAAACCAAACTAGAATTTCTCACGAAAAAAACATCTTTTTTTTTGGTAGGTCATGGGGCTTGAACTCTGGGCCTGGGTGCTGTCCCTCAGCTCATTAGCTCAAGGCGAGCGCTCTACTGCTTGAGCCATGGCGCCACTTCCAGTTTTCTAGGGGTTTATTGGAGATAAGAGTCTCACAGTCTCTCCTGCCCGGGCTGGCTTTGAACCGCGATCCTCAGATCTCAGCCTCCTGAGTAGGATTGCAGGCGTGAGCCACCTGCGCCCAGCTCCATGACATTCTTATCTCCAGTTAGCCACCAGAAAACCAGAAGTGGTGCCATGGCTCACAATGGTAGAGCACTATCCTTAACAAAAGAACTCAGGGACTGCTCCCAGACCTTGCGTTCAAGCTCCATGACAAACACACACACATCCAGTTCACATAATTTATTTCACAGATAAACTCCCACATAGAAGAATCCTGCTCTTGGGCTGGGATGTAGCTCAGTGGCAAAGCGCTTGCCTAGCAAGCACAACGTCCTGGGTTCGATCCCCAGTACCAAAAAAGAAAAGACAAAAAAATACAGTTAAAAAAACCCAAACAAAAAAAAACTAACTCTTTTGGGCTGGGAAGGTGGCTCAGTGGTAGAGCACTTGCCTTGCATGCTCGAGGCCCTGGGTTCGATTCCTCAGCACCACATAAGCAAAAAGAAAAAAAGCCGGAAGTGGCGCTGTGGCTCAAGTGGTTAGAGCGCTAGCCTTGAGCTGAAGGGCTGAGGGACAGCACCCAGGCCCAGAGTTCAGGCCCCACGACCGGACCCAAAAAAAAAAAAAAAGAAGAAGAAGAATCCTGCTCTTCAACAGTCTATATGATAATCACATCACCAGTGGTTTGCTTTTTTGGAGAACTGGAAGAGCACCCACAATATATTGGTTACCTCTTGAAGGTGTGGAGTGTTCAAAGAAACATTACTTTTATTTGTAATGTTCTAATGTTTAAATATATGACCAATAAGTATGTAATTGGCATCTTCACATAGCACATAATTCAAATATATATATTGAGTAATCAATGGAAGGCAGATTTATTTTTTTTGTGGTACTAGGGTTTGAATTTGGCCTCACCCTTGCTAGGCCCTACCACTCGAGCTATACCCTCAATCAACACTCTCACACATAGGATTCCATGTATTTTGTCAGGGCCAACCCATGACTGTGATCCTTCTACTATTTTTTCTACATAGTTGGTACCACAGGCCTGTACCAGTAAGCCCAGCTTATTTGTTGAGATATGGGGTCTGTTTTGTTTTGTTTTTTGCCTGAGTTGTCCTTGAACAGAGATCCTTCTAGTTTCTGCCTCCTAATAGCTAGGATTACAGGTATGCACCTTCACACCCAGCCTCTTTATCATCATCTGTTTTATAGAACTGTATATATAACTATATACAGTAAAATTCACTATACAATTTTTTGAATATTAACACCTTTACAGGTTGATGACTAAATGTGATGAAGCTATAGTAGTTTCCCATCACTAGTGACAGGACATTGTCTTGTGGTTTTTTCCTCCCATCCCAAGAATCTGATTTTTTTTCCTCTGGTACTATATAGTCTTGCCTTTTCAAAATGTTACAGTTCAAATTATACAGTATATGTATGAATCATATAATCTAAGCTTCTGTCTCACTTAAGTAAACAGCCAAGAATAGAAGCACTGGATTATATGCTAAATATCAAAACTTCCTTGTAAGAAACTACCAAATAGTTTTTCAAAGCAGCTAAACCATTTTACTTTCCACTAGCAACAACAAATTTTGTTTACCATCCTCACCAGTGTTTGACAGAAAGGTGTAACCAGTATATTCAGCCTTTTTAACTGAATACTAGAAATAATTTGTATCTCGCTGTACCTGACATTTTCCTAGGAAATAATAAGCATCTTTTCATATCTGTATTTACCATCCATATACTTTTCCTTAGTGAAACAGTGTGGTGTTTTTGGTCACTTTTAAAAATTAGGCTTAGCTGGGCATTGGTAACTCATACCTATAATCCTAGCTACTCAGAAGGCTGAGATTTGAGGGCCACAGTTCAAAGCCAGCCCAGGCAGGAAAGTCAATGAGATTCTTATCTCCAATTAACCACCAGAAGACTGGAAGTCGTGCTGTGGCTCCTGTGGTAGTGCTATTGCCTTGAGCTGAAGAGCTCAGGGACAAGGCCCAAGCCCTCACTTCAAACTCTATGACTAACAAAAATATAAATAAAAATTGGGTATTTCGTAGTTAGCATTTTGAAAGTTGTGTGTATATTCTGAACACAAATCCTTTATTAGAGTATTTGCAGGTATTTCTCAAGTCTATTCACTTAGCATGATCATCTCCATTTCTATCCAGTTTTGAAGCATGACTGTTTTCCTTACGGCTGAATACTCCATTGTGTACACCACCAAAAAAAAATGACTGTCCTTTCTCCATTGATTTGTCCTTAACCTTTGTCAAATACTTGACTCCATTCCCTTCCATTAATAATGTACCACATCAATTGGGGCATCTGTGTTATACAGAAGGGTTAAATTCCATGAGTCAGGTATAATTCTTCTTGAGCAATGCATTGCTAGTTTTCTTGAATTACTATGGTTACACTGGGCTAGAGAGGGAGCTCTAACTTAGTATGAAAAATCCTACTAATGTATTTTCATTAAAGAATTGTTACCCCAAGTTTTGTATAGTTTTCCAGACAGTTAAACTCTAATGTATCTGAACTATACATTGTACTTAATTAGTATTTCTTTAAGATACTATGTATACCTTTAGTAGCTTCCTTGCTTACCACTGTGACTTTTTTTTTAATATATTTTTATTTTTTTTCTGACAAGGTCTGGAGCTTACTGTGTTCGTTGCTTGTAGCTCAGGTCCTCAGCAATTTGAGAACAGCCCTAAAGTCAAGAATGTCCTGCTGCATCTTCCCAAGTATTGGGATTACAGGCTTCTCAAGGCCTGTTCTGGTTCTGTTTTTAAACTCCTAGTCTGCGAGGTTTTTATTTTCTTGTTGGGGCTGGGAATGTGGTTTAGCGGTAGAGTGCTTGCCTAGCATGCGTGAAGCCCTGGGTTCCATTCCTTAGTACCACATAAACAGAAAAGGCTGGAAGTGGTGCTGTGGCTCAAGTGGTAGAGTGCCAGCATTGAGCAAAAGATGCTCAAGGACAGTGCCCAGGCCCTGAGTTCAAGCCCTAGGGCTGGCAAAAACAAAAACCAAAGCCACAATTTTATCTTGTTGCAGTAAAGCCATAGACATGTGATGTCAGTGGCAGAAAAGTATTACTTGGTAGGGTTCTAAGCAGCTAGAGTTTCATTTTTTTTATACACACACACACATATACACACGTACATACACGGGTATGTAAGTTTGATTATTAAAATAGGAAAATACAAGGGACATTTTAACAGGCTTTGACAGGTTGGTGAGAGTTCTTAAAAAAGACGTAGTCTTAATTTACTGTTTATGAAAAGGATTGTGTCAACCCATTAAACATTAACAAGCTACAACTTGATTTTTTTCTTGTTTTAGGTCTCAGTGAACTATGGAAATAAAACAAATGGATATTATCAGATAAGTGCTTTTATTATCTAAATTCATTTGATAATGTGGAATCTTTAAAACAAAACTTAATTCTTTTAAATATTTTTTTCAGGTGCCAGTTCAAGGTAACTGCCAGTAACAAGGTACTTGATTATAAAATAAATGTATTCATGTTGAAGTAAAAATGTACTTTGCTGGGTTTTTTTCTTGTAACTGGTTTTCCTTAGTAGTGGTTGCTCCTGTGTATCCTGTCATGGTTTTGATTCTTTGGCGGTCCCGATGTTTGAACTCGAGCCTGGGTGCTGTCCCTGAGCTGCTTTTGCTCAGGATTATCAACTCTATCACTTGACCACAGCACCAGCACTACTTCAGCTTTTTCTGAGTAGTTTCTTGGAGATAAAAAGAGTCCTGCCTGGCTGACTTCACCAAGACTATGATTACAGGCATGAGCCACCTGTACCTGACAATATTTTTTCATATTATCTGTAGTGTTAGGTATGCTGTATGAAATAGTTTCTTTAGAAGGGTTATTAGCTATATAAGTAGAATGTTAAAACAGCACAGTAACAAACTGATGTGCCATTTATACTTTGTAAGTTGGAGAAAGTACAGGACTGGTTACCCAGTGGACTTCTCCCAATCTGTTAAATGAATGGTAAAATGTAGGAGATAATTTTATACCATAGAAGTTACTATTTAACAGGACTGGTTTTGAGAGTTGTTTGTATACTTATTGGCTATTCAAGTTTAATTTGCCATTTACCAAGATGTTCAAAGTCCAACACCCTATAGCTACAATAACAAGATTACCTTTCTTAGGAAAGCTTAACATTTGAAATGAGTGGGGTTCATATTGTTTGTTCACAGGGTACTAGGGTTTGGTTATGTGTGTTCTTTCAGCCCACAAAACTCAACTTTTGTTGGGTGCCAGTGGCTCTTGCCTTAGATACTCAGAAGGCTGAGATCTGAGGATCACAGTTTGTATCCAGCCCAGACAGGAATGTCCATGAGACTTTTAGCTGTGTCTCAAATGATGAAATACACTAGCCTTGACCAAAAAAGCTTAGAAACAATACCCACGTCCTGATTTCAAGCCACAGTACTGAGACCAAAAAATAAACCAGACCATTCTACTCATCATTAGTAATGGACTACAGGGCCAAGGACTGAACCCAGGGTTCTCATGTTAGGTAGCAATATTCTTCGTTGTGGCATAAAAGGTGTCTGGTGTGTTTGGTTTTTAACTTCAGATGAAAAAAATTTTTTTAAGTGATACAAGAACAAAAATATTCTTGACTCCTTACAAACTGAAGAGTCTTTAAACTCCCAAAATGAAACATCTTTCTATTGTCACACCTGAACATTTATAACTAGGACTGGCCAGTCATTTTACTATAGAAAAGTGAGGGAACAGTGCCCTCAATTATTTACTAGTTGACAGGCTAAGTTTCAAAAACACAACAGGTGGGGCTGGGAAGGTGGCTCAGTGGTAGAGCACTTACTTTGCATGCTCAAGGCCCTGGGTTCGATTCCTTAGCACCACATAAGCAAAAAGAAAAAAGCCGGAAGTGGCGCTGTGGCTCAAGTGGTAGAGCGCTAGCTTTGAGCTGAAGAGCTGAGGGACAGTGCCTAGGCCCAGAGTTCAGGCCCCATGACCGGACCCAAAAAAAAAAAAAAAAACACAACAGGATGACTAAGGAGGTTTTGTTTTCAAGAACCCCAATTTTGTCAAGCTCACATTAATCGTACAATTCAATGTTTAGAAGTCAACATTTTAATGAAAATTGGTCAGTAAGATGTGTACTCCATTGGGCTAAATAGTTACATGGGATGTGACTGAAACTTAAAATATAACAGATTCTGAAATGTTACATATTATCATCATCTGATTCATCTTCTTCCTTCAAAGATTCCTGTTAAGAGAAAAAAATGTTTAAAATTGATTCTCAGTATTTTTGTGTCCTACACCTATGGATAAGAAAACAACCTGAACTCACTTGCACTTGTCATTAAAAATTGCTTTATTGCCAGGTTCACATTTGTAATCCTAGCCTAAAGAGGCTGAGATCTGGGGGTCACAATTTAAAAGCCAGCCTGGGCAGAGCACTGGCCTTGAACAAGAAGAGCTCAGGGACAGCACCCAGGCTCTGATTCCAAGCCCCATCATACTCATTCATACATATACACACTCTCTTTCTTTCTCTCTCTCTAGCGGAAAAGTGAGTGTTATCTTAGAATAAAATACTCAAATTAATGGCAGGCATATATTGCTCTAACCATCAATCATTATTGATTTGAGCACACATATAGAAAAGCATTAAATAGCCTGTAAAGAACCCTGGCAATTTTCACCAAAAAGTTATGTATGTGTATGGTTTGTGGGGGAGTTTTGGAACTAAAACAACTTTATAGCCTGAGTTCAACTCACATGTTTAAGTCAACCAAATTACTTCATTATTCAGTGATTTTGGTGGGACTTACCTTAGCATATTTCTCTGCTTCTTCCTTTATATCTTTTGGAACAATTTCATGTCTTCCTTTGGTTACTATAAATTAAAACATTTATTGAAAATGAAGATTATACTGTGATTCACATTACCATGCAGCCTACTCAATCCACAAGAGGTACAACTCTTTTTTTTTTTTTTTGGTCGGTCATGGGGCTTGAACTCTGGGCCTGGGCGCTGTCCCTCAGCTCTTCAGCTCAAGGCAAAGCACTTGCCACTTGAGCCACAGCACCACTTCCAACAGCTCTTTCTAAAATTGTATTTTGAGAATACCAGATAACATACTGGACATGGTAGCTTACAAATTCCAGGTATTTGGGAAGCTATTTTCCCAGCCTAACTCTCACATCTCAACAAAACAAGGAAGGCCAGGTGGTACACACCAGATATTCCTGCTACTGGGAAGCATAAAGAAAGAACTATGATCCCTCAGCAAAAAAAATGAGACCCTGTCTGAAAAACCTAAAGCAAAATGGCTCTATGTGTGGACCAATGAAGGCCCTAAATTTAAAACCCCAGTAAAGCCCAAAAAAGATAAAGGAGGGAAATGCTTTGAACTCATTTTTCTGTTTCAACAAGACTAAAAAATGTGCCCAAATTAAGCTCTTTTGAAAACTAAGTTATGCTTTATAACTCTTGAGTACTGAGATGTAGCACTGAGATAGATTTTGAGAATCACAAATAACCTTTGAAAGCACTCGGGCACTACACCACACTAGGGTAAAAAACTTCATTTTTCAGTAGTATCTTCTAGAACTATGAAGTGGATTTCTTAAAATGGTTAGCTATTCACAACTTTTCCTTCATTAGACTATCTGGTAATTGTTATGGATTTGGAAACACAAATTAAGAAGCAAATTAAGTACAGATAAGAAACCTCCAAAAACAACTTACATTCACCAACCCAGCTGAGCTCTAATTCGAAAGCTTTATCCTTAACTTCATCATGTACTATGTAAATTCTGGAACAGAAAGAAGAAATTAACTTCTAGGTCATCTCCAAACACTGAAGTGAGTACAAATTAGAAGTGCCATGTCTAATGTAAGTTATTTATAAGATTATCTTTTCGGGGCTGGGAAGGCACTTGCCTTGCACGCATGAGGCCCTGGGTTCGATTCCTCAGCACCACATAAGCAAAAAGAAAAAAGCCGGAAGCGGCGCTGTGGCTCAAGTGGTAGAGCGCTAGCCTTGAGCTGGAGTGCTGAGTGCCCAGGCCGGACCCCCCCCCCAAAAAAAAGATTATCTTTTCTAGTCTATTAGGAACATTAAAGACAAATTATACAGGAAGTGAACTAAAACACTTGCTCAACAAATACTAATAAAAACCTATTTAAGTTTAACCAATACATTCTTTTAAAACTAACTACAAAATATACCTCAGACAGATGGGCAACAGGGGCTCACACGTGTAATCCTAACTACTGAAGAGGCTGAGATCTGAGGACTGCCATTTGAAGCCAGCCCAGACAGGAAGGTCTGTGAGACTCATCTCCAAGTAACCACCAGAAAACTAGAATTGAGCCAGGCGCTGGTGGCTCACACCTGTCATTGTAGCTACTCAGGAGGCTGAGATCTGAGGATCACAGGTTAAAGCCAGCCAGCCCAGGCAGGAAAGTCCTTGAGACTCTTATCTCCAGGGACAGCACCCAGGCCCAGAGTTCAAGGCCCAACCCTCACCCCCACAAAAAAATACATCTCAGAAAAAACACTGACTGACACAAGAAAAGGCTAACATTAATTTGTCTTTACAAGGTATTTTTCTCTGCTGCAAAATTACTTCATAAGCCAAGTACAAAGCCTTTAGTTCAAACTCCAGTGCCACTCTCCTCCAAAACTAAGTAAAACAGAGACAAAATACACTAAGAGCTGGGTCCCTAAACCTAGTTCATATGGTTAGATAGAATGTGCAAATAAGTGCTACGAAATCTCCAAAACAATTGCAACTTTTAAAGTTGGAGAAGTGATAAAACCAGTATCTTGTTGGATTAGTTATTACCAAAGAACAGGCTCACTGACACTGAGAGAGGAATCTTTTTAAAACACTCCCCACATTTGACTTTGATTGCTTACGCTTTCAAAACTTATTAGTGTATTCTACTTTATACATCTATTCATGTAAACCACTTAAGTTTCTTTTGTTGGTGGTGGGTTTTTGTTTTGTTTTGCTATCCTGGGGCTTTTGAGCTTCTTTTGCTCAAGTACTCTACCACTTGAACCATCCTGCCACTTCTGGCTTTTTCTGTTTACATGGTACTGAGGAATCTAATCCAGGGCTTCATGCATGCTAGGCAAGCACTAAGCCACATTCCCAGCCTTAGTTGTTTTTGTTTTATTAGTTGTGGGGCTTGAACTCAGGACCTGGGCACTGTCCCTGAACTCTTTTTGATCAAGGCTAGTGCTCTACCACTTTAAACCACAGTGCCACTTCCACTTTTCTGGTGATTAATTGGAGACAACAGTCTCAAGGACTTTCCAGCCTAGGCTGGCTTTTACCCACAACCCTTAGATCTCCTGAGTAGCTAGGATTAGAAGCATGACCCATTGGCACCTGGCAGTCATTTAAGATTTTCTTTTGCTTAATGTTTTTAGGGACTGTTTATACAAAAAGAATTTTAATGATCAACTTAAATCTGGAAAAGAAAAACATTTTTCCCAGAGAAACAGTAAATTCTTTATTTTATCCAGCATGTATCATATGCATAGCCATAAACTTGTATGATCAAATGTATGATATTTGGTATAGTTCAGTGATACAGTATATATTAGCCTGCCTGAACCTCTGAGTCTCATTACTTGGGCAACAAAGAAAGACAGTAAGTAAGCTTTCTAGTGTCCTTACAATTTTTTTTTTTGGGGGGGGGGGGTCTGGTCATATGGCCTGAACTCTGGGCCTGGGTACTGTCCTTCAGCTCAAGGCTAGCACTCTACCACTTGAGCCACAGAGCCACTTTTGGCTTTTTTTTTCTGCTTATGTGGTGCTGAGGAATCGAACCCAGGGCCTTAAGCATGCAAAGCGAGCGCTCTACAACTGAGCCACCTTCCTAGCCCCTGTCCTTATACTTTTAAACACTGTAACACTACTGCTTAAAATGGAGCTTACTTTCTCAGAAGTTGTACCTCTACATCCCATCTGTAACTTTATTTAGTCAAACTTTTATTTTTTTTTGTCAGTCGTGGGTCTTGAACTCGGCTTGGGCTCTGTCCCTCAGCTCTTCAGCTCAAGGCAAGCGCTCTACCACTTGAGCCACAGCACCACTTCTGGTTTTCTGAGTGGTTTGTTGGAGATAAAGTCCTGCCCTGGACTTTCCTGCCCTGGCTGGCTTTGAACCGAGATCCTCAGATCTCAGCCTCCTAAGTAGCTAGATTACAGGCATGAGCCACCGGCTGCGCCCAGCTGTAACTTTAGACTGGCGCCAGTGGCTCACGCCTTGTAATCCTAGCTACAAAGCAGATTGAGATTCTGAGGATCATGGTTCAAAGTCAGCCCGTGCAGGAAAGTGAGACTCTTATTTCCAATAAACTACCAAAAAGCTGGAAATGGTGCTGTGGCCTTGATCTGAAGAGCTCAAGGACAGCACCCCAGGCCCAGAGTTCAAGCCCCATTACCGACAAAAAAAGTAACTTTAAGGATATTCTGGCTGGCGTATATCTCCAGACCAAAGCCCTGAGTTCACCACCCAGTAGCAAAATGCAGGAAGAAATTTTTAATATGTTAAATACATTTTCCAATATAAACACTCTTAGAATTATATGCATGGAAAAGCCAACTGAGGTGTCTTTGCAGATGGTAAGGAGGAAAATTTCAACTTACATTTTTGCAACTTCTTTAACAACATCACGGCAGGTCATTTCTTTCATCTACAGAAAAAAAAACTAATTTTATGAAATAAAACTAAAAAAACTAAAGTTTACAATTTCAATATTAATATGCAAAAATGTATCCTATTAATTTAATATTAAACTTATAAAAATTCAGAACCTTCTACAAATCTTTTCTCATTGGTAGACTTGGAATTTTGGTAAGAAAGCTGATTTTCTTTATAGCCAAATGAAGATAATACGCTTACCAACCATGAGTACCTATAAGACAGTAGATAAATATAAGGGACAGATGAAAGAATAAGAGAAAAGCTAATTCACAGGGTAACTGTGACCAACTTTGTTAAAATACCAACTATGACTTACTAAATTCTTTCTACAGGTAGATTCTTCATTAGTAAGCAAGGTTACAGTGCAGGGTAACAAAGTATATCTCCATGTGAAACTGAAAGTTATTAAATCCTGCCTATAACAAGTTTCTGACAAAGCAGTAAAAAATTTATGGATACTATATATAAAGTTGATTGGTTTGGGGCTAAACAGAAAACTAGGTTTTAAACTTTGATCAGTATCTGAACTTTTGGCTTCAGGGGAAGAAAAAGTGGGCAGTTTAACAGGGTGTAAGCTTCATGCCTTTGTCTAGGATCAAACTAAGAAGAGGAATTGGAGTATAGACTGTAAGGTTTGTTCTTATGACATAAAAGTGATTCAAAGAAAAATGATACAGGGGAAAAAAACACAAACTTTTTGTTGTAGTTGATTCTATGACATTAACTCAATTTGAAAACATCAAAAATTTCAAGAGCTCAAGAAGGATATATGAATGAGCTTCAATGACTTAGTAACATTACAAAGGAAGGTGTTTTTTTGTCTTTCTGAATTGAGACCCATTAAGTTTCTAAAGGGAGCTGGATACTAGTGGTTCATACTTGTAAAGTCCTAGCTACTCAGGAGGCTGAGATCTAAAAATCACAGTTCAAAGCCAGCTCAGGCAGAAAAGTCCATTAGACTCCCATTAGACTCTTATCTCCAATTAATGATGAGATAACAAGTGGAGCTGTGGCTCCAAGTGGTAAAGCACTAGCCTTGGTCTAAAGAGCTCAGGATCAGCTCACAGACCAAGTTCAAGCACCTGGCTGACCAAAAAAAAATTACAAAGGGATCAATGATACAATTCTATAAACGTGATCCCACTTACAAATGTAACTACTTAGCTTCCAAAAATGTTATAAATGTCAAACAATACAATATCCTTGGGTTGAGGTCTCATTTTTGTTGATAAGCTTCACTGAGCAAAATTCAAGCATTAAATATATATTACCTGAAGTTTTTCTATTTCTGTCTTTGCAGCTTGCCTGGCTTTGCCAATGGCACAGCCCCAATAACCCTATTAAAAATCGAACATACAATCATTCAGTTAGTAAACTGTATCATTAATGAGCACTGCTATTTAAAAGCAAATAACAAATGTGTCAAAGCATTCTTAATGTCCAATTACTCAAAAAAATTTAAATACCAAACTTAAAAACCAGACTTATACATGCTAGGCAAATGCTCTACTACTGAGCTCCACATCCAGCTCTACATTTAGATTTAAGACATAATATTTACAATATTACGTAGCATACTGAAAGCCACAAAATTTCCATCTATGTCATAGCCATAGTTATTAATGATAAGCAAGAGAACATCACTTTTTTAATGAATTTTAAGGAAACTTCATGTAATCCAAATGTAAGACAAATACTAATGAGATAAGAACTTAAAATAGTTCAAAATACTCACATAAGAAACACCTGATGGGTCAATCATGTACAGTTGTGCACCATCATTCACACTGTAAGACCCTAACATGAAACTGCATAAAACATTTAAACCAAAGGTTAGTAATACTAAGTATGTATTTCTTCAGAAAAAAGAAAAAATCAAAATGATGTTAGCTGCTATGCTAGTGCTTCACACCTGTAATCCTAGCTAAGCAGAAGGCTGAGATCTGAGAGAGGATGGAGGTCCAAAGCCGATGAGACTTTTTTTTGGTCAGTCATGGGACTTGAACTCAGGGCCTGGATGCTGAGCTTTTTTTGCTCGAGGTTAGTGTTCTACCACTTTGAGCCATAGCATCACTTCCATATTTCTGGTGATTAATTAGCAATAAAGAGTCTCATAGTATTTCCTATACAGGCTTACTTTGAACCACGACCCTCAGATCTCAGCCTTCTGAGTAGATAGTATTCCTAGCATGAACCACCAGTGCCCAGTCCCATGAAATTCTTATTTCCAATTAACTACCAAAAATGCCACAAGTTGAACTGTGGCTCAAGTGGTCAAGCTCTTGCCTTAAGCAAAAAAGCTTAGAGACAGCATTCCCAACCCCGAGTTTAAGCCCTAGGACTGATAAACACACACAAAATAAAAATTAAAAAAAATATATAGATAGATAGATAGATATAGCTAGCTGGGTGCCGGTGGGTCACGCCTGTAATCCTAGCTACTCAGAAGGCTGAGTTCAAAGCCAGCCCAGGCAGGAAAGTCCATGAGACTTGTATTTCCAATAAACCACCAGAAAACCAGAAGTGGCACTGTGGCTTTAAGGAGTAGAGCCTTGAGCGGAAGAGCTCAGGGACAGTGCCCAGATCCAGAGTTTAAGCCCTATGACCAACAGGAAAAATAAAAAATAAAAAGCTGGACAAAAATGACAGCTTCGAAGTTAAACATTTTGATAAGGTTAGTTTCAATGGACAAAATGTCATGATAGCATTCCTCTGAGAAACCATTTTTTAATATTTACACTTATTCCCGGTCATTACTCCAAATGAACTTTTTTTTCTCCAGAAGCAAAAATGCCAGCACTTTACTTTTAAAAGCCAAAGAGTAACAAAAATTATGAAATGTAATTTTTTAATTACTGTTTAAAACTCCATTTAAAAGCATTTGACCAGAGTACTTAAGTTATATCAAAATGGAGGTTAATGAGAAAAGTGTAGTATAATTACCTACTTAATGACATGAAAGGTATTCATAATCACAATTTCCTGAGAATATCAGGGACTTAAAACCAGAGAAATTATTTAAATCAGATTATTGTAATTATGTATTCTGGTTTTATCATTTCAATTCTGTATTATCCATCACTATTCAAAAATAACGTTCCTGGATACTTTTAATTATTACACTATTTTTTAGTAAGAATTTATATTAATGTATAAAAAGGCTAAACTACTGAGGCAAATGGGTATCTAGATTACAGATCTGACTTTTGAGTATCACAAAATATTCATACCTGCAGCCAAAAGGTCTAACAGCACTGTACAGTGTATAAGCATGTACGTACATAGCCACTCTGTCTGCAAGATGCTGAGGATAAACAGAAGAATGTTAGTACATTTTTTCATTATTGTTCATAAAGTTCCTCAATATGTCAACTTACTTTCAGGGGAATGTTATAGCCAAAGTTAGATCTAAAGTTGGAAGCTTCTTCTCTTGCTATGTCTGCTAAAGAACGAGCATCTGCCAACAAACCTGCTACTGCCTGTAGAAGAGAAAAAAATCAATAAAAATTCTTTAAGCAAATAAAACCTCTAATTGTTTATTAATATTTTTTGAGCTTAAAGTTCTTTATAGGCATTCTGATACTTGAGTATGGAAACTGAATTAATTTACTATGCCTAACTTTGTTTTGCCCAAAAATATATTCAGAAGTAACATTTCTAACATAATCCTACTATACCCAGTGGCTCACGCCGGTAATCTTAACTACTCAAAAGGTTGAGATCTGAGGATCACAGTTCAAAGCCAGCCCAGGCAGTGAGATTGTTATCTCCAATTAACCACCAGAAAACCGGGAGTGGTGCTGTGGGTCAAGTGATAGAGCACTCACCCAGAGTTCAAGCCCCAAGACCAAACAAAAAAAAAAAAAAAAAACAGCAGGGTACTGATGGATCATGCCTGTATAATTTCAAGCTACTAAGGAGGCTAAGATCTGAGAATTGCAATTCAAACATGGACAGGGCAGGAAAGTCCATGACATTCTTATCTCTAATTAGCCACCAGAAAACCAGAAGTAGGGCTGTGGTTCTAAGTAGTAGAGCACTACTAGCCCTGAGCAGAAGAGTTCAGGGACAGAGCCCAGGCCCTGAGTTCAAGCCCTGTGACAACAAAAAACAAAACATAAAAAAAAAAAAAAAAACAAAGCCGGGCGCTGGTGGCTCACGCCTGTAATCCTAGCTACTCAGGAGGCTGAGATCTGAGGATCGCGGTTCAAAGCCAGCCCGGGCAGGAGAGACCGTGAGACTCCTATCTCCAATAAACCACCAGAAAACCGGAAGTGGCGCTGTAGCTCAAGTGGTAGAACGCTCGCCTTGAGCTGAAGAGCTGAGGGACAGCGCCCAGGCCCAGAGTTCAAGCCCCACGACCGACAAAAAAAAAAAAAAACAAGATAAAGAACAATCTTGATCAAGAATGATCTTTACGAATTATATGTTTATAAGTTTTGGTCTAGCCGGGCGCTGGTGGCTCACGCCTGTAATCCTAGCTACTCAGGAGGCTGAGATCTGAGGATCGCGGTTCAAAGCCAGCCTGGGCACGTAAGACCGTGAGACTCTTATCTCCAATAAAACCACCAGAAAACCGGAAGTGGCGCTGTAGCTCAAGTGGTAGAGCGCTTGCCTTGAGCTGAAGAGCTGAGGGGCAGCGCCCAGGCCCAGAGTTCTAGCCCCATGACCGACAAAAAAAAAAAAAAAGTTTTGGTCTAAAAGGCACAACTATACCTCATCTTTTTCAGTCTACTGGTTAAAACTTCAGTAAGAAACTAAAATAGGACAATCTTTAAAGATTAGTGGCTTAGAACTAGTTCCTGCATATGTGTTGACATGACCTGGTACATTTGCAATAAAATTGGAGTCAGTATGGGACAATTAAATTTGTAGTAAAGATACAATGTTTCAGTTTTACAATATTTTACATTTCTTCCCCTTTTTTTTTTTGGGGGGGGGAGGCCAGTCCTGAAGCTTGATCTCCGGGCCTGGGCACTGTCCTTGAGCCTCTCTCTGTGTTCAAAGCTAGCCCTCTACCACCAGACACTTCTGACTTTTTCTGTTTATGTGGTACTGAGTAATCTAACCTAGGGCATCATGCATGCTAGGCAAGTGCTCTACTGCTAAGCCATTTTCCCAGCCCCAGTATTTTACAATTCTTTCAACATTATCATCTCTGAGCAGCTGAATTGTTAGTTATAAAAATAAAAGTTGAGGGGCTGGAAAGCTAGGCTCAGTGGTAGAGTGCTTGCCTTGCATGCCTGAGGCCCTGGGTTCGATTCCTCAGCACCACATAAGCAAAAAGAAAAAAGCCGAAGTGGCACTGTGGCTCAAGAGGTAAAGCGCTAGCCTTGAGCTGAAGAGCTGAGGGACAGCGCCCAGGCCCAGAGTTCAGGCCCCACGACTGGACTGCCCCCCCCCCAAAAAAAAGTGTAGGAAGTTTGCAGAATACCAGACATTTAGTAACTAGACCATTAGGTTTTGTTTTGTTTTTCAGTCCTGGGGCTTGAACTCCTCAGGGCCTGGGCACTGTTCTTGAGCTTCCTTTGCACAAGGTTAGCATCCTACCACTTGAGTCACAGCACCACTTCCAGCTTTTCTGTGTACATAGTACTAAGGAATGGAACCCAGGGCTTCATGCATGCTAGGTAAGCACTCTACCACTAAGCCACATTCTCACCCCCATTATGTATTACTGAACTAAAAAAAAATCATGAAAAAAATAATTCAAACTCAAGGTACCATAAAATGAAAGTTTTAGAAACTGCTGTCTTAGACCTGCACAATTTAAAAGTACTGTAAGAATCTTTAACAACCTTTTACCTTTAGTAAGAGTAATTTTAATTTTACCAAGTAACATACACTCATTATATATTATACAGTTTACGCAATTATTTTTAATCATATAAACACTATATGAGATAGACAGTTTATCCTTAGTTAGGTGCCAGTGGCTCATGCCTGTAATCCTAGCTACTCAGAAGGCTGACATCTAAGGATTATGGTTTAAAAATCAGCCTATTCCAGAAAGCCCTTAACTTTTTTCTTTGCCAGTCCTGGGGCTTGAACTCAGGGCCTACTTAGGCTCTGTTACTGAGCCTCTCTGTGCTCAGGGTAGCACTCTACTACTTGAGCTACAGATCCACTTCTGGCTTTTCCTGAATAATTTATTGGAGGTAAGAGTTTCACAGGCTTTCCTGCTCTGGCTGGCCTGGAACTGTGTTAGATCTCAGGCTGCTGAGTAGATAGGATTACAGGCACGTGAGCCACTGGAGCCCATCCCCTTACGACTCTTACCTCTAACTACCAAAAAATACAAGAAGTGGAGCTGTGGTAGAGCACTAACCTTGAACAAAGCTCAAGCATAGTACACAGGCCCTACGTTCAAGCCCCAGAACCAGCAGGGAAAAAAAGTTTATCTTTGCCTTACAAATCAGGAGACTATTTAGAATTATGTCCCAAAGGTGACCCAACCTAGTTAAGTTTCAACATTTAAAGAATCATAGAAGCCAAGCCCCAGTAGCTCACACCTGCAATCCTAGCTACTCAGAAGGATGAGATCTGAGGATCAAGGGCAGGAAAGTCAAGACTCTTATCTCCAATTAATCATCAGAAAATGGGAAGTGGTGCTGTTGTAGCTCAAGTGGTAGAGCGCTAGTCTTGAGCTGAAGAGCTGAGGGACAGCGTCCAGGCCCAGAGTTTAAGCCCCATGACCAATCCCACCCCCCAAAAAATCAGTTGCTATTACAGAACTGGTAGAATCTTATCTACTAGTGATATATGCTGCCAAGATGTCATTTTCCATTACATTTTTTCACTTGTCACCACCGGAATGCTATCCTTCTTTTCAACAATGAACTGTTTAAACCTTAGCAACTCACTGTTATCTATTATTGCCTCAATATTAAAAAATTGGTTCTTAGAATCAGAATTTAGTGTATTTCATTCTATAAGTTACTTCCAAAGAAACTGAACAAAGCAATATGTGACCTTACCATTCCAACATGCCGATCAACATTAAAAAGCCGTTTGTTAGAACCTTCTTCATAAAGTTTAGAAAGGACTAACTTCTCCACCCCAAAGACAACTCCATCTTTACATCTGATCCCAATAGCTGTACTGAAACAAGAAAATCAATTTAACTGAAAGAAGAATTGTAAATTTAACAAAACCATAGAGGTAACATTCAGCTGGGCATTGGTGGCTCACTGTAATCCTAGCTACTCAGGAAGCCAAGATCTGAGGATCACAGTTCAAAGCTAGCCAAGGCAGGAAAGGCCAAACCTCCTACCACCAAAAGACAGAAATGAAGCGTAGCTTTAGTAGTATAATGCCAGCCTTGAGCTAAAAGAAAGCTATCAACTGTGACTAATATGATCTTGTTTTGGTTCCTTTGTTCATTCATTCCTATTTTCCTTTTAACAAATATATTGCTTCTAGTAAACATACGAGAATAAAATGTTCTACCACAACTATTTAAAAAATTAACCTAGCTGGTCACAAATGGCTCATGCGTGTAGTCCTAAACTACTAAGGAGGCTGAGATCTGAGAAATGTTCAAAGCCAGCCCAGGTAGAAAAAAAAGTCTCTATGAGACTCTTATCTCCAATTAAACACTCAAAAACCGGAAGTGGCACTTTGGCTCAAAGTGGTGAGCACTAGACTTAGCAAAAGAGCTCAGGAGAGTGCCCAGGCCCTAAGTTCAAGCCCCACAACCACCAAAAAAACAAAAACAAAAAACTCAAAAGCTAGAGAAATTGGACTGGGAAGTTGGCTCAGTGGTAGAGCACCTGCCTTGCATGCATGAGGCCCTGGGTTCGATTCCTTAGCACCACATAAGCAGAAAAAAAGCCAGAGTGGCTGTGGCTCAAGTGGTACGGCGCTAGCAGGAGCTGAAGAGCTGAGAGACAGTGCCCAGGCCCAGAGTTCAGGCCCCACAACCGAGAAGAAAAAAAAAAGGCTAGAGAAATTGCATAATCAAAACAAAACATATTAGTCAGATGCCAGTGGCTCATGCCTGGACCATATAGTGGTCTATAAGAGGCCTCCCAAAATCTGATAAAACCATGAAGTTCATTCCCAGAAAAATGAAAAAATGCACAAAAATTACCTTGCAAAATTTTGTCTTTCCCCCATACTTTAGGTATCATTAGTGGCTCCCCTTTAAAGTTTAAACTCCTCTTCCCAGATGTCTGGGTAAAAATCCTGAGAATCTTGTCAGAGTTCACCAAATACACAATTTTGTTATAAATCCTGGACTCTACTAAATTTCACCTCACTGTCATCCCTCCAGCACCTCTAATGACATGCTCACTGTTGCCTCATGTCTTTGAAGTTATTCTGGGTAGTAGGGTTTATTTCCCCCTTGTCACTCAAGGCACAGTTAAGTCTATTTCCATAAACATCTGCAAATTTCCTTGATGTTAATCTCTTACAGCCAGTAGAAGGCTTTCCTAATTATTCCAACTCACCTTCCTCACTAATGTTTAGAATCTACCACAATCTGCATTTTAAACTAAAAGTTCTCAACATGTAATTCTGGAATTTCCTGGGAGGGAATATTATAGAAAGAATTATCTTAAGCATACAAAAACGGTCAGGTGTCTGTGGCTCACACCTATAATCTTTGGCTACTCAAGAGTCTGAGGAATGTGATTCAAAGCCAGCTAGAGCAGAGAAGTCCATGAGACTCTTACCTCTAATTAACCACCAAAAGGCATTAAGAGGAAATGTGGTGGCAAGTGGTAGAGTGCTATCCTTGAGCAAAAGAGCTTAGGGACAGTGCCCAGGCCCTGAGTTCAAGCTATAGGACACGGGGACACACACACAGAGACACACACACCCGCCACCCCCCCCCCCATCTATGCCTTGTCCACTTGTGGACTGATGGTTCAGAAGCAATGGTGTGTAGATAACATAATTCAAGCCAGTGACAACAATACACTGCTAAGGACTATACTCTTTACCCCCTAATCACAGTTCTAAAAGAGCTACTTTCAGTTAAGAATGTCCTAGATTAAGTAATGTTTATTAATCTCAAACCTTAGTTTGTTCATTTGTTCCTTTCTTCCTTCCTTTCTTTTTGGTGATGGTCCTGGGACTTGAACTCAGGGCCTAGCCAATGTCCCTGTGCTTTTCTGCACAAAGTGCTGCATCACCTAAGCAACAGCTCCACTTCTAGCTAATTACTCAGGAGGCTGAGATCTGAGGATCACCATTTGAAGCCAGCCCAGGTAGGAAAGTCTATGAGACTGCTACCTCCAAACTACCAGCAAATCCAGAAGTGGAGCTGTGACTAAAGTGGGAGAGCACCAGCCTTGTACGAAATAGCTAAGGGACGGCACCCAGGCCCCTAGTTGACACCTCAGTACCGGAACCAAAAAACAAAAGCATTATCTTCAAACTGACATGTTGAATTCAAACCTCTTTGTACAATTAACAATATAAATAAAGCTGGGTGCTGGTGGCTACGTCTATATAACAAATTAATAATCAAGAATCTCAAAAAGAATAATGAACTGGCAAAATGATAATGAATGTGGTTTTAGCCAGGGGCTGGTGGCTAACACTTGTAATGTTATCTATTCAGGAGACTGAAATCTGAGGATTGTGGTTCAAAGCCACCCTGGGCAGGCAAGTCCATGAGACTTATCTCCAATAAACCACCAAAAAGCTGGAAGTATAACTGTGGCTCAAATGATAGTGTTAACTTTGGGCAAAAACGCTCAGGGGGCCGGGCGCTGGTGGCTCACGCCTGTAATCCTAGCTACTCAGGAGGCTGAGATCTGAGGATCGCGGTTCAAAGCCAGCCCGGGCAGAAGAGACCGTGAGACTCCTATCTCCAATAAACCACCAGAAAACCGGAAGTGGCGCTGTAGCTCAAGTGGTAGAGCGCTCGCCTTGAGCTGAAGAGCTGAAGGACAGCGCCCAGGCCCAGAGTTCAAGCCCCACGACCGACAAAAAAAAAAAAAAAAAAAAAAAAAACGCTCAGGGACAAGACCAGGTGGTGTTCAACCCCAAGGACTGGCACAATTTTTTAAAAAAGTGTTATTTACTACTCACTAAAAGCATATTTATTTCAAGTAAAACAATGTTTCTTACCTACTATTTTCCACCGCTTTCATAGCATATTCAACTTGAAAAACTCTTCCATCAGGAGAGAAGGTAGAGGCTGACAGGTCATACTAGGTGAAAAAGGCCAAGGATAAGTCTATAATACCACATCTTTGGCAGAAATGACAACACAATGTTTTTGTCTCCAAATGTCTTACACATGAGAAATGTGTTACATCCCAACACACAGTGACAATGGTAAAGAGAGTTACACATCTTCGACTTCTGCCTCCGAAAAGTAATGAGTGCAAGTCTTCTGAACTTATAAAACAGTACTGAAACATTTAAATTTGTGGCTGTGCTATTAACAAACTGAAAGACTGGTCTGATTTTACTTTGTATGAAACCAACGACAGCCTGGCAGACTCAAAGCTATATGGCAAAGTCACTATGTGAGAACACGAAGATAGTTATTCTTGCAGGACTTTATTTTCAAATTGGACCAGGCATAAAGCTAGGTGGAAATGCACCAGGAAAGGGAAAAAGAAAAGGACTCTGTGCCAACGGATCACACCTGTAATCCTGCTCATAAGGCAGAGAAGGATGGCAGTTCAAAGCCAATCCAGGCAGAAAATTCTGTGAGACTCCTATTTCCAGTTAACCAGCCAAAAGCCAGAGTGGAGCTATGGCTAAAATGATAAAGCTTCAGCCTTAAGCAAAGAAAAAGTTAAGCCACACTGTGTGGCTTACTTCACCAGCCCCAGTCCTTGTTTTATGTTTTGTTTTGTTTGAGGGATGAGGGAGTGATGGAAAGAACTACAGCAGACTGCTTTGCTAGAACAGGCCTTCTGGGGCAGTTAATTTTAAGATGAGTCACACTTAATGCCAAGGAACTAGCCATTTAGGAAAGATAAAGGAATAGAATTCTTGGCATCTGACACAAAAACCTTATGGTAGAAGCAAGCTTAACCCAGTCAAGGGACAGAAATAAGGTCACTGTGTCTTAAGTACTATGGATAAGAGAGTACACTATGCCTCTGAAGGGAAGAACCAACTCTGTTGGGTCTCAGGCTGGAATAGCTAGTGTACATGTTATTCTAAGGGCCGAGGATTTAGGAAAGTGGCAGAATACTTCTGTAGCATTTATAAGGCTCAGGGTTCCATTTCCAGCACTACAAAACAAAATAAAATAGAAAAGAAATTAATCGGTTTTTATTATTGTTTTTACTTTAGCACCTGAAATTGTGCCATTCACTGAGCTAAAGATTATAGGTTATGTTAGGAAAAACCCCAAAGCTCTACTTTGAAACTGCAGTATGAAATAATGACAAAAAAATGCATGGTGGTTCATACATGTAATGAGAGCATTTGGGAAAACTGAAGCAAGAAGATCACAAGTTAGAGGCCAATCAAGACTATATGTTGCCCTAGCCTCCTAAAAATAATCCCAGGCTAATGATGTAGCTCTGTGGAAGAAAACTTGCCAAGCATTTGCAAGGCACTGGGTTTAACTGCCAGCAAGGGATGAAAAGCAATAAAATGGACACAAACAGCAAACAAATAGTACTATCTGGAATTCTTGGGGGAAGTGAAGGCAGGAGATAAGCTTTGAACTGATACTTTTCGGAGATCATTATATCTTTTCATGATAAATTATCCTATATAATTATATTGAAACACTATTTTAAGTGGAGCACTGTTAATTGAAGTCCCTACTAATGTAGCCAGTTGCAAAGTCAGTTAGTTACAAGACACATATATGACTAGCCATGCCTCCTATCTCTCCACCACTTCAGCTCTCCCTCAGAGTTGATCTGGTGTGTTGGTATTGTTTTTTTGCTCTTTGTTTTACTACACTCCTGGCTCAGTTTTCTTACAGTGTTAAGTGCCATCAAGGATGCAAGTTTTCTGGGGACATATGTCCCACCTGCAGTCACTGGCTCTCTAATAACGGCTCCTGATGTAACCTCAAAGAAAGAAAGAAAGGAAGGAAGGAAAGGAAAGGAAAGAAAGGAAAGACGTATTATTGAGCACCTATCCAAAAAAATCTTCAGCATAGTCGAATGGACTAGACCATTCCAAACATAAAGTCCCTATGAGGAAACTCAACAGCAGTATTTCTGCTTAATGCTGCGTCTCCAAGTGTTTGGAACAAACCATACAGATGAACCGAGAAACCAGTTACTCAATGCCACTGATGTAAATAACCAGCGAATGTTTCCTACGGAGAGAAAAGTATGAAAAAAGGACAAGCAAAATAAAAGCACACCCGAGACGCTTCACAAACTACAGTAGCAAGACATGCACACACGCACCCCCCCAAACCCGCAGTAGTCAGAAGCATCATCAGAGCATTAAATGTTTACGGTATTATGCCAGGACGGTCAGTTAAATAACTTATACATGAAACCGAGGAAGAGGTGCAGGAAAAACGCAAAAGGCGCATCGTATTTAGTTTCCAGACTCCTCCTTCTTGTGGGGTCGGTGCAGACAGCGTTCCCAGGGATTGTTCCGGGGCTGCTCATCAGTGTCTTTTCCGGAAAGGCAGTCAGCGGCAGCCTGGCACCTGCAAGGCCCAGGGCTGGAAACTCGCACGGAGCCCTGTCGGCGGCGGGGCCTAGGCAGCGCTCGGGGGGTGAGCGGTCCCTCCATCCTACCACTCCCTACGGGAGCCTCCACTTTCGCTTTCCCGCCGTGACTCAGCAGGCCAAGGTAGTTCCAAACCCCACGGCGGCTCGGCCAAAGCGCCCACCCGCGGGCTGCACAGCCGGCGGGAGCCACACGGCGCCCCGGGGCGCGGGCCCGGGAGCCGGCGGCCAAGACCGCGAGCCTCCGGACTGCGAGGGCCTTCAGGCCCCGGCGCGCCCCACACCCCCCCGGGCAAAGCCCCCCTCGCGGACTGACCGGACTCGAGCCAACGCAGACCCTCAGGCCAGACGACCACAGAGCAAGCACGCGAGACACAAACTCACCCCGGTGCCGATGGAGCTCATTTTGCCGCAGACCCACCGGGACGCGCGGGGCTCCCACGCCTAAGAGGCCTGTTCCACGGCGCCGTGCACGCCAGCAACGGGCCCGCCTATTGGCTACGCTTTCAACCAATAGCCTTCCTCTCTGTGGCTGGTTCTCAGGTAAGAAGAGGATTGTGGGTAAAAAAAAAGAAAAGCAGGCGCGGATTGGCGGCGTGCATGCGCAGAAGTGACGGCGGTGGAGTTGGGGGAGGTCAGGCCGCCCCTTTCCGCTCCCGTTCCTTGAGCTTTGGCGGCTGCGCTTCTCCCCAGACACTAGTATTTACTTTTTAATTGCACTTCTCTCCTCCTCGCTTCATTCTTCCCTGAGCAAAAAGGAGAGGTGTTCCTGTAGACGTATAAGGAAAACGCGGTAGGGGAGAGGCGTCGTCCAGGCCGTGGCTTCCTGATTCCCGCCACAGCCATGCACAGCATGTTTCATCTTCGAGCTCTGAAGAAGCAAATTACACGGTGAAGGTATCATCCTTCAGCCTAACTGAACCTTACCAAAGCATTAGTGCCCTTTATGCATATTGAGGATGAGTCGGGTTAACGATAACCCCCATGAAAATAACTAATATCTCCAAAATACACTTAGCTGTTGCTGGTAAAATGGTAAATAAAATATACACCCTTCCCTCATGGAATTTGCATTCAATGAGAAGAAATAGACGGCAGACACAAAATAGCAAAGGAAATAGATGCACCTTAGCACTAAAAACAGTAGCAAGGGTTAGCCAACTGTTCTGGATGGGTGAGGTTAGGTGTTGGTGCTTCAGCCTGTGCCCAGGTTGGAAAGACTTCAGCCAAGCGACAAAGTGGCAAGCAAAGAAACAAAGATTCGTTTGCTTTCCTGGAGAGAAAAAGGAACTAACACCGTCGGAAGTGTAGGCCCTGAGCAGAGTTTGAGGCTTTCTAATCTATCAACTTTAGCTCACGGCTAGCGCTCTTTATTGAAATGTTGGCAAATTTCAATGTCCTTCATAAGCAAAAGAAAATCCAAGAGTACATACTGTATCCAATTATGCTTCTCATCTCCTTTTTTTTTTTTTGCCAGTTGTGGGGGCCTGAACTCTGGGCCTGGGTGCTGTCCCTTAGCTCTTCAGCTCAAGGCTAGCGCTCTACCACTTGAGCCATAGTGCCACTTCCGGCTTTTTCTGCTTATGTGGTGCTGAGGAATCGAACTCAGGGCCTACAGGCATGCAAGGCAAGCGCTCTACCACTGAGCCACCTTCCCAGCCCTGCTTCTCATCTCCTTTAAAAGTAGAAAATAGTTGCTTAGTATTTCTTTAATTTTTATGTCATATCCTTCTTTGAAGAATAGTTTATTTTGTGGAATATTCCTTAAAATAGGTTTATCTGATTTTTCATGATTAGATTCAGATGATGTATTTCCAGTAAGAATATTGCAGAAGTGACCTTGGGAGAACTTTAGATCGTGGACATAGGATCTCTATTTCTTCTATTACTGATGATGCTCATTTTGAACTTTTGCTTAAGGTTTCACCACCATTTTTCTGTTCACCACCATTTTTCTTTTACATTGATTATTGGTTTTCTACTGTAAGGTCATCACAAGTTTTTTGTTTTGTTTTGTTCTTTTTGTGCCTAGCCTAGGACTTGAACTCAGGGCTTGGGCACTATCCCTGAGCTTCTTTTACTCAAGGCTAGTGCACTACTAATTGAGCCACAGCTCCACTCAGGCTTTATTTGGTAGCTAATTGGAGATAAGAATCTCAAGGACTTTCTGCCTAGGCTGGCTTCAAACCACAAATCTCAGGTATCAGCCTCCTGAGTAGCTAGGATTACAGTCATGAGCCATCAGCTTCTTACTATAAGGAAAATTTCACTTAAGCTTGTTTTCTTTATTTTTTCAGTTATGGGGCTTGAACTCAGGGCCTTGACACTGTCACTGAGCTCTTTAACTCAGGGTAGTACTCTAGCACTTGGAGCCACAGCACCACTTCTACTTTTCTTGTGGTTAATAAAGAGTTTAACTGACTTTCCTGCCTGAGCTAGCTTTGAACTGCTATCCTCGGGTCTTAGCCTCCTTAATAGCTAGGATTACAGGGTGAGCCATCAGCACCCAGCTTTGACTTAGATTTAAATGACGTCTCTTGTTTCTATGCAATAGCTAAAGGAAATTAAAGAAGCAGAGGGATAGAAATATGGCTCAAGCAATTCAAACATCTACCTAGCAAATACCCTAATCTCTGAGTTCAAAGCCCAGTACTACCAAAAAAAGAAACAGTAGTTGGAAAGCTGCTAGTGCAGTTATGTGGACAATTGATACTGAATGAAGATTTCGAATAGAGTGGTGGCAATGATTTTAAATATGTAAGGCTTGCTGGAAAATTGGATGTGTAAAGTAAGGAAAAAGGCATGTGAGTGGCTTCTTCTTGCTATTGAAACATTATAACTGTTAGATTTTATTCCTGAGCAAATGGATAAGGAAAAGATTTGAATTTATTCCAAAGGTTAGCCACTTACTAAAAATTCTAGTTGCAATTCTCTTAGGAGGAGATCTTATTTAGACCAGGATAGGCCAAGGAAGTGCTGAACAAAACTAAATGTTACAGTCACAAAAAGGTTGAAAATAAAGTATCAGTACTCCACACTTGTTTGGGTATCTCCTTAAACTTTTAAATAGCTTCCCTACTCCTGTGGAATAAATGGTCTGAGTGCCTAGTAAACTCCATTGACTTTGGCACCTTTTCCTGAACCCACTGTCAGGTGACCTGCCTACTTTGAAACTGGTTGTTGACTTTTCTTGTGTCACAGCTTTGTGATCTCAGGTTCTTTGCATGATTCTTTATGAGACTTAAACGGGTAAGGATTTGTTTTAACCAAATTACTCCTAGTTACTTGTTCATCAGGAGGTGCGGCGTGGGGAGGGGGTTACTGGGGCTTGAACTCAGGGCCTGGATCTCTCACTTAGTTTTTCAATCATTGCCAGGGCTTTAGCACTTGAGAGTCCCTTCCACTCCCTAGTTAATTTTTGATGTAACATATACAAAATTGACTTGTAATTGATGCACCTTTCCATCAGGCTATCAGTCTGTTTTGTCTTTCTGTTAGAAGACCTAACAGTGTTTTGCACATGGTAGATACTTTAAATAAATCATAATAATGATTTTAATAATTACAAGAAACGAAGCTGGGCGCTGGTGGGTCATACGTGTAATCCTAGCTACTCAGAAGGCTGAGATCTGAGGATCACTGGTCAATGCCAGCCAGGGGAGTTAAGTCCGTGAGACTCTTTATCTCCAATAAACCAACAGGAAACCAGAAGTGGCACTGTGGCTCAAGTGGTAGAACACTAGCCTTGGGCTGAAGAGCTCAGGGACAGCACCCAGGCCTAGAGTTCAAGACCCACAACCGGCAAAAAAAAGAAAAAAAGAAAAATGATCATTAAATAATTATTCAACTACTAGTAATTATGTAAATATGCAACAAATCATATCTAATAATTATTATAAATGTTTTAGTGTGTAAAAAATCAAATTTACTGTCTTATTGTGGTAAGTGATAAAATAATCACAAACCAGTTTGCAATTATAATAAAAACAACTTACTAGTAATTATGATATTGTAAGGTTAGGATTTTAATAATCTACTTAAGAGTTAGGTTTACTTTGAAGTAATCTAAATAATTTTGACACAGCTTTTTTTTTCTTTTGTGCACATCCTGGGGCTCAAGTCTAGTACACTACCACTGAGCTGCAGCACTACTTCCATCTTTTTCTGAGTAGTTTATTAGAGATAAGAGTCTCATGACTTTGAACTGTGATCCTCAGATCTTAGCATCCCGAGGAGCTAGGGTTACAGGTGTGAGCCACAGGCACCCTGCTGACACATCTTATTTTTAAAGTTCAGGAAACCTGATATCCAAAGTGATTAGCTAACGGCTGTATTTTTGGAAGTGCTCTAAGCATTCTTTGCTAGTCTCAGGTTCACAACTAGGCTTGAACTTGCAATTTTGAGTATCACACTCTGTATCACAAAAACAGTGCAAAGTCCCTTATGTAGAAAGGGTCACCAATAGCTCAGAATACGTATAATTTCATAGGAAGTAACGCGTTGCAGTATCTTGGCTTGTTATAAATTGATCAAAATCGTGTCTTTCTCTTTTCATGGTAGACATGGTAGAAACGATTTCCTTCATCTTTAGAGTCAGGCACTGTAACCTTTCCCTCACATCTGGGGGTGGCCCTAGGTGTGAGCAACCTCTGAGCTGGCTCTCAGTGAACTGGCTCTCAGTGAACAAGTACCTGGAAGACACACACCTATTTTAATGGACTCAGAATTCCTTTTCCTCCATTTCACTTTATTGCTCCCTCCTCAATTGGTGAAACTGACCTTTGAGAGGTTGTTTCTGAATGCAGAGCTCAGCTATGTAGGATTTTAGTATGCCATTTGATAGAAGCTGTATAGTTTTTAATATGTTCTTAATTTTGTGGAAAAGAATAGAATTTCTAACACTTTAGAAATAAAAGTCAGTAGCTATGACAGACTCACGTTAGTTTTCAGCGATTTTGAGACACGTACAAAGTAACACTTGTTAAATCTACATGTATTAAACACGTTTTCTTTCTTTTTTTTTTGATTTTATAAATTTTTATTGTTTAAAGGGCTTCCTCTGTGGAGATTCACTCTTGCATATACTTTATATGAGTGAACTAATCGTGTATATAAGCATCTTGCTTCTGCGATCATATAGTAGGTTGTGTTTTGGGACTAAGATTCACATGTGGTAGAAAACACGCATCCTTTGTCTTTCTGGATCTGTCTTACTTCACTCAATGTAAACACGTTTTCTTAATTCTCAAAAAGAATGCCAAGTGGCCCAATTAACTAGGTCTTCAAAAACGAGGAATACACGAGGAATGCCAAGGAATGAAACCCGAATCTACATTCTTGTGAAAGGACAAAAAAGGGAGCCATCATGTCAGCTGCCCGGCTAGCTCAGTCGGTAGAGCATGGGACTCTTAATCCCAGGGTCGTGGGTTCGAGCCCCACGTTGGGCGCAAGTGTCTCTTTTTCTGGATTTTTTTGCACAAAATTATTTTCCCCAAATTGCATTTTACCTTTTGTTTTTCCGCAGCGTTTTGAGGATTATCACATCAGACCAGTAAAAAGCAAAACAGAACAACGTCAATGCGCCTCTCGGCGCGAACCAGCTCTCTAGAAACAAGTCCATTTAGGAAACGAAACCGCTGGCGAACTGCGCTTGCGCAGTGGGGCGCGCGCCCGGTTCCCCCAGCGCCTGCGTGC